>NC_090925.1:33355937-33714062 GCF_040938575.1 Ambystoma mexicanum | reverse complement strand
CGACAATTGGCTTATCTAAGAACAGCCTCTCCAAGAATATTGAAGTTAAGCTTCTTGAATTAAGGACCACCAGATAAGGGGGAATCTGATTATGAGGTAGGATATTGTCCCATGTGGTATGACACATATGATACACTGCTCCGTGTAGAACTAATCTAATTGGAGCTTGTTTTTTGTCACCCCCGCTTTATTTTACCATTAGGCGGGTTCTCCTGAAAACAGCCACATTATGCTGTACCACAAGTTATGAAGACAGCAGATGATTAAATGCTGGCCTTACCAGCCCTAATGAAAGTGGTGCATTTGCCCAATACCACTGAAACCGGTCGGCTTACTTTTGGGCTGTAATTTGGGAAAAGATGGACTGAGAGAACTTACAAAACTCCTGGCCAGACCACAGCTCCATCCTCTTACGAATCAACCAAGAGAGGATTATGATATTAGACGATCATACGATTGGAGCTCAGAATGGTGCAAACTACTCCATGAAAAAGTATTTAGGAGAATTGATCAAATTACCCTGGTCCAATCATCTCTTTGATACTTTAAACCTCGCCCACCTACATATGCCATTGGTCTATGGCATAAATATGACACTTGCCAAGAACCTGTGGGTTTTTATAAATTTCTGCTCTCCATAGAAACTGAATAAAGAATAAAGGAATGTTTCATTTGGAAGGCAGTCTTGATATGGTATAAAGGCAACAAACGAAAATCAAATAATTGAATCTCCAAAAACTACAAAGTAAATGAAATCATCAGAATGTGCGACTATTATGAATGAGGGAAGATTTGGGTGTCAGACGACCCTCAAACATGTGGTCACTTATGTTTATTTTAAAACATGTTTTAAAAAGCAGGCTCTGTTTAAAGCTTCATTTTTCATTCCGCCTCACTATTCCCCCTCGAGGTTGGTATAACGTTCATAAAAATTGTTTCCTTATCGGTTTTTCAAAGTTCGTAACGTTCTTTGTAAAGCCTTCCCTTGGAGACACTGTGTGTCCTAAAAGAAAAGAAAGAAGGGCGAGCTGTTGATTTCACACCTTGCCCTTCCTTCTTGACATCCCGGCCGGCGACTGCGTGTCCCCTGATGTCAGTGGTGGGGGAGAAAAGGGAGCACAGCCCCGTTTGTTGGGCTGCTGCTCGCCCCTCTCCCTTGCCTGGCTGCCATTGGGCACCGGTTACCAGGCATCCCTTTGTGCCTGGCAGCATTGCCCACTATTAGGCAGAGTCATGTGCAGTACTCTTTGGGAACACTACACACAATTAAGACTGCAAGTGCAATTACAAATTCACCTTTGGTACAAGCCTGTACTACACAGTAAAGTGGTAGCGATGGCTGAGCAGCCAGACTTATCTCAAGAGTAAAGCGTGCAGTGCAAGAGATTACACACAGGACACCAACCACTATGGTTCAAACAAACACTGATTCAAGGTTTCTGAGTAAAAGAATATACATTTATGTACACCATCATTTATAAACCAATTCACTATCATAAAGCAGCAGAAATCAGTCTGAATATACTACAATAACGCCCAATAAATTCTGGACGAGTTAAGCTCAAAATGAAGTGTGAGCAAAATGGCACTCCAGCAATTTAAAAGGGAGAAAAGACAAGGTTATCTAAAATCAATAGCACCAACAAGTTATAAGCAGGGCAATCTAGAAAAAGCGACTACAACTAGGATTCAAGTCAATGGGTCTGGGCCAATGTTAATGGTTCTTAATGTTTGCAGAGGATCACACAGTTCAAAGTAGATCACGGTTAAGTCTTTGCCAAGAGTTCAAAATGAAGTTGGTCAGGAGAAAAGTTACTTAAAGGAGAAGAGATGGACAAGCCTTCGGAGAGGCAAAAGATTTCCCGCGCTTTCACCGCAGTCAGATTCCTGAAGCTTCCATCGTGGTGAGGAGGAGGGCTGGAGGGTCCCGCGCTGCCCAGGGAAGAAGCCAGCAGCGGAGCAAAGGGACGAATAAAAGGTGCGCACCTTAAAACCCAAACTGGTTCTCCCCCCCCCCCCCCCCCCGGCTATCCTATCTACTGCAGCGATGTGTAATATCTTGGTACCTGAAGCAAACCCGGACCAGCAGTTTAGATATAGTAGGTTTATTGTAGCTCAGTTGCCGGGAACAACATTGGCATGTCCCCTCAAGCCAGCATAACTCTCAACTGTAAATCTTAGAACCCAGCTTCAGAGCATAACATCCCAACACTCCACTCACTGACATCACAACATTCCATGTGACAGTGATGTCACCACCTAACGTCAGATACACATTACAACACCTCTCCCTCCCTTTCATTTCTTGAAACAAGGAAAAATTCCACTAAAACCACCACCAATACGAACCCCTACATACACGTGTGGCCAGCACGAAATGCACCAACTCACAAGACTCCACTGGTGACAAGAAAACACTCCAAAATTAAGACACTAGGGAAATGTGCTATAACCACAAAGCCATGGGACAACAATACCTACATAGCACCCCAAGAAATACACTGTCTTAACTGTGCCACCATCAAATTGGACAACATTACCAACCAGTGTCATAAAGACACCAAAATCCAACTCGGAACTAACCCAAATTAAACTCCAATTCTTCTCCTCCCTCTAAAACACAACAATGAGGAACCCAACACAATCTAATAAGGGCTAACTCCTCCCATAAAACGGAACTAGAAAACCCTTGAGAAACAAAAACAATAAACTAAGCACTACCACCTGTTCCAAGCTGCCCCTTGGAACCTAGGACCTGCCACAACCCAGCATTCCCACAGATATACACTACCTAACGTTCCAAACACTCCGTGCACAAACAACCTTCCGCCCTAGTCTGCACCCTAGGGCACCACCAGGGCTGCCACCCCCGGGCACGTACCCAGCCCAAAACGAGCAACAACAAGCACACCAACCCAAGATCAGTCAACAACAGCACCCCAACAAGACCAAGAACACCTAAGAAACCCCAACACTAAGGATCTCGCAAAACACCCACTGTAAACCAACACAACCGAGTACACAACCTCTTAGGACCCCAGGTCCAGCCAACTGCATAACCACAGCACACACACTCACACAATGGACCCCACGTCCAGCCAACTGCATAACCGCAGTACACTCACACACACACACACACCTTGGACCCCAGGTCCAGCCAACTTCATGACTGCAGGACACCACATCACCACTGAGGACACAGTCCCGGCCACCTGCACCAAGGCAGGGCGCCACACTATAATTAAGGACCCCAAGTCCTACACACTGAACTGTTAAACTCACACACCATATGCACACCTGTTAAGCACACCTGTTAAGCACACGATATGCGGCATAAAAAAACAAAATCTTGACTTAAATATGCAGATATGCGGGCATACACACAACAATGGCACAAATGTGCAAAAATGCACTATTGGGGTCAAAAATTACTGCAGCAATACTACAAAAGATAACCGTCAGTGGATTACATCAAAATCCTTTTTGCACAGAGTAAAAATGCTGTCATTAATAAGCATCACAACCCACGAGTACCCCCACCCACGAGTCCATCCAACCCAATAGTCCATCCAACCCAATAGTGCAAAATCCGACCTGCAAGAAAACATAGTTAGACATTTAACACTTTTCCTTAAATTCACACACAATGTTCAGTCCATCAACCACTGGTCTCTACAAGCGAGTATCCCCACCCACAAGTCCAAAATCCCAAAAGTTCACTCTCACCTGCAAGAAAAGTAAGTTGCACAAGAAAACAGTGTAATTTTTGAGCATATCAATGCAACATACTCAACAAAATCTCACTTGCACAGTTAATTGCAATTATATATCAAATCACGTCACAAAAACGCACATCCAGATACATACATACATAACTACCAATGAGCACATCCACACACACTCACAATGGCCCATGTATCCAACCAACACCCAACACAAGTAAGGTCATCACAAGGACCAAGACACCATACTCGCTAGCCTCAACGCACACAAATAGGCTCACTGATAGTTGGGCAAACGCCCAGAGTCCTCCTTTCCCCTTCGAGCTGCAATGCTTGGATCCCTATTCCTCCAGATTCCAAATGGGGAAATGACCGTCCACAACCCATGGCAAGGAATATCCGTGCTCTTCCGCTGCGCACAAACAAATGCTTGTGCCTTCCCAGGCATTTCTGCAAACCCCCACGACTTCAACCGCATAGGATAGCTCACAGCCATGTTCGGGAATGCTGCACAGCTGCTTTCCTGTGATCAAAAACAGTACTTCGGTGCGTCCTCGACACATCCAACACAATGTGATTGTTCTTTGAGTTCCAGCTGCTCATGCTGGAACGCACGCTCAGATGACGGCAACGTCATTACAGCACCACGCTCGGCCGTTCCCTCAACCATAACTCTGCGCTCCAGCTTCTCGCGCTGGAATGCATGACCAGCCAAGGGCAATGTCATCACTTGTCCCGAGTCACCGCCAGAGCTACATCTCCACAGCTCCATGCTGGCCTCGGGCTCTCTGGAGTCCACGGCACCGGGGCACTCACCCCCCCACGCCCTGCTCTGCGGCAACAATTAGAAATATCTTCCTCCTGGCAGCACCCACGGTGGGACTCTGCCCCAGGACTATCAACATGGCATCTGTTCCTCCACAACTGCCACGCCCGCAAAGACATGTACCACCACTCCAATACCCGGAGCCCCTAAGCCCATGGATCTGTGCGTGCAGGGGAACAGCTGTTCCGGAACCACGCTGCCGGCCCAACGCGGCACCTGGCAAGTTGGACCCTGACAGCAGATGCTCCTTACACCACTGCACACCGACCTGTGCGCTGCTCGGCTCCCCAAGACACCGGCTGGCCACTGGGAATCAAATGGCCCTTAGAGCTGGAGTACTTAACCCAACACCACACACCGACTTGTGTGCCGACCCAGCTCCTCCATTCAGCAGCATCCGGCCTGCTGAAGAGTCATATGCAGCCCAATTAAAACAACTCTGGGCTCCAACCTGCTGACAGCTTGGCACTGGAACATGAATTCACTGGAGGGCAATGTTTCCTGGTTATGGACTGTCCCCTCCTCAACAGGATCCCATCCTCGTCGCCAGTGTAATATCTTGATTCCTGAAGCAAACCCAGACCAGCAGGTAAGATCTAGTAGGTTTATTGTAGCTCAGTTGCCAGGAACAACATTGGCATGTCCCCTCAAGCCAGCATAACTCAACTGTAAATCTTAGAACCCAGCTTCAGAGTATAACATCCCAACACTCCACTCACTCTGACATCACGACATTCCATGTGACAGTGATGTCACCACCTAACCTCAGATACACATTCTAACGCGATGCACAGTAAATCCGACCAGGATGAGGACCGGTGTCTGGTGTTTGGCGAGCTGGTTGTTCCCATCAAGCTCAAGGGAAGAAGATTCCTTGCAGAGCTGCTCTGTTGTCGAAGTTTCAGGCGATTCGGACCTGCAGCAGTGCTTCACTGGGTGTCCAGTAGTTGCAGCAGTAGTCTTCCTTCAGCTTCTCTTTGGTTCTCTCGATCCAGTGGCATCTCTGCTTTCCAGTCCCAGAGACAGGCTTTTTATGCACAAAATCCCCCATTCACACAGCCTGGCTGTCAATCACACAGCAGGGTGGCTATCCTGGCAGGGCAGCAACCTAGCCAATCAAACTAGAGTGCGACTTGGGTCTACCCTGTGCAGGGGGGCCTCAAACCCCTCTCTCACATCCTGTCCACGAGACACGCAGGCGCCTAAGGAGGGCTTCTGTGCAGAAGCCCACCAAAGGGCGGCGAACAAAGGAACCAAACCTGGTTTTCTGTGCAGAGTAAAACACTAGAAAGACCTTTACAAAAAAGATATGGCAAACTCGACCGGAACCAAGTTAAAATGAAAGTGGATTACCGGATTTGAGTTCGAGGCTACCACCTTAGCCTCCAATGGTCCCAAAGTCTATTTTCATAGTCTGCGGTAGAATAAAAATGGTAGATACCACTGCCACCAGCCAAATCTTAGAGAAAGGGGAACATACTAATGTTCCATGAGAAACAGACAAAGGGATAACCCCTCCAGTACTCTATTGGAAGATGGGGTGTACTGGGTCTGTAAATTTAAAGAGACTAGTAAAGTCAATGGTACCTTTACATGTTCTTGGAGACAGTAGCAAGTCCCAGAAAATGGATTTTAAAGTGGGAAATCTGAAAGGTGCTGGGTGACACACAGTAAAAAGATGCCTATGGGGTGGGTGAGACTCCTTAGTCCATGAGCATAAAAATGTACAACACACAGCAAAACACATGTAAGAGTGGGAAAAAAAGACTCACACTCTTACCAGGTGAAAAAATAAATCCCAGAAATCCAGCAAAGCGGCTGAGGGACTGAAGAGGTAAGGGAAATTAGCCATTCTGGAGAATTCTCCCGAACACCCACAACTAGAAATGCAGGCTATGTGAGCTAAGCGGTTCATCTGGACAGCAGAGTGGATGCAGGGGATTGTGTAGAACATGTTAATTTCCCCAGGAAAGGGGTCATGGAGTTCGGGTAACAGTTTTCCTGAGTGGATATTGATATTTTATTTATATTGCGCTTGTAAAAAAGTGTTCAGAGCGTGGCAGGGCAGGGGAGGGGAACCGGGGGAACAAAAACAACAATCTTACTAGGCCTTGAGAATGTGCAAGTGCATGGGAGAGAGGGAAGGGGAAACTTGCATGGAAGGGGTGGGGGGGTGGGGGAGTGGGGAGTGGGAAGTGCGGAGCTGAGGAGAAACAGATAAACAATAGGAAATAAATATTAAAGGCAACAAACAGTGGTAGTGCAGCCAGCAAGTGACAAGTGCTGTGTTAAGGCAGCAGACACGGCATGTCTGATAAGTGCATGAAGAAAAGGGGGGGGATACTGTATGGGTACAGATACAGACCCCAGTGCAATGGGTGGGCCGGAGGAAGTGTGGGTGGGTGGCAGGGTGAGCAGGTACCACAGCCCGGAAAACAGGGTGGGTCAAGTGCACAATGCCAAGAGAGAAAAGATAAGCAGGGAAAAAGGGGTGGGGGGGGGTCTAAGGCAGAAGCAAAGATGAAGGTCTTCAGGTTTTTCCGGAACCAGAGGTGGTTCTCAAGTTTCAGTGTGGCAGGTAGGCTGTTGCAGAGGGAGGCACAGCCAAAGATGGAGATCTACCCCCAGCTCGCTGCTTTGAAAAATGATGGACCCTGAGGGAGTTAGAGGCGCGAGGAGCTCTAGAGCAGCGCTAGAGAGGAGGTATTTGCGGAGTGATAGCTAAAGGTATTTTGGACCCACGCCCCAGAAAGCCTTGTGGACAATGCAGAGGGTTTTGAATTTAACCCTTGCATCCAATGGGAACATCGGAGATGTGGGCAGAGAAGGGAAGTGTAGAGTCAAAGATGACACCAAGGTCTTTAGCCTCGCAGCCGGGGGTAGGAGGAGGGCCACGGGAGGCCGGCCAGAGAGTGAGGCAAAGGATGGTGAAGGTGTGCTGATGAGAAGGATCTCTGTCTTGCTGGCATTCAGACAAAGATCGTTGGCGCATCAATCTTGAATGGCAGTTAGGCAATCAGAGATGAGAGAAAAAGTGGCCCAGGGCAGCCTGAAAATGAGTTGTGTTAGCGTAGCACTGGAGATTTGAGCGAAAAATGGCAATGCATTGGGCAAGAGTAGCCAGGTATTGGTTGAAAAGCCAGGGCGAGAGGTTAGACCCCTGGGGAACACCACAGTTGGAGAGGGAAATAGATGATAGGAAGGACCCAAGTTGGACCTGGGAGGCTCGATTAGAGAGTAAAGAGGTCACCCAGAGTCTGATCGTTGATATCCAGGTTATAACATCTGGCTGAGCAGGATGGTTTGGTTGACCGTATCGAAGGCAGAAGAGATATCGAGTAGGATGAGGACCAAGGGAATGTTGTAGTCGAGGTTGGAGAGCAGAGCTTCACGGATATTCAGGAGAGCAGTTTCCGTGCTTCTGGCAATTTTGAAGCCAGTCTGGTGGCAATGGAGACAACCAACAGATTCAGAATGAAGGTTAAGCTGCGAGATGGCCAGATTTTCCAGGAGTTTGCCCAGAAAGGGAGTCATGGAAATTGGGCGATAGTTAGCCGGACAAGAAGGATCAGCTGTGGGTTTCTTGAAAAGAGGATGCACAAGGGAGTGCTTCAGACGGGAGGGGAAGGATTCTGAGGCAAAGGAGAGATTGCAAAAATCAGCAAGGGCCAGAGCGAGGGTATCAATGTGGTCCATGATGGATTTAGAGGAACAGGGATGAACCTGTTTTGATGAGGCTTTCATAGATCAGACTTGTCAAGCGACCTCATCAGAGGATAAAAGAGGAAAGGACGCAAAGGAGGATGGTGGGTGTCTGAAGGGCATTGCAAAGAGCCTGGGAGGCAACAGGAGGGGTTGAGACTGCAGCAGGGCTGGCCAGCTCCTTGCAGATTTTAGAATTCGGCTGAGTTGTTAGATGCCACAGAGACACAGGCTTGAATGTGGACTCTCTTGTTGGTGAGGAGAGAGAGGTGGTATTGCCTTTAAAGCAGGCGACCGACCCGTTTGTCAGAGGATGAACGAGAGGCCCTCCATTAGCTCTCGTAGCCACCGTACATTTCGTTTAAGAGTAGCTAGGTCAGAGTCATACCAGGAATTGCTCTTGGCTTTGGAATTCAAACAGATCCTCATGACGGGGGCAAGAGCATAGAGTAGAGTAGAGCTCAACTGACACACGCTTCTGCTTGGAGAACCGTCTCACTCGCTGAAGGTTGGAGGTAGATAAGCAGAGGGCTCGTGAGGGACAATATTTAGGTAGGCAGTTAGAAGTAGGTAGGTCCCTAGGTAGTGTGTAATGATAAACTGCGGGGGTGCTTGGTGAGAGAGTGCAAGGGGCATGTGCTAAAAAGGCCAGGCAAGCTGCAATGAGTTTTCACATATCCCCCCACCCCTGCATCGTAGCACACAACCACAGTTCTGCAATTGCTGCCTATATTTTAGTTTACATGTTTTACTCGTTTACAGCTGAAACATACTTACCGATAAAATGACAGCTGGGAATCAAAAGAAACGTAGTACATATGCAACATATGCAACAGAACTGGTAGGCATATTTCTTTTCTGCTTCGTTTCTGCTTGGTTTACTTAGATCTGCTTAAGGAATGTAGATTTAAGAGTAACATGCATAGTGTGTATTGTTTGGGGTAGAGACAGTAGGCTATTCAGGCATGGTTTGCTGCCAATGATCCGAATGTCACAAGGCCTAGCCAGACCGTTATCTTTCTCCCTTATTTGTTTATTGATTTGTATAGCGCACCAAACCCGTAGGTGTTGGGACGCGTTGCAAGAAATTTCAAAGGTTCCAATTACACGCAAAAATAGTTGCAAAACTGTATATAAAAAAATACAGCAGATGTCACGAAGTGTAATGCAGTAGTGAATGTCCTAATGAATGTCAAATGTCATTCATGACTAGCCAACCTTTGGTGTTTTTTCTGACGCTTTGGAAGGTCTGGTCAGTTCGCAGATGAGATGGGAGGGTGTTCCAATATTGGGGGACTGGACAGGAAAACTGCTGCCACCGGCCCTTTTCAGTTTAAATCTGGGAACTATGATGCAGTAGGAGTTGCAGTCCTCGTGGGACATGTTGATGATTTTTTGACGATTCTTTCTCTTCGGTGCTGTGGGGCAGCATTATTTAAACATTTATGGGTGATGGAAACTGTTTTGAACTGAATCCTATCCTTTATGGATAGCCAGTTGTGCTTTCCCCTAGCCTCAGATGTGGTGTTTCCTTGGAATGCTTAAAGCTGTTCTAAGTGCATTATTTTGTAGTATTTGGAGTTTGTTCGTGATGTGTTTGCTAGCTCCTACATAACGGGCATTACAGTAATCGAGGTTTGAGAGAATTAAGGCTCTCGCTAGTGTGATATAACTTTCAGTGAACAAGAAGAGTTTGCAAGCATGTACCAGTTTACGTGTGTATGCTGTTGCAGAGGACAAATACTTAACTTAGTTGCCTAAGTTCTAGGCTGAATCTAGGTAGAAACCTAGGGTTTTTACCTCCTTGGCAACTGACAGTACCATCAATATTGAAGGATGTGTATTTGTCGCTAAGTTTGTTGAGGCTAGCCGGGGCTCCTAGGATCTCCGTCTTGTCATCATTCAGGCACAGGCCATGGGCTGTCATCCATGCCTGAATGATTAGATACATTTTGTTGACTAGGGCCAGGTCTGTATCGTAGTTCCCCGAGAGGGGTAGGAGTATATGGGTGTCATCTGCATAATTAGTATAGGTGACACGCAGATGGTCAAGGTCGTCAAAGGCTTTGTGAATATATTATACATCGTGGGTGATAATGCACGAACCTTGCAGTACTCCACATGTAATATGTGAAGGGTCTGCAGAGGTCGAGGGAGAGGAGACTCATCAACCTATTATTGAGAGAGGATTGAATCCATGCTGTGGCTTCTTGGGAGAAGTGGGCAGCAGTGGACAGGTGTTTACAGAGCATTTTGTGATCCACCAGATCAAACACAGCTGATGGGTCTAGTAGACGTAATAGAGCACATTGCATATTATCTTTGAGTTGATCAATTTGCATTTTAGGATCTATCAGTGCAGTTCTTGTACAATTTAGTAGTCTAAAACCTGATTGCCTCAGTCCTTAAAGATTGTTAGTCTCAGATACATTTGGATCTGGAGGTACACTGCTTTGTCTACCTTAAGTAGGAACAGGGCTGTTGTAATAGGCCTGTAGTTAGTTGGCATGGTTGGGTCCAGGGATGATTCTTTTTAGAAGTGGTATAACCCACGCATCCTTGAGGTTGATTGGGACACTGCAGGTTTGAAATGAAGCATTGATTAATTTGGTAATGAAAGGAGCCAGGTCTCTGGCGGCTTCTTTGATTATCTGCGCTAGGCAGATCCACGACATCTTGACGGCTTGAGTGAGGCAATGATATTTTCCACCTCTTTGGTAGTGACTTGGGAGAATTTAAAAACCTGGAGGGGTTTAGGCAAGTATTCCTGGGGTCTGTGGTGGGTACCTAATTTAGTGAGGTTAATGCCTTTGGCTGCAATTTTATTTTGGAAGGTGGCAATTTTATTAGTGCATTTTGGATGTTAGTACACCAAACTGTATCCTTCGTACACTCATCCTAGGTACCATTACATTGGGAACGGAGTCAGTGACATTCAGTTTCTGAGCAAGGTTAGCATGGACACTTGTGACATTGCGTTACCAAGGGGCACTGTTAATCATGTCCATATTCTGTGTATCGCTCAACTAGTACTCGCCTGCTGCTGCTGATGTGTATTGGTGATATGATTGAGCAAGCAATACTACTGTATTACTATACATGACAGGATTTCTTAGCCAAGTTTCCCTTGTTGCTTTTATTTTGATTAGTCCTTGGCTTGCTCTTCTCCTTATGATGCAAACTTGCATCAGTTAATTTGTTGATACCAATCGAAGAGGCACATTAAATATTAGGAGTGGAGGTGCATGCTAGCGACCCAGTATTTTTTTAAAAGAATGCACGTTTGGAGGCTCAAGGAACTAGATCCTCGTCTTCTTGCAATACCTCTTTCTATGGGAGTGTTTGAGGTTACCATAGGGCAGTTATTGACTCATCACACATCGTGAAACACCATCAGCACCTCTTGCACCAACCTGGCTAAGTGATCTTGGATGGCCATTAAATGATCTGATGCTAGACTTGTCAAAGGTGGTTTAGAGAAGTGGTTTCAGGTGCACTCTTTGAAATCAAGATATCCACTACTTTGCTTACGATTTTGCCAAGTTCCTTTTGTTTTTTTAAAGATGTTAGTGCAAACAACGCTTTTATTGTTAACATAGAATCTGCTTCAACCCTAAATTCAGTGTGGTGGTAAGTGGATATTGATTCATTCGGAGTGCCGGAGTCCTTCTGCAATTTCTACCAAGTCAGGTGACTTGGAAAGATTAAAGCCAGTAATGTTATCCTGGCTGTTCAAACACCATATGGGAGAACTCTGCAAAGGGTATCCCAGTAATTTCTGCGGCAAGTTATAAAACAAATGTAGTAATTGTTATCAATCAGCGGTAACAATGTTTTCTCCGTTTCGGAGGATGCGGTCGGCGTAAACTCGGGCTTGCAAGACTGCACTTGACGACACTTTCTCATGTGCCTGCTTCCACAACACACTGTGCCTGTACAGTAATTAAATTGACAAATAACACCCTTATGCAACGTGGAGTTCACCATTCAATGGAAGCCTTTGCTACATGTGACAATTTGGACTTTGAAATGGGTCGGGGGAAAAAAGAATAGTAATATCCCCAGAAAGCCATTAAACAGTGACATGGTTTCCAAACCTTACTAAACTATATTAACCTTTGAACAAGTAAACCTAAATGTACCAAAAGAAAGTTTAATTGTTCCAGTGGTTTCCCAGAAGTCCAAAGATGGATTTCTGGCCATAAATTTGGATGCACAAAACCTCTTCAGCTGAACCGACCGATTTCAATCAGAAATGTGCAATGAGTGCTAAATTGTAAACACTTCACCTTGTTTACACTATGAAGTGATTAACCCTGCCATAGGTTTACAATCCCTTCTCTGTGAATAGAGGGGGCAACGCACAGTTCTTGGAAGTAAGACCACACAGAGCAACAGAGGCCCGAATCCTAGATCAGCGCTTGGAAAACGAACTCGGGTGCGGTTTTGGGCGCATTATATAATAAAAAGAAATGTGCATATTTAATCAAACTTTGATCTCTGCTGTGAATAAGTAGTTTGAACTGCAAAGGATAAGATGCTTTTCTTTCTCCTTGAAGCTTTTGTTACATGAGAACGCTAGAGTGTAGAGTGTAGGGTGTGGGCTTTGGAGCTACTGCTACATACTTCTCTTTGGAGAAAGTGGAAGGGTGTTTAGACCCACAATTTAATCACATACATACCTTCCTAATACGTTCTCCAAGAACCTCATTATTGCCAAGTAGCAAATGATATTCTTTAAGAGCCGGGATCATCTAGAATCTGTTTCTACAACTGTACTACCATGAAGATACTGTTTAATTAAACAGTTTATCTTCTAAAATAAAACCATTTGCCGTCAACCCAGCGCTTGTTTCTGGAACACTGTTAACTGGACTAATGGATGAACCAACATACTTCATTTTTCATACAACTTCTATCAAGTGTTAAACAAATAGACGTTAACCTTGGTCAGTTACATGTAAATCATCTGCACTTAAGTTCATTAATTGCTTTAGAAAGAATATGAACGTGTAAGCACTTTACAAGACTGGTATTCCCCAAATAAGTAGGTGGTGTCTAACATCTGAGGACTTTCAATACATTGGTAATAGACCTACTTGCATGTAAGTGGGTCTTATCCTTTTGCAAATGACCATTCCCTAGTGTTGCATTAATGCATTCCATTTTTTTTTACTGCTAATGTGTAATTTAATAATGCCTCCACATACATGTAGTCCATGTCAAATCCAAGGAACACGAAACCCATTGGTCTTCCTATTCCTCCGGCAGTGACCAAACATGTTTTTCATCATTTATAAATATATCCAGAATCCTTGGTGGTCCTTTAGAGCTTTCAGCATTATAAGGCAATACTATCCGTGCCCTTTGCCCTAAGCTGTCACCCTCTTGAATGCAATGCCAGCCCTACAACTTTCCATTGACCCGTGTGCGATTTCACTTTAAACCGAGTCCTGGTAAATGACAGGACTGTCAGACGTGTAGCATGCCATGTGCAGCTTTAATTGTGGCCTTCAACTCCATGTTCCAGTTGCACAAGTTCACATACATGGACAACCACTTTTTAAGCTTTGTGAGGACACTGAAATGCCACATTGACTCAAGTTTCCTTTGGGAAATGGGCAGCTCATAACACATAAATACATGGCCCACATTGCTACTTTTTCCTTTCAAGATACAGGGAGACCATGGCAAATGAAAGCATATTGGGTTTTTTAAAAACCACTTTTCAAACACATCCAAGTTAAGTTCCCCATCATAGACCTCTTTCAATTTCTGTTCTGAATGTAGTTAGGGACTTTAACTCAATTCTAAACATACAAATAGCACACCATCCCTCACTCGCCAAGATACAATTATCACTGTTCAACGGCTAGTTCCAGGTGTGATTTTTGATTACCTGTTGTGTGTGGAACATATCTAATAGCAATAGAGCGATTTGTTATATAGTTAAAATACCTGGTATAATAGATGAATCCAGGCGAAGGGAAGAGAGTTGTTTGGTGATGCCGCAATGGAAGCAGTACATATGGACAGGATCTCCTGAGGAGTTAAAAAGTTGCTTAGTGAACTGTTGGGTTTAGGTCCATGTGACTTAAACTATCATAAAGCTACTAATGCGACAAACTCCAGCGTGCCCCCAGTGATTGATAGATGTGCTTAAAAGCGAGAGACTTACTGTGCTGGGGCTGCATGCATTGATCTTACCAGATGGGTAGCTACAGTGATGGAGATGGCTACGTGAAAGGACATGCGCGTGATTATTGGTGATTTAGTTGGAGCAACCAGGAAAAGAAAACGTGTTTAGTACGTGTTTTCTTAAGCTGCGTGCAGTATTTCCATAGGTAAAACATTCTAAACAGAGCACATGTAAGGAGTAGGCTTTACGAGAGCGATCGGGCAAAACTGTGCTAGGTACGTGCTTGTTTGAGCTGACATGAGTGAAGCATTCTAAAACGGGCTCTGGCAGAGGTTAATATTGGGCTCTGCTAGAGAAGGGTGTGCAGACTGCTGCTTACCTTGTAGCTTATCGCGGAGGCTGCAGACCTGTAGCTGTCTCGGCTATTTTGTTAGTGTTAACGCTTCGCGCATTGCGTGGTGCGTTAACTTACTTGGGAGGAATTTGAATATGTCAAACTTTATTGTGCCCACGCAAATCGCTGTGGTCTCATGAACAGAAATGGGGAAAGGAGCAAGTCCCATCTGGCATGGGGCTAAAAAAAAGGAGCGTGCGGTGCACATTAATGTTGTCATGTTAGTAGACCTGAAAATGTGGTGTTTAGCATAGATGAAGACAAAAATAGTGTCAAGTATACATTATGGAGCACAATATTACAACAAGACTGGAAACTGGATGGTGTACCACATGTTATACAAATAGTTCTCTTGACATATGGCATTGTTGGTATTCATGATGGAAAACTTATTTTTTACCACACTAATCAAATGATAGGGCATTGCATTATACAACCTTGCATAATATGAAAAAACACAAGATTTTATCACAATTGCAAGACCATATTGTTTTCTGGAATTTGCTAAATGTCCTTTTGACAATTGTTTAACATGGCAACCTTGTTATAATGAGCCACACTTTTTTTTTGTTCTCTTTTTGTGATGAGAAACTGATCTTGTGTAGTACAAACTTGTATATTTTGGAACACATTGTTGCATCACACACGAAAAACCACATAATGTATTGAATTATTCATTTCAACATTGTTGGTATTATGGCACAATTATTGTAGTCTGCTTATAACTTAGTGGAGCAGTGTATGTTTTTAAAAAGTGGGCTGATCTCAATTTTACATAGTTAGATACTGTCTGGTGGCCAATTACAGCGGTGGTATGCAGCTTGATAAAACAGATGAGGTTAACAACTTGAAATTAAAGTATGGTAAACTTTTGTTAGCTACGCTGTTATTGGAGAGAGAGCATGCATGTCTGTCATTAGTAATAGGTTAAGACAACTTCTAAACATTTTCCAAAGAATATAATATGGTGATTGATGTATTTGAATGAGACCCGAGAGATTTAAAAAATTATAGATTTACCTATTGAGTACAGAAATATTGGAAACCTGAGTCACTGGAATGTGAAGTTATTTAAAGAAAAGGTTCCACTCTATGGAAACATTCAGGCCTTTTTTCACCAATTCTAGACGAAAGATCCACTGTTGTTAAAGTTTACGCAGAGCAGGATCTCTATTTCCACCTCCAAAAGGATTTTTAGCTTTTTGGAGAATAAACCAAAAGATGTCATTGTGACTATGCGCTTTTTCTTGAAAATGCACCACCATAGGTTTGTCCGGTATGGCATTCTTGATGCATGAGCTGCGTTCGCAGATTCATTGTCTTATTTCCTGTTTACTCTTGCCTATATATAGTAGTTTGCACGGACATTGGATAGCGTAAACTGTCCATTTGCTTCTGCAGTTTGTAAAGGTGTTGCATGTCCAGGTTTTTCCATTCAGATCGATTGATTTAAGGTCCTTAGTAAGACAGCAGACAGAGCAGGTGCCGCATCTGTGGTGGCCTATGACAGGATGTAGATTCCACAATGTTGGTTGTGGATGCGGTGGTGCACTTGGTTCGATGTAGGTGTTCACCAAAAGGTATTTCAAGTTATTACTGCGTTTGAACGAAAATCGAGGTTTTGGTGCTTTGAAGGATTCTGTGTTTAGAGTGTCCAAGTGCCAGAGAATGGTTTTCTTGATTGAGTTGCTTAGAGGAGTATAGGTGGTCATGCAGGTGATCTTATCTTTGCAGTTTTCATGTGGTATTGGATTGAGGCATGTTTCTCTATTAGTATGTTTTACTCTTTTACGAGCGCGACGGACAATGTGCCCAGGATAGCCCCTTGCTTTCAACCTAGTGGATAATGTTTGACTTGTTCTATCATAGTCCTCTCGTGTGGTACAATTACACCTTAAGCGTAAAAATTGTCCAAAAGGTACGTTTTCTTTTAGACCCGCTGTATGGAAACAATGGAATTCTAGCAGTGTATTTTTTGAGGTTGGTTTCCTATATATGGTTGTTGCCAGGGTATTGGTACCAGTTTTGTAGATGGTGAGGTCAAGAAAAGGTATTGATGTTTGATCATACTGCATAGTGAATTGGATGCAGGAGTCTCGGCTATTTAGCCAAGTGAAAAATTCAAATGGCTGTGATTCATTTCCTTTCCATATCATCAAAACATCATAGATATAACGCACCCAGCAGCCAATTTCGATCTTGAATGGGTTGGTGGTGTCATAGATGGAATTGGTCTCAAAAGCATCCATAAAGAGCTTGGCTATATCGGGAGCAAAGATTGCTCCCATGCTTGTTCCATGGCACTGTTGATAAAGTTTTTCAAAAATGAAATAGTTTTCTGTCAGGGCAATCCGGATGCATTCGAGGAGGAATGGTGTTGGTGGTGGTTTTAAGATGGTTCTTCTTTCAAGGTATGAAGAGAGTACTTCTATGCATTCCCGTTGGGGTATACTTGTATACAGTGATTCTACTTCTAGAGCCACTAGAAAATCATTCTGGTTGATAGTTAGTGTGTCTAATTTCTTGATTGTAGATATAGTATCTTGAACGTAGGAACGCTTCAGGCTGATAAAGGTCGTAGAAAGTGTTCAATGTAGATTGACAGTGGTTCTAAAACTGATTCGATAACGGCCACTATTGGTCTTCCAGGAGGGATTTGTGTGTTTTTGTGGCTAGTAGGTAGACGATAGAAGGCTGGCAACACTGGGGTACGGTTTATGAGGAATAGTTTTTCGTCAATCCATCCTTCCTGGCATGCATGGCACATTAAGCTTTCTATCTCAGAAAGTAATCTTGTTGTTGGATTGGTTTGGATCTGTCTATAGAACTTTGTATTAGAACGTTGTCTTTGTACTTCTGTGTCATAGTGTCTTACTCTTAGTACGATTCCTCCGTCTTTGTCAGCTGGCTTTATAAGAAAATTGCGATTACTTTCTAGGGTTTTTAGGGCTAGGCGTTCGTTCTTGCTCAAGTTATGAGGGTATCTGCTTTGTTTGTCAAATAGTTGGTTGGTTTCCATAAGAATACGATTTTCAAATGTTAAAATCTCTGGGCAGATCATATGCGACAGTGGAGTGATCATTGAGGGTGGTTTTAGACCTGAAGATGTTTGGGGGTGGGGGGGTCTTTTTCTGGACTGTCTCTGAAGAAATATTTGAATAGAATGGTGCGAGAAAAATAAAAATCAAAGTTCAACTTCTGTTTTGAATTTATCTGCCGGTGTTGTTGGGATAAAACTGAGCCCTTTGCTTAGGATGCTGATTTCATCTGTTGATAAATTGTGGTCACTCTGGTTAAAGATGGGAATTACCAGGTTTGTTTCACTGGAGGCATCCATTGTCGTGTTCTCATTTGGTGTTGTTGTCTTGGTCTGCCTCTTTGACCACGTCCTTGGAAGTAGAGGGTGCAGAGTTTGTAGAGTCGGAGTCGCTGCTATTTGAGGTGTTGGAAAAGGTCACAAACCTTTTCTGAAAACGACATGAATTGTGTCATGCGTTTTGATTTGCTTGGTTGTAAAAGCCAGGTACCAGTACCAGGTATGGATATGTTTTTTCTTCTTTGTAGTTTTTTTATATCATTCTGGAGTTTCCATCATTTTTTGTCTGGCAAATTTTTATCTGTCGATTTCTCGAGGTGTCTTAATATCTGGAATTATATTTTCGTTTTTCATTTTTTCTTCCAGTTTGAAGTTCTGTTTTTTTTTAGTTTTGGTTTCCTCCTCTGCAGTTTCAATGACGATGATGACCCAGTCGCGTGAGCACTTGTTTCCTACTCCACTGAATTTGGTCATGAACCTGGGATTGTCCAAAAGCAACCGTGGGATGTTTTTGACTTGTAAGCCTTCCGGGATTACACCCGCTTTTAGATATTCTAAAATTAGTTGTCCTTGTGATTCTGTTCTTATGAGTTTTTTTTCTTTTTTGCAAAAAGAATGTCCAGGTCCTTCAGACAATCTGACAAGCTACAACATCTTCTGAGGGTCACTCAGTTTCCGAACTAGAAACACCAACTACATAAAATGTCGACAATAATGGCCTACTATTATCCTTAAGTAGTACAGAAGTTTGCACAAAGATTGTTACTAACCCTCACTACAATGTATAGTTAACATATCATAGTTTTGCCCTAATGGTCTCATGTATGTCTTTTTTAAGGCCCTGTTTGATTTAGAGGCCTAACAACTTTTAGATGTGTCCTAAAATAAATCTTGTATACACTTTGCTCTTATTCTGACCATGGTTCTTGGCTAGTATTTGTTAAACCTAGTTTTTTGCTGCAACTCGGACCCACCCTTACCTGTGTCTTTAAACAGGGGTAGCTTCTGACTCCCTTTCTTGCTCTCTTATATGACACGCTCTCGAGTCGGGCCCCCCGTAAACAAGAGTGTCCCCCATCTACCCCACATATCTCTTATTTGATCAAAGACACCCATCAATCAACACAACACTCTGATTCACAAAAAAAGATTTAGCAATTGGGGTACATTATAAGGAAAGCCATCAATAGGAAACTGCATGCTGTCACATTAGGTCAATACTTCAGAGCCCAGATAATTCCTTGAGGTCTCTGCATACCGCCAACATTACGACATTAACAGATGCAGACACTATCACAGATATTCTCACTCATAACGTTTAGAGCAGTGGCCTTCAAGACCCCCCGGAGCAAAAAAAACAAATTGTTTGAGGAGCCCCCTCCTGCCCTTCTGTGTTGCTATTTTTCTTTTATAGAGATGGCTGCAGAATGCGTGGTGACATCATTTTGAAGGGGTATGTTGTTGGGAGACATGCCAAGACACTAGGACAATCACATCCAATCCAAACATAGAAACAGCAAATAAACACAAAATTCTCCAGCAGGGCTTTAATTTTCTCAAAATATATTCCTATTAGTATATTCAGCAGACAGCAATTTGATTTTACAGAGCAAGTACTGATGGGAAGGGTGGGCCTGTCTCTCTGCAGAAAGTGAATCAATGTGTGGCTTTATTTTTGAGACCGCCACTCTGAGGTTGTCCTCCACTTCAGCGTTGTGCAGTATTTAGTTTTCAGTGCAGACAATGCTGTAAAGCCTATTTCGCACAAGTAGGAAGAGCCAGAGGCTAAGAGACTATATAGCAAACCTTGCCAATGTAGGATACTCCAGGATTACCTTCAACCAAAAGTCACCCACTGCAATGTTCCTAAATTCAGCTTGCAGAGTAGTGTCCAACTGAACCTCAATCAGCTCCTCCTGGACATCAAATGGAAGATGCACCACCACCTCTGTCAGAAAAGGCTGCATCACTCAGTCATTAACGCCAGCATTGTCACTTGTGATTGGTTCTAGGATATGCAGCAGGTTGTACTGTTTCCTCAATTGCTTCTGCAAGCGATGGGAACAGCACTGCTACCCCACCTCCAATTGTTCATTTCCAGCGGTCTAGCTTCTTCTTGAAGGCAAATACTTCTTTTTATTGGTTGTACATGAATTGGCATTGTCTCCTTGCAAAGACATATTGAGGGTATTTAGCTCATTGAAAATATCAGCAAGGTATGCCAAGAGCACAAGCCAGGGGGATCACACAGAGGGTTTGCTTTGCCAGTGTCCACATCCATTGGAGTTCAAATACACGTTGCAGCACTCTTCCCCTGGACAGCTGTCTGACCTCTGCGTGAAGGAGCAAACCATGTTGTGACCCCAATTCTGCACACAGTTTTGCAAAGAGAAGTGCTCTTGTCGGCTCTGCTTTGATGGCATTAACTATTTTCACAGCTGCCCCGATCCATCTTCACACATTGAAGGCACACCACCCTTGCAGATTCCTATGCAGGCTTCCCATCACAAACAGTGGCTGCTCATAAAATCATTTCAAATGTCAAAGAGTTTATTTATTTATTCGCATTTGTTGAGCGCACAGCAGACCGAAGGCCTCATGGCGCTAGTTAGTGTTGCTTATACTTAGTTACATACAGATAATGTCCGTACGGTTACATTGGACAACATACTTTTTTACAGTTATGCAAGAGTAGCAGGAGCACATGAAAATGGGGTTACTTGAATAGGGCAGTTTTGAGCTTTTTTCGGAAGGAGAAGAGAGATGTCAGCTCTTAGGTCAGTAGGTAGGGAATTCCAGAGTTAAGGTGCGAGGAAGGGGAAGCCTATGCCTCCTGCTTTGGTTCTATTGATGCGAGGTATTGCTGGTTGATTCGTGTATTGTGCTCTTCTTGGTCTCATGGATTGATATCTTCCTATCGTGTCAGATAAATAAGAGGGAGCTGTGAGGTTGATGCATTTATGGGTGGTTGTGAGAATTTTGAAGGAGATAGTCCTTGACTGGGATCCAGTGAGCTTCCTTTCTGGCTTGTGTGATGTGTTCTCTTTTTGGTATACTGAGGGCTGTTCTGAGAGCATTGTTTTGGGTTGTTTGGAGCCTAGATAAGTTTTTTTTTCGGAGGTGCCGGCTAGGAGCGCATTACAATAGTCTAGTTTGGCTCCTATAGTTGCTTGGGCGATTGAGAGAGGCAGTTATCCTTGGTTAGGAATGGTTTTATTGCGTTATTGAGTTTAGTACTCAGTGCTGAGGCCGAGACTAGGGCGCTGACTTGTTTGTCCATGGATAGCGTGGCGTCTAAGTGAACCCCCAGTGTTTTAACTGAGGATAGGACTGGGATGATACTATTGTCTATGTTGAAATTGATGTACAGTGGGTTGAGGTTGGAGAGGGTGGATTTCTGTCCTAGAATGAGGATTTCGCTCTTGTCCCCGTTCAAGCAGAGGCCGTTAGTAGCCATCCATGCTTGTATGGTAGAGTAGATTTGCTGTAGGATAGAGGCGTCTTGGTGATAATTCCCTGTAAGGGGGAGGAGAACCTGCATGTCGGCGTAATTTGTGTAAGAGATCCCCAGCGCGTCTAGTATATCAAATAGTGGCTTGGTAAAAAGATTATAGAGCGTGGGGGCAGTACAGGAACCTTGTGGCACACCACAGTGGATGATGGATGGTGCTGCATGTGCTGTGTTAGAGAACACTTTCATAGCTCTACCCTCTAAGAATGATGTTACCCAGGATGCTGCGTCATTTGAGAAGTGTGCAGCGTGTGTCAGGTGACTGATAAGAGTAGTGTGGTCTACCAGATCAAACACAGCTGAAAGGTCAAGGAGAAGGAGGGCGGGCTTGCCTTTGTCTAGGATGTTGGTAATTCCGTTTTTTAAGTCTAGAAGGGCGGTTTCAGTTCCGTGTCCCTTGCGGAACCCAGATTGTCTTTTACCTAGGATTGCGTTCGATTCAAGGTATAGTTGAAATTTTTGTGGGCGGCCTTGTCAAGTAGTTTCAGGAGGAATGGGACTGTGGTTATTGGTCGGTAGTTAGGGTTAGCAGGGTCTAGCGTCGGTTTTTTTAAGAGAGGGCGTACCCAGGCCTCTTTAAGGCTGTCTGGGACTATGCCCGTTTTGAAGGATGCATTGATGAAGGCTGTGAGAAGAGGGGCGAGTGGTTCTGCGCAGTCTTTGATGATTTTAGGGGGGGGCATACATCACCCTTACATTGTGAGGGTTTGAGGTGTCTGAGAATGTCGGTGACCTCGGCTTCGGAGATGTCGGTAAATGCAAATTTGGGCACGTTTCTTACTTTTACATTAGGTTTTATCTGTGCATGTGCACTTTGCTTTGGTAAGGTATTGAAGTGGTGGGATATTTTGTTTTGGAGGAGATTTATTTTTGTGAGCATGGCTGATTGAATGCCTGTACACCATGCCTCGTCTTTGACGATCTCATCAGGGCATGTAGGTGGTACGGTTAGTTTTTTCAATATATTGAAAAGTTCTTTAGAGTGGGAGTTGGCATTGGAGATGCAGTGGTTGTAGGCTTCAGATTTAGCAAGGAAGAATGCGTCTATGGATTTGAAGTTAGCTTTAGTGGTATCGCAGGGGTTTAGCTGCCAATTTTTGAGCGCTAAGCGTTTCTTTGCGCAAAGTCTGGAGTTCCTCTGTGAACCAGGAATTGGAATGGAAGGATTTTTTTTTCTTTTTTGTTTTCCAATGGGGCAGCGGTGTTGACAGCCATTGTGATGGTGTCTTTGAATATTTCTGCAAGGATGTTGGGGTCAGCGGAGAACGGGTGCACAAGGCATGGCAGATTGAGGAGTTCAATGATATTGTCAGTGGTGAGTTTTTTGGCACTTCTGGCTAAGGTCGCCGGTGCTTTAGTAGGCACTTTAGTGCTTAGCGAGACAGGAATGTCAAATAGGAGAAGGTTGTGGTCTGTCCATGGGAGGCTAGTATTTCAGGTGATGGCTGTGTTACAGTTGTGGTCTATAATCCAATCTAGGATGCTTCCTTTAGCATGAGTAGGCGAAGTGATCTTTTGAGAGTATCCTAGGTCTTGGAGGTCTTTGGCTAGAGAGATAGCAGTTTTGTCTTTCGAGTCGTTTATCCTAGGTTAAGGTCACCTATAAGTAGTGATTTTGTGGATTTTTTTAGGTTGTTTCCTAGGAGATGATTGACTTGACCTATGAAATTAGATGTTGGACCAGGTGGACGGTATACAGTATGAATATTTATTGTGCTATCTGGAGAGAGTGCTAATTTGACTGATAGGATGTCAATATTATCTTCCTCTTGGTGGGGTACGGTTCTGATAGTGTTTCTTTGTGAATAATGGCTACCCCCCCTCCTGTTCTGGCTTTCCTGCCTTATCTAAGGATGGCATACCCTTGTGGTAGGGCTAGTGAAATGGCTGGGCCGGAAGCTTCGTTGAGCCAGGACTCTGTGATCGCGAGTAAGTCTAGATTTTGGGTACTTATTAGGTCATTTACTTCTAATGCGTGGGCATTGAGTGATCGTACATTAAGGCGCATTTGTATAGTGTTGGGCAAGGGCAAGAGATTTTTTTGGGTATGGTGTGGGTGTCTGCTTTAAGTACAATGGTACATTGAGAGTAGGAGTTAACGCTAGGTGTAGTAAGCATGGGTTTGAATATGTGGCATATGGATGTATTATCACTGAGGTGGGGTGTGTGCACTTTAGAGGTGCGTGAGCTAAGTCTGCAATTTCTGTGTGGTATGTGTGTAGGGGTGGCATGGTGGTGGATAGGGAAGGTGTGGGCTCTAAGTCGGTCTAGTCTGAGGCTGAGGTTAGGTATCATTAGTGATGTATTATTTGGAGTGTGTGAAGGCTTGGGCAGGAGGTCTATCGTGTGCCCTCGATGACTCGAGGTGATTTGATAATGGTGGAGGTGCTTTAATGTAGAAGGGTGCAGTGTGGTCATAAAAGTGAGTAGCGTGCTAACTAAGCAGGTGAGGGCGGGCAGAGAATACATATTGTGTGTGCTCGGGCATGTATTACTGTTGAGCGAGATAAAGATTACACAATATTAGCCTGGAGGGCAGAATGCACAATATACTATACACTGGGAGGTGGGGGGGGTTAGCATATACTGTCTAAGTAGGTGGGGCCCTGGTGAGCTAAGAGCAGTAGTCAGATAGTCTAGATACAACAGTCACAGGGCAGGGCGCACATGGCACTAAATCACAATCACAGTCTCGAAATGGGCAGTTCTGATGCTGTTGGCCTGTTTCTAATGGTCTTACAAAACAGTCTTCCAATATTGTGGTTTCCTCACAGTACATTACATAGGCTATTAAATGATCCTCTCGGGATATATCTGTTGCCTTATCCAACTGTAACGCAAAGAGACTGGTTTGCAGTTGTGTGATTAATTGTGGAGTGATATTTTCTGCCATCTCAAACACACGTCGGCTGATGGTGGCGTCTGACAGAGGGATCCTGCTTAGCTCATGCGCTACACTTTCAGCACCCATTCTCCGCATCAGTGAAAGGTTTTTTTTTGTTTTTGGCAAGGAGGTAGGCAACAGCGTAAGATGCTTTCAGTGCACTGGCTGGAATAGAAGCAATATTTTGCACTTTTCCTTTTTTTGGTTATTTTTTTGATTTTGGCGCAAATACACCTTTACAAACTTACAGAAAAGAAAAAGCAAGGCACTTCATATGCTTAAGACCTTAAATTATAAGAAAACATAACAATCGGACATAATTAAAACCTTAGATAAAAGCTTAGTAGCTGAAATTAAATCATTATAAGATCAACTAACTTCAGATTAGATGCATAAATTAGAAGAGTTCTTAGTTATATATCATGCAAGATACTACACATCACGAGAAGGACCTTTTCATGGTTCTAATCTTAATCGCATATTTCCATCTCACTTAAATGAACCTGAATTTGTATCAGCAAGTGAGTTAATGCTAAAACCAAAGGCGTCTTGTACCCCACATGCATTGCGTCCTCAAATGTTATCGAGATAAAGGTAGGTCAGCACTAACGTAACTGCCCAGATGAATTTGACGTTGGATTTCAAAGTGATCGCAATATATCACTAAATGTTTTAGAGTTTCATCAGTCGCAGACTCTTTACAAAATTTGCAACCTTCCTTCAAAGGACCAGTTTTATTCTTGTACCAGTGCTTTACCCTATCATTTGTGTGAAACAAATTCAATTTAAATCTGAGATGGAGAGTCCTCGCTTGGTTACATGGAAAGATTAATAGATATTGTGACCAAGGTTTTTGTTTATGACTAAAAAATGAGTATAATTTTATATGAAGCATTCGCATCAGTAGTGTTTGCCCTAAGTATCTCTCTTTTGCAGTGCCTGGACGCTCATTCAGATCGTTTTGATTCAGAGCAATTTGTTCCAGAATGCACTGGATTTTTTTGTCATATTTGTTAATCGAAGCAGGATGGGCATTCAACATCATTTTCGCAAGATCTTCATAAAAAGAATTTAACGGGGGATATAACATTTTTTCCATAGTTTACTATCATCCTCCAATAGAACTTCAGACCAAATTGCGTCATGTAAAGAGTTCGGGGTCACAATACTGCTTTCCAAATCCTTCCTTGTAATTTATTCAGTACGTTTGTAGGATCAAGCAGACGCCAAACCGTACAGAATAAGAGGTTCTATCTTTAAGGTGTAAAACTCAATAATCCGGAGTAACGAAGATTTGGAATACTTATGGTATATGATTTTCATTTGCAAGATCAAATGGACCACTTTTGAGTTTAAGGTCTTTCTCCACATCGTGATAGAAGTTGAATCTCAACGATTATATCCCAAGTACTGTGTTGACAAAACTCGTTGGATTTTACAACCATCTATCTCCCAATTAAATCTACAAATGTTCTTTTTATTAGACAATACTATTATATTGGATTTTGAAGGGATTATGTAGCGCAGCATATGCAGGAATTTTTTTTTTTTTAGGCCGTAAGGCGTACGGTCGAACAAAATATTGTCTGCAAATGCGAGCTAGTGAATCTTGGCACCTCCCAACTTAACTGGAAAGGTATCAAGGTTGTCACAAATCTTATCTATATCACAAATGTATAAATTAAAAAGAATCGCTGCAAGCTGGCAGCCCTGTTTAAGTCCAATTTCTGTTGCAATAGGGTCGGTCACAAGCCCTGAGCAGTTAATCCGTACTTCATAATTGGTCTGTGGAGTAAAGCTATTAGCCCTACAATGTAATCTGGGATACCATATGAAAGCATCTTTCGCCAAAGAAGTGCTCTAATTACACTATGGAAAGCAGCAGACATGTCAAGTGATGCCAAGTTAATAGCCCGAGATTGAATGTAAAGAGAGGTTTCTAAGAGATGGGCCAAAACAGTGGCATTTAGGGTTGAGCCCATTGCTTTCCTTAAGCCGACTTGAAAACGTCACAGCAGATAGTTATGTTACCCAATGCTCCAATTCATGTAGTAGAAGGGTTGCAAATACCGTAGCTGGTACATCAATTGGAGAAATAGTGTGGTAGTTGCATGGGTCATCAATAGGTCCCTTCTTAGGTATTGGTACAATAATAGCATTGAGCCACGAGTCGGGTATCATTTTACTTAAAGAAAGTACGTCAAATCTTGGTTTGAGAGATTTGGCCCAAAAGCAGGGAATCATCTTTCAAAAGGCAGGGCGGTAACCCATCTGGCCATGCTATCATGAACCACCGTGCTCGGCCCTTTTGGATTTCATGGTCCATGATGCGCCGCAGTGTTTACTCTGCAGTCCTATCAACATGGCTGACGCTTCCAAAATGCACTGCGCCATTCCTCTCTTACTACTTCTAGAAAAGGCCACGCCTACGCGGCGCCATGCGTCTCAATGCTACTGCTTGGTGTAGCTAGATGTGCGTTCTGAAGTTCGCTTCGCTCTCCCAGTTATTCCCCTTTCCTCCTCCCTTCCTGAGATCCATTTCACCCTGCCCCTTACTTGTTTTCGTGGACTATTCCTGGAATTTTCCCGTTGCTTCGGGCCCTTTCTTCTGCATCCTGGTTCCTCACTCGGAGGCTGCACTCTTCCGTCGGAAGGCTGCAACTTCACGCTGGACTCCGAAGACCCGCGTCCAGGCTTATACAAGTCCCGGACAGTAAGGAAGAAAGAACTTAACTCCAAGAGCGTCACAAGAAAGGAAAGACAGGTGAGAAGGGGAGAAACTTGTGACAGATTGAGACGCCTAAAACCTGGAACAAAGACAGAAATGGAAGCCGCTGTACAGGACCTCATGCGAGGCATGCAAGAATTAACCACTGAAGTTCAGAATCTAAAAGCGGAGACTGCTGCATTAAATCAGTTGGTTTTGTCCAGAGATTCTGCTGCAAAGGAAAGCGTCCTGTTAGGCGGAGTAGTTGACAAATTCGATGGATCATCTAAGACACTTGGTGCCTTCCTAGATTCCTGTTTGGTACTTTCAAACCATACTATTTTTCCACTCCACGAGCTAAGGTCGGCTTCATCATATCTCATCTCGCAGGCAATGCCTTAACCTGGGCCACCCCCTAAGTCAATGCTGGTGATGCCCTCCTGGATGACTATGATGGGTTTGTAGAATCTCTTAAGGCCATGTTTGATCGCCCTGAGATCGTATACAGTGCGCAGGAACGACTACTCGAATTCCAACAAGGGAACCAGGACAGGCTCACGTATGTCACATGCCTCAGCTAGTCAAAGAGGCTGATTGGTCCCCAGAAGCTAGCTTTACCCTCTTTCGAAGAGGTTTAAATGAAGAGATGAAGGATGAATTAGCCTGAGTAGCTCGCCCCAGCTCTTCAAGCCCTCCTGGATCTCTCCCTACAGATCAATTTCAAGATCCAGGAAAGGAAGGCCGAGAAGAATAAATCAAAATCAACCTCCTAAGTCAGCCACAAACTATCCTCGTCCTAAAGAAGCACCAAGCACTTAAGCCTCTGAACCTGAGCCAATGCAATTAGGAGCATTCCGAGGACCTATTTCCCCCAGGAAAGGATGCACACAATCACCACCGGGCTATGCATGTATTGCGCCTCAGACAAACATCTTGTAAGGGAATGTCCTCTAGCACCACCTCGGTGCTCTGGAAACGCCAGCTCCCGATCCTAGGCGGAGCACAGCTTCGGGAGAACGACGTTTGCTCCTCGTCTATTCCCTCCTTGAGATCTCCTGGACAGAACACTCTTGTGGTCCTGCAGACTACCGTATCCTTTTCCAAAAAAGAATCCTACCCCATCCTGGCTTTAGTGGACTGTGGCGCCATGGGCATCTTCATAGTCATGATTGGGTCATTGAACATCACATACCCCGGGAACCTAAAGTTATTCAACCGGTCGAAGCCATTGATGGCAGACCCTTGTCTTCCGGACCCATAACCCATCAAACAAAGGATCTACTGTTGTCAATAAATCATCAGGAAATCCTCAAATTTGACATTATAAAATCGGGCATGCTATGGTTACAAAAGCACAATCCCTACATCAATTGGGCAGCAGGGTCCTTGTTTCTCGGTTCAGAACATTGTATATCTCCATGTTTATCCATTACCACCTTGTCACATCCTTTAGAAGATTTGCAGGGACATCAGCAATCCTCAGTAACTGTCTCCAACATCATCCAGATTCCCCGAACTTATCAATCATACTCATATGTATTTTCAACTGCCATTGTTCAATCACTCGCACCTCACAGACCTGAGGATTGTGCCATTGATACTGAGCCTTCAGCGGTAATTCCTGTTGGAAGAATTTTCATTTTGGCTGAACCGGAAAAGAGGGCCCTCCGAGAATATTTGGACACCAATCTAACAAATGGAACGATTCGACCATCCAAGTCCCCAGCTGGTGTTTCTCTCTTCTTCGTTCCAAAAAAAGATTCCAAGGAGCTTAGACCCTGTCTGGATTATCGTGGCCTCAACCAGTGCACTCTAAAGGATCGCTACCCGCTTCCCCTTATCTCAGATATCCTGGAGGCTGTGAGGGGAGCTGTCATCTTCACTAAGCTTGATCTCAGGGGCGCCTACCATCTCATTCGTATAAAAGAAGGCGATGAGTGGAAAACAGCATTCAGAACTCCCTTTGGCCACTTTCAGTACCTGGTAATGCCCTTTGGTCTTGCTAATGCTCCCTCCGTGTTTCAGCGTTTCATGGATCGGGTTTTTTCTGATAACATGTGAAGGCAGTTCTACAGCGTTTACGTGAACATAACCTCCTAGCCAGACCTGAAAAATGCATATTCCATGTATCAATCGTTCACTACCTTGGGTTAGTTCATAGCTCCAAGGGCATCGGAATGGATACTTCCAAGGTCGAGTCCATCCTGTCTTGGCCTGTTCCTACTACTGTGAAACACATCCAATCCTTTCTGGGGCTTGCTAACTTTTACAGGAATTTCATACCCACGTTTTCTGACATTCTACACCCTATTGTAACACTTCTGAAGAAAGACACTCCATTTCAGTGGACCTCAGCTCAGGAGTCGGCGTTTCAACAATTAAAATCGGAATTCACTCGGGCTCCCATCCTAGCCCAACCGGATACAGACCGACCCTTCCTAGTTGAGACTGACGCATCGGATTACGCCATCGGAGCAGTCTTGAAACGGGAACTTGATGACAAGATGGAACATCCCATTGCCTATCTATCCCGTACTTTAACTCCCAGTGAAACTCACTGTTCCGTCCTGGAAAAAGAATTGCTAGCCATCCAACAAGCCTTCACTGACTGGCGTCATCTCATTCTGGGAGCCAAACACCAGTACAAGTTCGTACGGACCATCGGAATTTGCAAATTCTACAGCCCTTGGAGTGCAGAAATAGCCGACAGGCCCGTTGGGCTTTCTTTTTCGTTCAATACCAGTTCCAAATACTTCATCTTCCTGAAACACATAATGTCATTGCTGACGCCCTGTCCAGACGTCCTGAATATGAGCCTCTTGAAGCACGCTCCTTTCCCAAGATGTTTGCGGACAGAGTGTTCGTTGCCCAAGCTGACTCCCTGCTGGAAAGGATCCGAGCTGCAATCCCATCCTCTGAGTTGTGGAAGGATTACGTTGGGAAGAACCAATGGTCTTTGATCACAAAGGATGGTTGCCGCTTCAGAGACAACAGGCTGGATGTGCCCACAGACAACTTGAGAACAAAGATTATCCATCTTTGTCATGACACCTTCCATTCCGGACATCGATGCATCACTTCCACACTTCATCATATTCAGAGACAATTCTGGTGGCCACGGATGGAAGATGTGAGAACGTACGTCCAGTCTTGTGCAGTCTGTAACCAAAACAAACATGATAACAGAAGACAAGCAGGTCTCTTACACCAACCAGCAATGGCAACACGGCCTTGGGAAATCATAGCCACAGACTTCATCGTACACTTACCCCCATCCAGAGGATACACGACCATAATGGTTACAATTGATCTGTTCACTCACATGGCTCACTTTACACCCTTGCTCAAGCTACCATCTTCGTCAGAACTGGCTGGTATCTTCCTGGAAATTATATTCAGACTTCATGGACTGCCTTCCAAAATCATCTCAGATAGGGGCCCTCAATACATATCCCAATTTTGGAAATGCCTATGTCAAATATTGGGAATTCAGCATGCATTACCATCCGGGTATCACCCACAAACCAACAGAGCTATGGAATGAGTCAACCAGACTTTAGAGCAGTATCTTCACTGTTTTTCTACCAAAGTCCACGATGATTGGTCACTTCTGATTCCTGTGGCCGAGTTTGCTTACAACAACTCGGACCACTCAGCCATCAAGACCAGTCCCTTTTACTGTATCCGGGGGTTTCATCCTTCAGTTCTACCATCTATTCTACCTCCTCCAACTCGTAGATCGAAACCTTAATCAATATCCACAAGGACGCTAGGGAACGATTGGTAAAGGCCAGGAAGGATGTCAAACATTACGCAGACACCAAAAGGAGACCAAGTCCTCCTTATACAGTTGGAGATGAGGTCTGGTTGTCCTCGAAGCTTCTTCCACGGCATCTACGGCCAAACAAATTGGCTCCTAAGTATTATGGACCCTTTTCTGTAAAGGAAATTGTCAATCCTTTAGCCTACCGACTCCAACTTCCAGATTCCTGGAAAGGGATTCATCAGTCTTCCACACTTCTTTGTTGAAACCGTTTATACATTCTACCCGGTCTGCTCCTAGACCCCCTCCAGTACTCGTCAATAAACAACTTGAGTTTGAGGTCTCCAGGATATGTGATTCCAGATACAGACGCGGCCAACTCCAGTACCTGGTTGAATGGAAGGGGGTACCCTCCCAGTGAGCGTACCTGGGAGCTGGTCTCAAACATGAATGCCCCTCGCCTGTTAAGAAGATTTCATCGGATCCACCCAGGCAAACCTGGTGGAGTCGGGCTTAGGAGGAGGTATGCTGTCATGAACCGCGCTGCTCGCCCCTTTTGGACTTCATGGTCCATGATGCGCCGCAGTGTTTACTCTGTGGTTCTGCCAACATGGCCAACGCTTCCAAAGCACGCAGCGCTATTCCTCTCTTAATACGTTCAGCTTCCTAGAAAAAGACCACGCCTACGCAGCGCCACGCGTCTCAACGCTACTGCTTGGTGTAGCTGCACGTGCGTTCCGAAGTTCGCTTCCCTCTCCCAGTTATTCCCTTTTCCTCCTCCCTTCCTGGTATCCATTTCACCCTGCCCCTTACTTGTTTTCGTGGACTATTCTGACTATTCCTGCAATTTGCCCATTCCTTCGGGCCCTTACGTCTGCATCCTGGTTCCTCGCTCGGAGGCTGTACTCTTCTGTCGGAAGGCTGCAACTTCACGCTGGACTACAAAGACCTGCATCCAGGCTTATACAAGTCCCGGACAGTAAGGAAGAAAGTACTTAACTCCAAGAGCGTCACAAGAAAGGAAAGACCGGTGAGAAGGGGAGAAACTTGTGACACCTGCAGCCTTTGAATATGTCAATCTCTGGATAGCGCATAGAAGATCCTCCAATAACCAAGGACATTTAAGAGGGATATTTTTAGTAAGCAAATTAATGTCAGCGGGGAGAAAGCCCTTAGCTAGGGCTCCACATGTCTCCCGCAATGGCGGATTCAAAGTCGGAAGCTGCATATTGACAAGGGTTGCGCAGTAAGGTCATATGTCTTTTTGTCTCACGCTTACAAAGGAGAGAAATCATTTTCTGGTTATCAGCCAATGAACGTGCTTATTTTTACCCTTTTAAGATTATTTTTATAATGATAGAATACAGAAAGAGGGGATATTTGGTTCTTCCCTTCTAATATCACTGTTGTGCAGACTTTTGAGTGACACAATCTGTGTGATATTTATTTGGGTGGGAGTTAATCTGCGTGGAATATTTCGTATGTGAAAATTGATAGTGATAGAGGCGATATGCTATCATATTGGTGTTCCAATCATCTATGCTTTGACCTAACTGCTATTGGATTAACGCCAATAGTCCACATTTTACGAATTACCAAAAATGTCAGTTCTCTGCACAATTTAGGATTCCACCTGATAGGCATGTGCATGCCTATCTAATTCAACTAATGACAGCTAATGTGATTGCAAGAATAGTTCAACTGGGATGTTTAGTTTAGACTCTAAGAGCATATGATCACTAAGTCCTCTGTTGCTTATAGAGATCGGCATGCTCACCCCGATCAGATTGTTCGACACAGCAATGTAATTGATAAGCGATTGTGCTTTCCCTCTCCCTCATGTAAAATCGAGTTGATAATTGGCATAAGGGATTATATGGATATTCCAATCAGCCAAAATATCCATCCAAATGAGACCTCTCTCATGCAATGTTGAAATGGGTATATGATTAAGATGGGCAGCGTTTGATAATATACAGTCCTTCAAAATAGAATTAAAATCTCCTCAATGATCATCTCGTATTGTGGGATACGTAAAGCTTTTTGTAAAATTGCATCTAGATCTACTAAAATGCATTCTTGATTCTTAGTGTTAGTGTTGCAATACAAGTTAATAATTATGTCAAACTGATTACATACTACCTCAATTACCAATAATTAATCTGTACCAGAAATAAAGTTTGAAGTCCTCTTCAAGCTATTGTGACCCAATATCGCTAGGCTGCCTGATGGTCGACCAAGAGCCCCACGTTTAGCAGGCTAACAAAACGAAGTAAACCCATCCAGATTGACGTGCTGCACAGCCTTAGTTTCTTGAATAAGAGATACTTGCCTTATTTAGAGCAGAGTACAAGGAATGGCATTTAAACCCATTTTTTAAAACCACAACAATTCCAACTAAGGATGGAAAATGCTGAAAGTTATGACTGTTATCGCTTGATGTCAATGGATCTTGCGCTTTTAAAAGAAAGTTCTAACCGTGCTAATACCTTTTTTTTTTTTTTTTTTAAAGGCATTCACAAATGTAGCTAATTGTCTTAGCATACCTTGGTTTAGGGCTGAATTAGAACCACCTTCTAAACCAAATTGAAGAAAGATAGTTGAATCTTGTGTATTAGCAAAAGCATAGAGTAAAGTTCTCTCTCTGTTCCCATAACATTTTACCAATTAAGAGGGATTTGACCTTGCAGAGCATCCTATTATTATTGCCTAAAGGGAGATTAAACCATTCTAGATCTTCCGACTTTAAGCTACGCAGGGCGGGAATTTGTTGAAATACATTTAACAGGTAGGAACGATTAATTCTATCGTTTCCATGTAGGGTTAAATCGCTGCTCCAACCAATATGTTTTATCTTTTTAGGAGAATCCTCAAAGGTAGGAGCTAAGTCGGGACCAGAGTGAGGGTGTTTTTCACTGCCCATGTAATTTCCTTCCGCCCCTAAATCATCGCCTGCAATGTTAAGATCTTCACGGCTAACCATATTTTGTACGGGTTTTTTGGTCTAATTTTGTTTTTTTTTGGGCTGAAATCGACCTTTCAAATTTACATATATCACAAAATGAATTTCAATTCATTTTAAAACAGCAACAATACATTTTACATACTTGATTTCAAATTCATTACACACATTTCGTTATCTTTTTGTTAATTCAAATATTAATCTATGTTTAGAATTGTTACTTCTCACAAACTCTCTAAAAATCCTTATCCTTCTCCAACCTCTGTATTGCATACTTAAGAAAATGTACTTTTGCAATTCTCACTACTAGTTGCTTACAAGAGAACAGAATCTGCCAAATTCCGTCCGAATTAGCCGACCTGTAGAGTTGGAGTGTTTTGCTAAAATACAGATTTCTTTGTATTACTAACCCAACGCAGTCAACAATCATATGTTTCAATGTTTCCCTCTGTGATCGGTCCTGACAAAATTGGCAAAAATTAGACTCTTTAGTTATTAAACCTCTTCTTGCAAGGATATCTCTGGTGTGCTACAAGTTTAATCAAAAGCGTAAATACATCTTTCTCATTTTAGGTGATGAACATTTCTCCAAATAATCTGACATACACCGCAATCTCTTGTGGCCAAATAGAGAGAGCTATCAAAATCTTTGTAAATTGTACATCTTTGTCTATTTCTAATCCAATCATGTTGGTACAAATTGATCTTTGCCCTATCTCTAATAAAAGCCTTATAGATATATATACGTCTGCTACGACATTTAGGGGCCGATTCATGGAACAAATGTGCGCTGAAAATCTTAGCACAAGCGTGAAAAAGCAAGCGCACGTGTGCGATTCAAGGAAGGGCCTGCGCGTGTTTTCCCATGGATGTGCGCCAAATCCGTGCGTGGCGCACATGTCATTGCAACATCCCGAACACTGTTCGTGACGCGAACCAGGAAAGCGCACAACGTCGGCGCACACACCAAAAAGGGGGCAGGACACGGGCCGTAACACGCGGAATGGGGAACGCGTGAAAAAGAAGGCATAGCTGGGGAAGTACTGCAGGGAAATACACGGAACGCCCACATGCACGCAAACATGTATTTATGGAATCGAATACGGGAAACCCGCGCACCCTAAAAGACGCGCACAGGCGTCAACACGTCCGCCACATGAAGGCAGACAGAAGCGTCCCTGCGCAAACAACAAACACTTATATACAGCTACGATGAATGCACCATTTGTCGCAGCACTGAATGTGGGACGCAGCAGGAGGAGGAGAATAGCCAGGGCCCGCATTTCCCCCCCCCCAGACTAGCCTTTTTGGGATGCCTGATGACCAGGTCTATGGCAGGTATAGGTTTCCACCTTGTAGCATCCTAGACCTGGTCAGGGAGTGGGAAGATGACCTTACATCCCCCACCCTGTGCTCCCAATCATTGAGTCCCATGGAAAAGGTGCTCAGTGTCCTGCATTTTTTGGCCACTGGGTCATTTCAGCAGACAACTGCCATAGTGGGGGTGGGGGGGTCTCTCGGGCCACACAGTCACGCTGCCTACACCAGGTGCTGGCTATCATGACTGTGCGACCCTCAGTCCGCAGTGTCATATACATGCCCAGAACACTTGCAGAAAGGCAGGCCATGGTCCAGGGCTTTTGCAGGGTGGCACACTTCCCCAAAGTGCTCGGTGCCATAGATTGCAACCATGTGGCCCTACATCCACCTAGGGCCAATGAGCACATCTATCGAAACCGCAAGCACTGGCATTCCATCAACGTGCAGGTTGTATGCGATGCAAAGGGAATCATCACATCTGTCTATGCAAACTACCCTGGCTCCACCCATGACAGTTTCATATACAGAATGTCCACCCTGAGCTGGGCCTTGGAAGCTGGGCAGCATGGTGACACATGGCTCCTAGGTGAGTACAAATGCCTGTGCACATGCAAGCATGTCACACGTAGACAAATACACAAACCCTAATAATCAAAACCATTATCACCTCCACAGGGGACAGTGCCACATGACGCCAATCCGCAACCCCACCACACCACCCCAGGTAAGATACAATGCCGCTCATATTGCAACCAGGGGCATAGTGGAGCGCACATTTGGAGTGCTCAAGTCACGCTTCCGCTCCCTTGACCGCTCTGGCGGGCAGCTAGTATATGCACCCCCAGTAGTGTGCAGGATCATTGTGGCAGCATGTGTCCTGCTGCAAAACGGCAGGGTGTACCGGTGGACATGGTGGTGCCCCCACATCCCCAACCACAGGCACAGGCGCTGCCCATGGGAGGGGATAAGGCACGTGGCGAGGCAGCCCGGACCCAGCTTTTGGCCACATTTTTCACCTAAACTTCCACCCCTGCGGAGTGCACACAGGCCTGGCACATACCAGGTGACAATCGATGATGACAAAGACAGTCAACTGTCACAACCTTACCACCCTGAGAATGTTGCCATGGAAGCGCTACATTGTGTGCATCCCTAGCTACTTACCTAACCAATCCTGTGTGACCAAAAGGAACACATGCAAGGTGTGTATCACCCCCTCCATGCCCCGCAAAATAGGCCATGACAATCCCTGGTGTGTCACCCAACCCACATCACCCCTGTCTGCCACACCATGACATGGCAAGCACTAGCAAAAGCCCAACACATGACCAATAAGATACAAAGTGACCTGTGATAATGGAAAGTGGCTCGAGACAATGACGCCTGACATGGAATCAGATGAAATGACTGACCAACAACCTCCCACACATACCAAGTCATACACAAATGCTTTTCACCAGTCGTAGCATGAACATAAAACTGAATGCCTGTTCACATGCACATTGAGCAAAGCAAAATCCCTACTCCCGAACCAGTGTGCTGTGTCTCCTGCAACACACTGCTCAGCACACAGCACAGTGAGCAGCCATTGTGTTGCAGATACACCTTGAGCATTACATGAAAAGGAATAATTAAATAAATAACCAATTGACGCATGTACAGGATCCCCAAATGGTCATAGATCATGCGCTGCAGGGACACAGCGGGCCCCAGAACGCAATCTGTGTGCACTTGTGGCCATGAAAGGGTGGTTGTACATGTGGTCGATCAGTGTGCAACTGTGTGTGTCAGTAGGGACATGCACTCAATACATGCATGTGAAATCAAGTGACCCTCAGTGTCCTGTACACATCACATGAGAACATTGCCCATGTGTGCACCCCAGCATGTCAAACCACACCAATCCCCTGACACCTGAAAAGTAAAGACAACACAGGAACAGGCATTGACCAGCAGAACACATCATGTACATAGTACCCCACAATTACAATGTCAGAGTGCCCAAAACACTGTAGCCCAAGCCAACTGTCCAACAACAAATGGCTCTCCCTCATTTACACATCAACATGACCTACTGAAGAACTGTGTCTGGGGTATGTAGCCTTCTTCCTTCAAGTCTACCTGGCTACACGATCACCCTACCCCATGATCTCCATGTTGCACCTTGCGTGTAAATAAGGTCCAGCCCCCTCAGAGGCCACCTTGACTGGTAAAAATACCAAATCGCAGTGAACTCCAAGGAGCCAAACCCACAATCCAGGACAAAAGCCTGTAGGCACCAAAAAACCCTGGGAGAGTCTCCAGTAGATGACTTGAAGTAGCATAAAATGGCCAAGCACATGTCCAACTACAATGATGGAACAACCAAGGTAGCACAGTTCAACAATGCTCCAACAGGATGGGTACCATGTTCGGTACAAAATATACAATGATGATGCAACAACTGATGGGTAGTGTCACAGCTCCGGTGTCCAGGCGCAGGAGTGGCATGAACCAACCACCCCCTCCGTGGTCTGGGCGCCTGCAAAGTCAAACTTACACAGGCCTCTGAGACCCCGGCGGTAAGGAGGGTCAGGGATATGTTGTTCGGACAGGCATTGGTATTTGGGATAACCAGAAAAAGGGGCAGGAGAGGGGAGTAGGATTGTCAAGGGAAAGTAGGCAAAATACAAAAAACTATTGACAAAACATACTCAATCAGACAAAACATGTTCTTCATGCACGTTGTACCAAATGAGTCAAATGCAAGCCAGGGAGAGACTTATCTCTGGGGTGAGTGCTGGCCTCCTGCCTGCGCACTCTCAGGTCCGGTAACAGGAGCAGTTCAATTCTGCAAAAAGAGTGTGAGTTACTAATCTGAGTGTGTTTACAACACGCACACACACACCCCATTCATGCCCCAAAGTAAGTGACTCCTCCACAAACGCACACTCTTGTCTGCTGCTTTGTACCCGTGCGTTAGCTTCGCTCCCACATGGTTCATACACTGTCAATGCAGTAAGGCAGGTGCACATGGGCACGTGGGAAATGGAAGACCAATGTTTCAAGAATCACACATCACACATCACACAATGGTCCCTGGGTGAGCAGCTAGACGCGTATAGCCAGGTGCGACTTCAGTACAAGTTGTGGTCTGGCATACGCAGATTTCAATAGGTAGTGCAAGTGTCAATTTGCACATGCAAATGATATGCACTGCACACAAGTCTGTGCCTTGCTGGGTGTCCCTGTGCGCTGCATCATTTTCTGGCTAGGAACGCTAGTCCGTTAATAACTCTGCTTCTGTGGAGCAGGGGGGACCGGAGGATATGTGCGACAGCCCCAGCGTGTGCCCCTGACAACTTGGAAAGCAACTTGCCATTTGTCCCCCAATGCATCTTGGCTGTACTGTGCACTTGAACAACATCTGTCCAAGCTTCCCATCAGTGGCGCTACTTTGCATGCATGTGCAAGTTGCCGGGTGGAAGGTTGGCTGCGGTGAGGCCCCCTTGTGCTGCTCACCTTGTTTGGAGCTCCTGGAAACACGTCTGCTTCTGTTGGACGTCTGAGCACAAGCCCTCTGCCACTGCTTGCGTACACATGCTTATGTCTGCCCCACTGAATGTGGCCAGCTGTCTGTAGTACTATGCCCCATGTCTACTGGCAAATGTGGTCTGGAGGCTCATTCTCCTGCAGAAAGGGCACAAAACATATAATTGATGCTGGAAAGTTCCCTGTGTTTGTCTCTTCATGCTGGTTGTGACTGGGCCATGTCAGAGACCTACATCAGAATTCCTCCCACTTTCAGTGTGACTTTGACAGTCAAAGGGTGCAGGCCACTGTCTACAGCATGAAGTGCATCAAGCACATGTACAGCAAAGAAAATAAACATACATCACAATGTATATCAATTAATGGGCACAGCAATCATGAACCCACCCAAATCTAATACAGACGTGCTGTGGATAAAACCCCCACAATCCCCACTCGGGGTGTTAACACAAGTAGCACAGCAGCAGACAGGCCACAGATATGACAGTCCAAAGCCCTTGTGTAAATGACTGTAACACCAAACCATCCTTGCGAGCCCATGGATAAGGGAAGCAGGAGTGGACTAGGTGAGTCAGGACCCCAAGCTGCAAACGCATACACGAGATAAGCTTGAAGGGCCCAGCTGGAACAGACAGTGGATGCTTTCAAAAGCCACAAAGCACCACACTGTCACATAAATGCACAATAGACAAGCAATTGTAAACTATTTTAACCAATTAAACTAACTATAAAAAACCTACATTACCTAATTAAACTAACTAAAATGAAAAATCAAAAATGGCCACATGCGACCCGGAAGGGGGGGGGAGGCACCCAGGAGGGGGGAGGTACAGGGTGCACCTCAACACCCACATGTGGTGATGTTGAGACAGAAAAAAAAACCTCAATACTCAACCCTCAGGGCCTCCATGTGTGCCTCTGCGTGAGCAGCAATTGCTTGACAGACACCATTTTAGCCCGGCATGCCCTGTCTGAGGCCGCCATGCCCAGCCTGAGCGGGCGGGCCTTGGACTGTGCCGCCCGCTGCAGGAGTTCCACCTGCCTAGCAGGGGGGTAGCACGGATTGGGCCACACGCTCCATGCTCTCAGCGATGTTATCGATTGCTGCCCCCTGGTGTTCTGAATTGGCAACCATGGCTTGCTCCCACTCAGTATACCCCAGTGGCGCGCGGCCACCACGTTGCTGGGCTTGACATTTGCGGGACCCAAGGCGCTGACATCCTTGTTGGGTTGGCACTGCCCGCGGCTGCAGGACTACATTCCCCCATCGACGTGATGCCCCAGGCACATTAGCAACTGGTGTGGAGGGTGACCCTGCGTCCCGATCCACCACAGGCAGAGATCCCACCGCCGTCTGGCCCCCTAATTGCAGGTGTCACGGACAGAGGAGCGTCCACATCAGAATCGCTCGCCCCTGACGAATGGACCCGATGCACATCCAACTCAACATTGTCATCAGAGTGATCATCCGGGCTTGACTCATTGCCAGCTACAGACAAGATGGTCTGTAACACATATGGGTTCTCGTGGTCTACCATACACAACCCCCACTTGTGCCGGGTTGGTTGCTGGTGTGATGGCAAACCTGTGTCTGGCATGAGAACACCATCCTTTGTCTCCATTGCGTCATCATCTGTAAAGTGGAGAAAAGTTTACATTAGTACACATGTCAGAAGCACATAACACACACACACACATCACACAGACAGCCAACACATGAAGCAGACATGGCACACACAAATGTGAACCTGGCATGCATGCCAGGTCACTTTGACATAGCATCAGGGAGTAGGCATGTAGAACGGTGTAACACAGCTCTGAAGTGGGTTGATGCAGTGCAGAACATGTGTACATTATCCACTATCTACATGAACAAGTACATCATGATGTGTATCAATTAACTTGAAGGCAGTGCATGGGCAAGTTCAGACATCACGTGCAATGGGCATGCTATGTGTTGCATGGCTACAAGCAAATCCCCCCTCCCCCCAAGTGGAAATGCAGGGATAAATTGCATGGCAGCAAAAGGGCGATCAGATACCTGTGTATTGGCAAACAGTGGTGGCTAGCATCAATTGCATCATATGAGTCAACTGACAACACAGCATATGATGATGGGACAGAAAGCAGGACACATGATGAACCCTCAGTAGTACAGCCATGTGTGCAGAAGCCGCTACACCAGTTGAACAGAGTCAGTGGGCCTGAAACGGGGGGAGGGCTGTGCCCCGCACAGACTTTGACACCCTAAACATGTGTGTGTGATGCAGGACTGAGCCAGAGTGGGCATGGAATGGATGATCAAATGCAAAGAAATGTAGGTCATTCTGGACACGTACTACAATGATCATCCAGTCAAGGACACATAAGGGCATGCATGGAATACACATGGAGCATGAATGGGAACTCATGTCCCTGCGTAGCATCTGCCATCTGCACAGTCCAAGTGAGGCTCCCTGCATGAAGTGCAGAGGATGTACACCACTGCATGTGTCTGGCAGGTTGGCTGGTGGAAGTTTGCATGTACGCAGGAGTCTTAAACAGGCCATTGCAGTATGTCAACATGATGCACACCTGTGGAATGTTGAAATTGGGATGCAGGGGCAGAAAATGGGTCAAAACATTATGAAAACCACACAACAACTTATACCTTCCTGCTTTCCCACAGGTTTGCCGATGAAAATGGTACCTCACATGTGTGGGTGCACCTACCTGGGCACCAAGAGGAAAGCCTAAAACACAAGTAACCCCAAGTCTGTTTTCAGACCAGAATTTCAGACTGTCTGCCGACCAGCACAGCATACAGATATGGGCCTCGGGTGTCCAAGCCACCAAGGAAAACAGGGAACCCCATGCATTTCCAAAAAGAGTACACCCATGGGAATCTGCAGAGGTACGATTTGGGCAAATCGCCCCAGAATTTATTACCCAGACACCCCCGCAAAGTCCAAAATGTGGGGAAAAAAAACCACATTTTTTCGGCACATTTCGCTCGGCTCACCCATCGTTGACACACGCCCCCAACATGGCCTACCGTCCCACGTTCCCACAGGTGTCCCGATGAAAACGGTACCTCACATGTGTGGGTGCACCTACCTGGGCGCCAAGGGGAAAGCCTAAAACACAAGTAACCCCAAGTCTGTTTTGACACCTGAAATTCACACTTTCTCCGCACACCATACAGATATGGGCCTAGGGTGTCAAAGCCACCAAGGAAAACAGGGAACCCCATGCATTTCCGAAAATAGGACACCCATGGGAATCCACAGAGGTATGATTTGCGTGAAGCGGCCCAGGATTTATTACCCAGAACCCCAATGCGAACATTGTGTTTTTTCCCACCAAATATCACACTTTGTCAGGGATTGTGGCTAATAAAAACTGGGGCAATTTGCGCAAGGCAGACTTCTGTGCAGTCCCACAGGTGTCCTCTTTTGGGAAATGCATGGGGTTCCCTGTTTTCCTTGCTGGCTTTGTGGCGAAAGGCTTGGGGTTACCAGTGGCTTACCCTTTTCCTTTTTCTCCCCGGTAGGTGGACCCACACTTGTGAGGTACCTTTTTCGTCGGGACACCTGTGGGAACGCGAGAAGGTATGACATCTGTTGTTGGCGATGTGTTTCGGTAAGTGGAAATGGGTGTCAGATCCTCACTCCTCTTGACAGGCTCAGAGGCAGCACAAACTCCTCCCTCCCCATTGGGTCTTGGCACCTGGGAAATAGAAACCACAGGCCACCGCAACCCTCTGGGGAAAGAGGGTTAGGGTTCGTTGAGTGGATGGGTAGAGGGAGTTCAGGATCACCGGAAAGAGGTTTAGGGAAACACAATAGATGGGCAGGGGGTCTTAGGAAAACATGCTCCTCGGCTCCAGTGCTCCACTTGCTGCTGGTTGTTTGCAGCTGCTCACTCACACTCTCTCACAACTATCGTTCCCTCAGTTTGGAGACCTTTGTATTGGAGCCTCTAACCAACTCACCACTAGATAGTATTCACTAGTGCTATCTTGATTCTTTCCCTGCCTTTGCATTATAGACTTCGCCCTCATTTCTTCATGAAGGCAAACCCACCAACATCACATCATATCGTGGTAAATCCCCACCAGTATGCAGATTTACAAACTCCCCACTTCACCCAATACAATAGTAACAAACAATAACATGCACTCGAGGTGCTAAAACACTTAGCTCTGTGTTCTGTGGAATTCTAGGTCCTTTAGCCTCTTCGTGTTGATGGGCGTGATAAGTCTCAGCAGTCCGCTCAAACATATAACTGCAAATAGCAAAACAAAGTCAGTGCACGTGCGTGCGAATTGCCGTTCCAAAGGAACACTCCCTAAGGGTTAAAATTGTTAAAGATGCGGTTGCTTCACCGCCAAGCTAACTCCCACTCCGGGTTAGTATTCATGCTCTGCATGCAAACTTTAACTCGTCTTTTCGTGCTTCCGAGAATGTCAACAGATTATTTCCTCTGCGCGTAGTGCGATTCCCTCCCACGGGCTAAATCAGCTGTCTAGTATTAAAGACGTGTACTTGGCTTTTCATGTACGCGGGGTTGAGCTGGCGGGCGGTGCATCGCGTAGGCGTGCCTGCAGGAGCTCGAGTCAAACACGTCCTCCTCAGCCGAAGGTCAGTATTGCGAGCGTTGCTTTCAGGGCGCGGCTCGCGCATGCGCAGTAGCACGCGTGTGTTCCTTTTCCTCCCAGCAGGCCCGTGATGCGCATGGCCTGCTGGGTAATGTAGTCTCTTGGCGGTTCTCCTTCCTTGGGCCTTTACCCTGCGAAATGGAAGGAGAACATGCCTGTACAAGGTGGTTGGACTCCCCAGGGCCCTCCCAACACCCCCAACAAGCCCCAAAGTACTGCCAATTGTCCCAGCCCTGACAACGGGGAAATGTCTCTGGAATTGGCTGTAAATGAAGACAATTCTCAGGCATTTCGCTCTGGCCACCCACCGAAACACACCGCCAACAACACATGGCCTACCATCCCGCATCCCCACACGTGTCCCGATGAAAACGGTACCTCACATGTGTGGGTGCACCTACTTGGGGCGCAAAAGGAAAAGGGTAACCCCAAGTCTTTCGCCACTGCCCATTTTGTTCATGTGGGCAACCTACAGATTTGGGCCTAGGGTGTCGAAGCCAGCAAGAGAAACGGGGCACCCCATGCATTTCCCAAAAGAGGACACCAGTGGGAATCCACACATGGGCAAATTGGAGGGGCGGCCCATCTCATGTAGCCCTCCCCAAGGGCAGATAATGGGGGGGGGGGTCTGTCCTGCACTCCTCCCTGGTCTCAGGCATCCGTTCCCAGGAGCAGATATCTCATCCCAGGGAGGGCTGTATGACATGGCACCCACTCCATTGCGGCCGGGGGGGTGAGGGGGGTCAGTGCCCCATCCCATTAGAAAATTCCCAGACCCTTTGGGGTGCCCCACAGCCCCCCCTTAAAAGCGTTCCACCATTTTCCATTTTTTTCTTTATTTACGAAATTTGCTTTTGCGCATAGGGGCACATTGGTGTGCCAATCTGGCCCTGGGGTGCCCAAACCTTACTGCCCCACCCACTGGGGGGGGCCTGTCTCACCATTTTTGGGGGCTCTCTCCCCCTTCACCGCAAATGGCTGGCGGGGGCACCTCATGCCGGCCTCCCTGGGCCTCCTACAAACAGCTGCGTGAGGTACACCCCCCTCCATTTGGGGCGGGAGGGAGAGGGCCCCAAAAATGGTGGGACAGGCCCCCCAGGAGGTGGGGCAGTAAGGTTTGGGCACCCCGGTGCCAGATTGGCACACCAATGTGCCCCTCTGCGCCAAGGCACGTTTCGTAAACAAAGAAAAATATGAAAAATTGTACACTACACTACGCTGAGGGGCACCCTAAACCGCTAGGTAATTTTTTAATGTAATGGGGATGACCCTCTACCCCCCCCACACCAAATACAGGGGGGGGGCATCTCAGGCAGCCCTCCCTGGGGTCAGATGCCCCTTTCTAGGAGCAGATATCTGCCCCCAGCGAGGGCTACAAGTGGTGCCCCCATTTCCCCTTGGGGTGAGGGGGAGAGGGCCACCCCCCTTTTCTGTGAAATATATCCCTGGTGGCTAGTGGCCCGCCCACTCCCACCCAAAATTCCCTTTTTATTTTTGTGCTTTTCGTTTTTTATTTTGCCCCCTTTCCTGGGGGCAGATCTACCATCTGCCCCCAGGGTTGTACACATATGTGCCCCCATGCTTTGGGGTCAGGGGAGGGGGAGGACTGCTTACTGTAAGCAGCCCCAACCTCCCCCCGTTCAAAGCCATCCCTGTGTTTAGTGTGCATTGCTGCGCGCGCATCGAGCGCCCCAATGCTGTCAACCTCCCCTTTCCAAGGACACCACTTTTTCCTCTATCCCTGGTGGCCTAGTGGGCCCCAGGGCCCCAAACCCCCTCCCACCTCTCCCCATCCCTTGAATGTATTTACTTTTTTTTTTTGTTTTTTCACCCCTGGGGCAGTGATCATCTGCCCCGAGGGGTCTCTGACGCTGTGCCCCCATGCTTTGGGGCCACGGGGGGGAAGGGGGCTGCTTACCTAGTAAGCAGCCCCCTTCTCCCGCATCACAAACGGATCTGCATTGATCCAGTGACATTGCTGCCCATGGATTGTGCGCCCTGCGCCCGATCCGCGGGCAGCAATGCCACAGAATGGGTATCCTTGGAAAGGGGAGAATCTCCCTGTTCCAACGATACCCGCCTCGATCTCTGGCTTGCAATACAGCCGGAGATTGAGGCGGAGAAAGGTGAACACTCACCTTCTGTTTTCACCGCAGCAGCCCGAAATGGCCGCTGCGGTGAAAATTACTTTTACGCCGACGTGCTTTACGCACGCTGACGTGAAACTGAAGGTAATCCAGCCCCCTGGCAGTGAGGGGGGACCTTCCCCTCACATAGCCCGGGGGTTGGATTATAGTTTTGTGGATCGCACAAAACAGAGTGCCTGAAAGGATGAGCTATCTCGTCCTTGGCAACAGGGAGGTAATCCCAAGGACGAGATAGCTCGTCCTTGGCACTAAAGAGATTAGAGGCACGCTTCACCTTAGTGCTGCGTTTGAGGTCATTCCAACGCTTTTTGCACTCTTGTGCTGTGCGCACCTCATGGCCGAATGCACTCACATGATCCGCAGCCAGTCGGTATTACGATGGGCAGACGTAGTTTCACAATTCAGTCCCACTAGCATGTCACAGTTGCATACCCGCACGTAGTCCACTAGGAAGTCCAGTTCCTGCTTGCAGAAAGGCTTCTTCCTTGACATGCCGGAGGCCATAGCTGTCTGGGGTCCCAGCCTGTACTGCAGGTGCAACCTTCCTCCTCTTGGACGCTGGTCCGGACCCTGGCTGGCAAATGCCGCCCTGATCAGTATGGGTAGTGGCACTGGTGTAATGAGGCGAGGGAGTGACAGGTGGAACATGGAGTGAAGCCCTGACTTGCGTCAGTGGCTGCTGAGTGCCCTGTAATGGACCTTGTGCAGCAACATCCGCTGTGCCAGGGTCATTGACCGGGACTGTCCTGGTTGGTGAACTTACAACCGGGGTGTCTGCTGCATCTGCCCCTGCACTTGCCAACACCCAGCTGGTCAGGGCAGCAGAAGACATTACTGCCCTGGAACACATGCCTCGGTCGGGGCAGCCCTGCGTGCACCTACGGTGTGCCTCCTGACCTCCTGGAAATCTTCCATGGACTCTTCAAGTGCCAACGCAGCCTGCCCAGGCAGACCCTGAGCCTGGGTGGTGGTGTCCACAGCTGCACCTGCAGCTACCATTACCCTTGGCCCCGTGGCAGTCGATGAAACAGACTGCCGGGTCACATGGGCGCCAGTGCCAGATGCAAGTACGGCATCTCCCAGAGCCGCAGGGGGTGGTGGCATGACTGTACCAACACGTGGCACAACATTGTGCTGAGCTGGCGCACTCCTGCCTCTTCCCCCTCTGCAGCCACCCTGGACACCCTGGACTCCCCCTACTCCCTGGTCACCCTGGCCACGTCCCTGACCATGCCTGCCACGCGGAGTACGCCCAGCTGAGGCACCCCTCACCTTTTGTGGCCTCCCAGCCATGGCACAGGTGGAGTAGTGACAATGGGAGGTGTACACAACAATTGTCCTGGGCAATTGGGGCGAAGGGGGTAGGATACAAGATGTTAACAGAAACCCTGCACCTGCAAGGCTGTATGTGGCCCCAGTGATAAAGTGACTGGTCATGCAATGCTCAGGCACTCCAGAACTGCAGTAAAACCATGCGCGCAACCCCTGGTAGCCCACGTGTGTGGAATTAACCTTCCGCAGTACGCGGTGGCACCCAGGGACACGAAAAACACGTACGCGTGGGACACGCAGGCTACTATGACCTCAAACAGGTACGCGATACACAGGGGCACCCGCAGTGGGAAAAATAGCGTGCACGACACACCGTCGGACTAGCGTGATAATGAAAAACATGTGTAGCCAATACCCCCGCCAAGAGATAGATCCTTGATCCGCTGTGAAGTTGTGATGGCGCGCGAAACAACATGAAGTAGCAACACACGTCGGTCTCCACGAACGGCACGTACAGCGAACTGCTGGCCCCGCTCACCTTTAACCCATGTTTAGGGAAATGCCCGTGCGCGTCACTTACACGCTTAGGCCCTTTCCTCGGATCACACGCGGACGTGTATTTTTTTTTTTCACGTGCTGAATCACTGTGCACCAGTCACGAGGGAAACGCCCGCGCGTGTAACGTTAGACGCGCTTATGCGCTAAGGGCCTTTTCTCTAATTAAACGCTGACGTGCAGTTTTTTCATGTGCCAAATCACTCTGTATCAAGCTGGCCATGCAAGAACACATGGAAGACCACGCTCCTGCCCAGGCCATTTTCCTGCCCCCCAGATCCCCGTGCAGCCGCCCATGAGCCATCTGCTGCTGCCTGCCTGCGCCACTGTGCCCTGCCATTTGGCGCATGCACATCTGCCATCTGCAGGGGTCCTGTTGCTGTGACCACCCCTGCTGGAACAGAGGACTTCCGACTGCTATTCTATCGCTCCACAGCCCAGCCCCAGGACCCTGTTGCCCACCCACACCTGCCTCAGGGGTTGCCCTGTCCGACACAACACTGTCCGGCACCAGTGACAACCCCCAGCCGTAGTAGTAGTGTGCTGCCAGCTTCACTTCCAATGAAGTTGGCATCCTGGTGGAGCGAGTCCTGGGGCAGTATGATGCCCTCTTCACACCATCACGCGCCGAAAAGGATGGACAGATGAGGATCTGGACGGACATAGTGGGTGCCATCAATGCGGAGGGGGTGGCACCCTGCGACATTAAACACGTCCAGAAGCACTGGGAGGACTACAAGTCCAGGACCCTCAAGAAGGCCCGGTGCCTCTTAGACGCAGAGGATGCAGTGGGGTGCCAGGGCCAGCAGATGAGGGTCCTGGAGCGCATTCGCCCAGTGCTTCACCACCAGATCATCAGGATGCAGGCCCATCTGGAGTCGAGCGGTAAGTGGGCATGCATTGATGTGTGAAACGGGGCATGTTGCAGTGTGCTGGTAGTTGGCTACTTGCCTGTATGTGTGACATAGGCCATGTATGGATGTGTGTGTGCAGGGACATTATGGTGCTGATTTTGTGAGACCAGTCCTGCATGAACCACATGGATGGTGCATGTGTTAGAATGAAACATGCGGAGCAGCATGCAGAATGCACACATGAATGCATGCCTGTCTCTGTTTTTGGACATGGATGATGTACATGTCTGTGTGGCTGAGTAGCGTGTGTGTCACTTGTAAATGCCATGGATGCATGAAACATGTCTGTGACAATGTTCTGATTCACTGATGCAGCCTAGTCATCCTTGTATCCACTGTGTCTGGGGTCTACGAGGCCAGATGGATGAAACTACAGTGATGTGTGTGATGTGATAGGCATGACCCATGATGCATGTGAGTTTCAAACCACCATTATGTTTCAAGAGTTCCTTGGACATGTATGCAAATGTTCTTTGCATGCGCCATGCCTGTTATTGCATGTGTGTTGCCTGCACTGACCCATGTGTTGTGGAGGAACATGATGGAAGTGACGTTTGACAGTTCCACTCATCTGCTATTGCTTCCTGTCTAGGGGACTATTGTACAGTACCCTAATGCTTGTGTTCTATGTCTCCCTCTACACAGCGGCAAGTGAAGAAGAGGGCGGAGACGGCGCTGTGGAGCAAAGCGGCGGGGATGCCTCCACCGGCCGGCGATGCTAGGCCCAGTCATCCTCCCAGGAATTACCATCATCTGGGACTGAAGGGACTGGTGCCGCGTCTGCCACTACGGCTGCAGCGGAAGGGGGGGTGAGCCCCCACAGGGGCTTGCAACGGCAGAAGACTGTGTGGAGCCATACAGGTTGGTGGTTCGCACAGTGGAGGAGGAGGCTGCTGTAAGCGATATTCAATCAACACTACAGCCATGTCAATGCCTAGTCTGGGATGCTGAAGAAAACCCTTATTGATGTATTTTTATATCCAGTTCAGTACTCTGGATGACAACCCTTGTATAACACCCCTCTTAGAATCCCCCTGACCCCACTGAACCAAGAAGTAGGTTTGTTTTGCAAATTAAAAGGTTTATTTGAACATGTAAACAATATATATATATATATATATATATATAGATATATATATATATATATTTATCACACTTCTATAATTAAATTGATAATGGATATTATACTTGTGAATATGAGCAGTAGTCAGCAAGAGGTAACTTATGAATAGGAACAGAAGAATAAGGGGGGAAAGAATGCTTTATATGGTTCAAGGAAACGCAAGGTGAAATAAAATGCAGTACAGAAATAACTTGTTATGATTTTAGCAAAAGGTAATATGATTACTTTTTCTTTTGACAATTCACTCCCCCCCCTATGCAATACAAGAAATGGAAGGAGAGCACACAGTCTTCAAGAATCACAAAAAATCACACTTTATAATGCAATACACAGTTCCAGTTCTCCCAGCAAGCTTAGGGAAAACAGGGATGAGTTTTAACACAGGCGAATTACTTTAATGCGGTTTGCAAGGAAGTGAAAAGGTGCTAAAATTGCTTTTAATTCCCTCTAGAGGTTCAGGGTAGGTGATGGCTACTTTATATTACTTTATATTAGTTCAGGCTCACTTTAACAATACTCTATGAATGATTAGCAGATTGCAAATCTCGTGCCTAGCACAAAAAGTTCCGGAGATACGGATGATTTGATAAAGGTAGATTTTCGGATTTAAAGTAAAACTCAAAATGACGGGTGACAGCTTGCAGCTGCAGAATTGACAGGTGACAGTTGTGCAGCTTTAAAAATGACAGATGACACGATTTCTAGGAGGCTGTTCTAATTAGGTTAAAATAGTTTGGATTAGATTATTATAACTAAGAGATTGGGTTCCGCACAGTTCTGGCGGTACTCGCAATATATTTTGGGCAGGAATGGGCCTCGCCACGGATCTGTTCAGGTTTTGGACTGGACTCCGGTTCTGGTCTCGGCACTTCACAGCGATCTGGGTCAGCTCTCTGGATACAGCGGCCTGTGGTTCTCTGGATCTCTGGTCTGCTTCCGGTCCGGATCAAGTGGATTCTGGATGTAACACTGCTTTCTGGGTACTGGCAAAAGTTCTTGGCAAAAGAATTCAGACAGCTAGCCCGGCTGTGGAATAGTTTGCAAATGATTTTAAGGATGCTGAGGCCTGCTGAGAAGAGTTCTCAGTTTGTGGGTTTAGGCCCTTGGTTTAAGTTCTGAAGTAAATTTCTGGTCTTTGAAGATTGATGGATGTGAAGTCTGGAGTCTGCCGGCAGAGCGTCCAGCAGAAAATGGAATTGCATGCTCTACCTGGGTTTCAGTGGCCCTTTTTATGTGTTTTGAAAATGGGTGTGTGCCTGGGCCTAGCTAAGCCTGCCCCTCTCACTTATCATTGGCCAAGATTTCCTCTCTCCCTTGATTGGGGGGAAGAAATGGAGTGTCAGAGTGATGCTGTAGGTTTTATGGTCAGAGGAACCTCCCCTTGTCAAATTGCACACAAATCTATTTCTGATCCAAATACATATTTATCTATGTACCATTTCTCTCATATTATAGGTCCAGTTAACATATTTTCTGTAGCACCAAACCATCCGATCCCTGTCTTTGTACGATGTTGTGTCCACTGATGACAGAATTCTCCCCTTTTCATCCAGATAACGACCTCTAAACCTTTCAAGATTTTATACAAATGTGCACCAGGGATATGGGTTTCAGATGATAAAGTGTCAGATTTTTAACATGCAGACATTTGGAGTAACAACCTTTTTTCCGCTACTATCCCCAGGAACATACCACAGGGTCCTAACACCTCTTAAAATGTGCACCGAAAAATCACAAGAATAATGGTATTTATATAATTTTGACCAGTCTGCACTATGCATTATCTATTTTTTTTAAATTATGCTCTGGTCAAAAAGGGGTGTGGCTTCCCACATCACAGGGTGGAATAACTGTTTATCCACTTCCCCCAAGCTCAGCTGCTAGCAGAGGCACTGCCCCTCCCAGTTTCCCCCAAGAGTAAGCCACTTTACGGCCCCCCCAATATAACATTTGCCTGAGTCCATTGTTCAGTTTCCTGCAGTCCCCAGGTAATTCAATCGGAGAGGTGTATAATTCCTTTTGGTGGGGAAGCAGGATGCAGCCAGGCCTGGGAACACAGCTGTTGATCCAGCTTCAACTCCTGTCGGGGGTAGTTGTCAGGCAGAATACAGTTTCCTTAAGCCAGGTTTCAGCTAAATGTCACTTTTTGTTCCCAGTTTTCTACATTCAAATCAAACTGACAATTTTTACACATGCAGCTAGAGTGCTGATTCTAAGTTCAAAACTATGACATTTCAACAGTTACAAACTATGTGACACTCAAAAGTAGGTCCCTCATTTAATTTAAATATTTCGATTTTTGTGGTTTTCAGTTCAGTTTAACATAAGCTGCTGACCTCCACAGCTCAGCCAGTTTTGTTATGAACATTGTTTTGGGATCTTTTTATTTCCAGATTTTGTATGCACACAAAACCTCATTCTGTCAAATGTCTGCTGGTGTTCAGTGAGATTTTTGAATATCCTGCAATGTTTGACATAGGCATTTTTAGCTTGCATTCAGAGAAACCAAGGTGATTTCAAAGGGCTTTTTAAGATAACAGGCGTTGCTGTTTTTCCTTTGGCACACATTCCACTCATGGCACCCCTAGCCCATCACACTCGCAATGGTGGGTGGAAGGTTAGGCGACCATTTTGGTGTGCGCACAAACTGTGCGGTTCTTCTATTCTGGCGTGAATGTGGGTGGCGATAGCTCATCCCCACATCCACCCAGTCTATTGATCCAACATGGGTCAAAACCCTTGACAAATCCCCCCGCCCGACTGCGCTTTGATTCAAGTCGAGGGGAAGTCGGGTGCAAAGGAGGTTTTGAGCCCTTGCGCTGGTATGTCCGCATTATCTTCTTCCAATTCTGTAGATGGCACAGTTCAGCATCTTTTCCTCCACCCAGTTGGATCGATCGGTTCTCGTAGCCGGTCCTGATGGGAATATTGGGCGGTACCCCGGGCCCCTCGGGTCTCTGCTCCCGGTCCCCAGATCGTCCTCCTTGGCCAGTCTCCAGGTTTTCTTTCTCCTAGGACGACAAAGGAAAGCGGCAATACCTATTCGTAGACATTTCTTCCCCACCATTGATATAGTGGGGTGGCATATACATTTTATAGTCAAAACATTTGTGTTCTTATTTTAACAAAAACAAGATACAATTATAAGACATTTATTTTTTTCCCAAATCATAATATTTTAGAGACTATATGTGGGATATTTTAGGGTTGGAATTGAACTACTCTGGAGCGGTCCCCTCTGGTATTGCAGAGGACTCCTCCAGTTGTTGCAGTGTGTGCCTGGGATGGCAAAACTTTAGCTGATTTAAATGTACCACTTGTCTTATTTATTATTTATTTATTTATTTATTCGCATTTGTTAAGCGCACAGAATCAGCCCTGAGGCATCGTGGCGCTGGTTACAGAATAGCGCTGGTTACAGGGAAAGCGCGTCTTAGTTACAGCATACAGAGGCATACATGCATACAGTTTGGGCAGTAGCAATAGTTAGCAGTGTGTGCCTGAATGGCAGTAGGTAGAGGAATTTTAGTTAAAGAGAGAGGTTTTGAGTTTTTTTCTAAACGCTGTGAGGGAGCCTTCTGCTCTTAGAGCGTGGGGGAGATTATTCCAAAGTTTTGGTGCTATGTAGGGGAAACCCAGCCCCCCGGCTGTAACCTTGTGGATGCGTGGTACAGTGAGTTGGTTAGTGTAGCAGAGTCTGGTAGGTCTGGATGAGGTCTGTCTGAGAATGGTGTCTGAGAGATATGATGGTGCAGTGTGGTGGATACATTTGTGGGTAGTAGTCAGTACCTTGAAGGTGATGCGTTCTTTGACAGGGAGCCAGTGAACTGATTGCCTTGCCAGTGAGATGTGGTCCCTTTTGGAGATGTTTAGTGCTGCTCTTAGAGCGTTATTTTGGGTGACCTGGAGTTTGTTTAGGTTTTTTTCAGAGGTGCCGGCTAGAAGTGCATTGCAATAGTCAAGTTTAGCGCCTATGGTAGCTCTTGCTATTGAAAGGCAGTTTTCTTTGGAAAGGAATGGTTTAATGGCGTTGATGAGTTTAGTGCTTAGTGCAGATGCGGAGACAATGGCACTAACTTGTTTGTCCATGGACAGGGTTGCATCAATGTAGACCCCTAGCGTTTTCACAGAGGATAGGACTGGGATAGTGCAGTTGTCGATGTTGAAATTGGCATAGCAGCTGTCTAGCCTGGCCAATGTGGATTTTTGGCCGAGGATAAGGATTTCAGTCTTATCCCCGTTAAGACATAGGCCGTTAGTGGCCATCCAGGCTTGAATGGTGGCATATATGAGTTTTAGAGCTAGGGCGTCTTTGTGGTATGAGCCTGATAGAGGGAGGAGCACTTGGGTGTCGTCGGCGTAGTTGGTGTAGGCAATCCCAAGTGCATCAAGTTTCTCGAATAGGGGCTTAGTGAATAGATTGTAAAGCGTAGGTGCTGTACAGGAGCCTTGAGGGACACCGCAGTGTATTATGGATGGTGTTGCGCTCGAAATGTTTGAAAAGACTTTCATGGCCCTCCCTTCAAGAAATGAGGTTATCCAGGAGGTGGCTTGGTCAGAGAAATGTGCGGAGTGGGAGAGGTGTGAGGTGAGGGTCTTGTGGTCCACTAGGTCGAATGCCGCAGAGAGGTCGAGGAGAAGTAAAAGGGCGGGTTTACCTTTGTCCAATATCTTGGTTATTTGGTTTTTTAGGTCCAGCAAAGCAGTCTCTGTTCCATGACCTTTGCGGAAGCCTGACTGTCTGGTGCCTAGGATGGAGTTAGATTCGAGGTATAGTTGGATTTGGCTGTGTGCCACTTTATCTAGAATCTTGAGAAGGAAGGGGACAGTTGTTATAGGTCTGTAATTGTTAGGCATCGTGGGGTCGAGAGTGGGCTTTTTTAGAAGTGGGCGCACCCAGGCTTCTTTAAGACTGTCTGGGACAGAGCAGGACTTGAATGAGGCATTAATGAATGCGGTAATGATTGGGGCAAGTGGTTCAGCGCAGTCCTTGATTAATTTAGGGGGGCATGTATCGGCTTTGCAAGTCGATGGTTTCAGATGTTTCAGTATGTCCAGGACTTCTAGTTCTGAAACTTCTTTAAAGGCAAATTTGGGAATGTTAGTGGTTTTGCTATGGGATTGGGAATCTAAGTGTCGACTCTGTTTTGGCAAGGTATTGTAGTGGTCGCGGATTTTGTTTTGTAAGAGGTCTATTTTGTTGAGCATGGCGGCTTGGATACTGTTGCACCAGCCTTCATCCTTGATGATCTCGTCAGAGGAAGTGGGAGGCACTGTGAGCTCTTTAAAGATAGAGAAGAGTTCTCTTGAGTGGCACTTTGAGTCTAGTATTCGACGGTTGTATGATTCAGATTTGGCATTGAAGATGGCGGTTTTGTATTTTTTTGCAGTGACTTTGAATAAGTCTTTGGTGATGTCGCATGGGTTGGCCTGCCAGTTTTTAAGTGCTTGGCGCTTTTTGTCACGCAGAGCTTGGAGGTCCTCTGTGAACCATGCGTTTGAGTGGAAGGATTTTTTTTCTTTTTTCTCTTCTAGAGGAGCGATGGAGTTTATAGCATTGGTGAGCGTATCCTTGAGTATGTCTGCTAGGATGTTAGGATCTTGAGGGAAAGGAGGGGCGAGGCATGGGGTGTTGAGAAGGGGGAGTAGATTGTCTGCAGTTAACTTTTTGGAGCTTCTGGCTAGGGTGGCGGATTTATGTACTGGTGTTTTTCTGGTAGGTAACGTAGGGATAGAGAATTGTATGCAGCTGTGATCTGTCCAAGGGAGGAATGTGTTGGATGTGATAGAGGAGTTACAGTTATGGTCGGCCAGCCAGTCAAGAGTTCTGCCTTTGGAGTGGGTGGGTGACAGGATTTTTTGTGTGAAGTCTAGGTTGGAGAGGTCCTTGAGGAAGGAGGTTGCTGTTTTGTCCTTTGGGTCATTATAGCCTAGGTTAAGATCACCTAGGAGTAAGGTTTTGGTGGATTTTTTTAGGTTTTCGCTGAGAATATGCATGATTTGCCCTTGAAAATCGGTTGGGAGTCCTGGAGGCCGGTAGATGACGTGAATGTTAATGGTGTTGTTGTGAGAGAGGGATAGTTTGGCCGATAGTATGTCTGCATTCCCTTCCCATGTGTGGGGTGTGGGCCTGATATGGTGGATGTCTTTATAGATTATGGCAACCCCTCCCCCTGATTTTGTAGGTCTGTCTTGTCTAAGGATGGAGTAGCCTACTGGTACAGCTAGGGTAATGGCGGGGCCTGAGGCTTCATGCAGCCAAGTCTCTGTGATGGCTAGCAGATCTAGGTCGAAGCTGGAGATGAGCTCGTTGATTTCTAAGGCATGGGCAGTGAGCGATCGAGTGTTAAGTAATGCGCATTTGAGTGTAGGTGCTACCTGACTTCTGTTGGGAGGCCGCTGTTTCGTTTGTTTTTTCAGCTTGAAGTTGGGTGGGGTGGATGGTATAGTGGTGGGTGTGAGGTTGGAACACGGTGTGGGGATGTGGGGAATCCTACCCACAAAGTTGTGAGAGACAGATGTGCGAGAACCTAATCTATAGTTTCTGAGTGATGCTGGGATGTGTTGCGATGAGAAGGACCTAGGTAGTGTGCGTGTCCTCAGTCTGCACAGTCTGGTGCAGCTATTAGGTGTAGAGGTGTGAGGATGCGCGGTGTTGGGGCTGGGGTGAGGTGTCGAATTTGTGTTGGACTGCATCATGATGCTGGGGCTAGGTAAGCACGAGTGTAGATAGTGTCGTTCATATATTGCATTGGCGAGGAGTGCGCCTATGAGTAGTAGTGTGCTAATCTGGTGGTGCAGCCCTGGTAGCATGCTGGAATACTCTGTAGTGCACGTGGAGGGAGGCGAGACTGAGCAGCGATGGTTCTAGTAGTGCAAGGCGCTAGTTGCCTAGAGGATGTCAGAATATAGTGGTCTCTGGGCGACCATAAAGGCACTACGCAATAATACAGTGGTCTATGGGCGACCATAAGGCACTACGCAATAATACAGTGGTCTCTGGGCGACCATAAGGCACTACGCAATAATACAGTGGTCTATGGGCGACCATAAGGCACTACGCAATAATACAGTGGTCTCTGGGCGACCATAAGGCACTACACAATACTACAGTGGTCTCTGGGCGACCATAAGGCACTACGCAATAATACAGTGGTCTCTGGGCGACCATAAGGCACTACACAATACTACAGTGGTCTCTGGGCGACCATAAGGCACTACGCAATAATACAGTGGTCTCTGGGCGACCATAAGGCACTACGCAATAATACAGTGGTCTCTGGGCGACCAAAAGGCACTACGCAATAATACAGTGGTCTCTGGGCGACCATAAGGCACTACGCAATAATACAGTGGTCTCTGGGCGACCATAAGGCACTACGCAATAATACAGTGGTCTCTGGGCGACCATAAGGCACTACGCAATAATACAGTGGTCTCTGGGCGACCATAAGGCACTACGCAATAATACAGTGGTCTCTGGGCGCCAGAGCCTCGCTCTGGTGCCGCTATGCGCCCGCCATTGCTGGGCCAGGCGGAAGAATCTGACGAGGTCGGGCGAGACTCAAGAAGCGTTACGCCTCAGAACTCGCCGTACAGCTGGCAATAATGAGTGTGCACGATGGGCATACCTGGCTGTGAAAAGATGTCAACCCTCGCCTTTGAGGGAGTTCGATGAGGCAGGGTGATCTAAGCACGGCCGAACCGTGTGTAGCAGAAGATGCTCCTCGGCTCAGGGGCTAGTCCGTTGTGTGCTGTTGCGGCCGGAATGGTGAGGGCAGGGTCCGTGGCCCCTGGCTCCTGATGCTCCTAACAGGCTCTCAACAGGCCTTAGAGTGGCCTTTGCGCTGGCCGCCGGCGTGATCCGCCTGCCGGCGGTTACAGCTGATTTTCACGAGGCTCAGCCTCGGTTTCAGCCCGCGCTGCGCCCGGCATGCGTGGGTCAGGCGGCGTGTGGGGACAGGGTCAGGCAGGCCCTGTCCGTGTTGCTCGTGGTCTCGTGGCTTCTCTGCTGGGCTGGGGTGCTGGGGGGGCTCCTGCCCTCGCCCCACGGTGAGGAAGAGTCTTCCCCCTCTGCCAAACTGCCTTTGGGGATGCAGATCTTATAGGCAACAGGGGAGATCTTGTCTATAATTTCAAACGGTCCCTTCCATGTAGGCAAGAATTTTCGCTGTTTGGCCTGGTTCCTTTGGAAATTGTATAGATAGACCCGATCACCCACCTTATATTCCTATCGGGTAGTTTTCAAATCATAGTGGGTCTTCATGCTCTCGGCTGATCTTTCTAGATTCCGCTGAGCATAGGCAAAGCATGCTGAAGGTGTTTCCTTAAATTCTCCACATACTCATGAGTTGTGGAGGCATTTATCAGTGTCTACTCTTGGGTCCTGTAGAGCAGATGCTGGGGAAGCACCATCTTGCGTCCGGTCATCAACTCAAATGGTGACATTTTGGTTGCAGATGAAGGGGTGGATCTGATGGCCATTAGGACCAGAGGTAATCGGATATCCCAACTTGGCCCAGAATCTGTCACAAACTTTTTTAATATGCTCACAATGGTTCGGTTGTATCTCCTCACTGCTCCAGAAGAAGCTGGCCTGTAAGCAATATGTAACTTCCTTTTGACCCCCCAGTATCTCCCACATCTTGGTCATTACTTCACTGGTGAAGTGGCTAGCTCTGTCTGATTCGATCCTTTGAGGTAGACCAAAACGGGAAAAGATGTGGTTAATCATCAGGGCAGCTGCTGTTTCTGCCCTGCAGTTTGGGGCTGGGAGACATTCCACCCACTTGGTAAACAAGCATGTAACGGTCAACATGTACTTGTTTCCTCGAGACGAGCGAATTACAGGGCCTACAAAGTCGATTTGCAAATCTGACCATGGCAGTGTCATCCCCCTCTTTTGGAGAGGCGCACGGTGTGTGAGGGATGATGGCTGAAATTGTGCACACACAAGACACCCCTTCAAGTATTTTTCGCGGTCCTGCCCCATGTGTGGCCAGTATGCAAACTCTCTTGATTTCCAGTGTTGTGTGAAACCCCCTACGACCGGCGGTGGCCGCATCATGGGCGTGACATAACATCAGGCTTCGGAATGAGGTAGGGACCACCCACTGATCATGGCCAGCTTGGGATTTCCTTACCAACAAACCGTCTTGGATTCAGAACCTTTTTGGACATTTCATCAACACTTAGGTCCTCTTTCCCAATGTAATCGGTATCCGTCAGGGGAAAGTTCTCAGGGTCCTCAATGTGTTGGTAAAACTTACCAATTATTGTATCCCCCTTCTGAGCTGTAATCAAATCAGCATCAGGGGTCTCCTTACTCCATTGTGCAGTTGAAAGATCATTGTGAGCATTGGTTTGGGACCTAGTGATGGCAGTGACCTGGATTTCCCCCAACAGGGACTCTATTTCTATTAGATCCCCTTGGATGGCCCCGGTTTTGGCCAGCTGATCAGCTAAGTCATTTCCAGTTTTGTCTGGTCCCTCTACTTTGGAATGACCCTTGATCTTTTTCCAGTAGATGGTCATCCTATTCGATGTGACCAGATCATCAATATTTTGGATTAGCTTCCCATGTTTCAGGGGTTTGTTATTAGCACATAACATGCCTCCGGTTTTCCAATTTACCAGGTGCTCCACGAACCTGTTCCGTACATAATCCGAATCTGTGAATATGACTAGTTCGTGGAGTTGATGTTGGACAGCAGTGAGGATGGCCTGATGCACAGCCATCAATTCTGCCACCTGACTACTTCGGGGACCAATTTTGTATCCAGCGGAGGGTTCTGGGGACTCCTTCACCCATGCATTCCCTACTCCGGCCACCAGTTCTTTCTCCCCGTTGTTTTCAACATGGTATGAGCATCCATCCACATAGACAGTGGGCATTCCCTCACACTTGTCTTCTTCAAAGACTTTAAGGTATGCCTCCATGTTGTCCTTGATTTTTAGACTTTCGTCCTCGAGACAGTTTTCTCTGGCACAATCATGCAAGTCAGCCAGACCTTGCGCGAGGGGACTCTTCTTGTTTTGGCTATATCTGACCTCCACAGGAAAGCCTTGCATTGACAGAATCAAGGAAGTAATCCGGAAATTACTCACATTTCCGGCCCGGATTCTGTCACTTTGGAGATATTGCAGAGGCTGGTGTGGAGTCTCCACTATGATGTGTTCTCCCTGGATAAACGGGCGGTAATTCTTCAATGCCCACACCGTTGCCAGGAGTGGCTTCTCACAATCGTTGAATTTTTCCTCCACAGAGGATAAAGTTTTGCTCGCATAGGAGATTACTTTATTGACCTTGTCGTGCTTTTGATATAATACTGCAGTGAAGCATGTATTAGAGAACCCTGTCTCCAGGAAGAACTCCTTCTTTCTGACAGGGTAAGCTAGGCAAGGCGCTTGTGAGCTTTTGAGTTGTCCTACTGCCTTGGATTGTTATGGACCCCATTCCCACTTGACCACCCCCTTCAGGGGATGAATCAGGGGTCTAGTGATCTCTGCGTAGCCCTCAATGAACTTTCTGATGTAATTAGTCAGTCCAAGGAGGCTCCTTAGTTCCCGCAGTGTTGTGGGATCCTTCAGTTTCTGGAGTGCTTCCACTTTCTTTTCATGGGGACAGAGACCCTGAGGAGTAATCCCATGCCCTAAGAAATTAACACACGTTCTACACTACTGTGCTTTCTGAAAGGAAAGTTTTGCTCCGGCGGCCCTCAACTGTCAGAACATAACCGATCTCTGCTATGTGTTCCTCCACAGATGAACTTTTGATTAGGACATCATCTACATATGCCAGGTTACCCCTCGCACCCAGGTCGGGCATGGCCTTATGTAGGAAAATGTTGAATTCATTGCCGGAGTTGAGGTATCCAAAGGGAGTCCGGGTCCATTTGTACTGCTGGCCCCCAAAGGTAAAAGCCAGTTTGTATTGGTCCTCCCTACTGACATGCACGGTCCAATATCCATTGGTCAGGTCTATTGCTGTGAATACCTGTGACCACTGAATCTGGGCCAGCCCTTGGTCAATGTAGGGCAGAGGCCATCGGGAAGTATGGACCCGTTTGTTGAGCTCCATTAGGTCGGCGCAGAGTCTCCACTGGCCGTTTAGCTTCAATATTCCCAGCACCGGATTATTGAAAGTGCTGTGGACTGGACGGATTATTCCCCGGGATTCAAGTTTCTTAATTATTTCAGTAAGGGACTCCATGGATGCGAGAGGCAAACGATATTGCTTCACAAACACTGGAGCCATTCCAGGGTCCGTGGGAATTGTTGTGGTGTGGATGTCGGTGCGACCACAGTCATATGAGTCTACCGCAAAGAGATCTTGGAAATCCAAGAAAACTTGTTTCAACTTTTTCTTTTGTTCCAGAGTCACACAGGCATCAGCTAGGTTGACTCTCTCTTCCACTATCTCGGCGGCCTCCTCCAGCTGGGTGGAGAAGTCCCTGGTGAGAGTGCTGATTTGGACTGGTGGTTTCAGGTGGGAAAGGCAGCCCTCATGGACCTGGAAAATCACCTCATCCCTCCTGAAGTCACATCTTCCTTACCATAAGGGCAAGAAGTGTACACCAGGAAGCTCCCAAATGCCGGGTGAAAATCCTGTCTGGTGTTGTATTGTCCTCACTGTCACTGTTAAAACAGTCCTTGGGGATTGGTCCTCACAGTTCATTTCCTAAATCAATGGAGAAAAGTCGGTCATCAACCGCCATTCCAATAATGGTGCCTGCGGCTAGAGTAATACTCTTTAAGTCGCTGTTATCCACCTCCATTGGAATGGTGTCATGTTCTATGTTGACTAATGGTGTTGGGTTTACAGGTAACCCTTGCTGTTGGAGAGAAGCATTTAGATGAATATAAGTTTAAGGGTTTTTCAATTTTTGTCCTCTTTTAACTTTCACTTCCAGGGAGAATTGTCGGGTCCTTTCTGGGATGGTGACTTCCTCTTTAATCTGAATTTCAACTGCATAAGGTAGCAATTGAGCTGACCTAAATGCTTTTTCCGGAACATCAAAGCCCATGGGATTATCCGCTATTCTGGACCAAGCTTTGAAGTTGATTAGGTCCAAACTAATGGCAAAGCGATTGAGAATGTCACTGCCTAAGTAAAAGGCGGCAGTGACGTCTCACACGACCCAACAATTATGGACTATGCTCTTGTTGCCAATGGAAATTTTGAGCATACACCTGCTTGGCAGGAGATGTTTGGAATTAGGTGCTTCCAGGTCCATTTCCCATTTGTCTATCAGTTTGAATGTGGGAATGGCTGGATCTTTTGGGAGTTGGCGGAACATGGCTTCACTGATGAAGCTCTTACCGTTGTTCACACACACTCGAGCGAGAACAGAGTCCTTCCCATCATTTAACTGAACGGGGATGAACAACTGCTCTCCAATTTGCTGACTATCAGCCAGGCTCTGAGCTGATTTCACCTCTTTCTGGACTATAGGAGTGGGAGTGTCTGATTGTGGATTGGTAAAGAATTTCAGGGTGTTTCCTTCCAGTGTGGAATACCACCTTAAACTGGAAGGAAGGTTGATTTTCAGAAATAGAGAGGACCCCCCCCATCACCAGTACTTTATCCTACTGCTATTACTGTCACATCTAGAATTTGGTTGTTCTGGAAGTGAAATTCTGCTTGGTCAGATTTTTGTTCAACCATGTGGCAGGTTCCATTTAAACTAACATGGTTGACACTCTGTTTTAATTTTATTGGTCGGCTAGTCTGGGTCCAGAGGACGTTGTTTACGCAATCTATTAGGGGTGACAACCTTCTCAGGAGGTCATTCCCTAGTAAACAAGGGGTGCCCTCTGGGGTCACTACTATGACCGGGTGTTTCACCTTGTGTCGCCCAATTTTGATGTCCAAATCTTCAGTCCCCTCGACAGGAATTTCCTTCCCGTCAAAGTTCTGCAGTTGTCCAGGAAGAGAGGTTAGAGGAATACGGTAATTCTCCCCCCTTCCTGCATTCAATTCATCAAAGGCCCTTCTGGACAGAAGGGTAGCTTGGGATCCAGTGTCCACCAGTGCCAAGATTGTGTCCTTCCCCCGTATTTGTACCGGGGCATAATATCTTCCCTCCTTCTCCTCAAGGGGGCACAGATAATGCATATTTTTGGACAACTGGTGGGCTAATTCTCTGGTTTTGGACATTGCTAGAGAAGAGATTTGGGCAGAATTCTGTGGAGAGTCTTGGGAATCTGAAAGAAAAAGTTGGCAACTGGAGATCAGAGCCAATGTGGGTTCCCCTGGTTCCGGTTCTGGGCTGCCCCCCCCCTTTTTGAAGGCAGTCACCAGGATGGGTTTGAACCAGGGGATTTCGGTATTGTGGGTTCTGGGATGAGATGATGGGCGGCGGTAGCTCAGTCTCCATATCTCCCCAGTCTGGATTGGAATCCCTTGGGACCCATTTTTCTTTGGGAGGAGTTCCCCCATCTCTGAAGGAGAAGATCCTTTTCCCAGGATCTTCTGAGGATCCCTCTCCCTCGAATTGGAAGACCTGTACCTCCTCCACAAAGTGGGTCTGTTTAGGTCCTTTGTTTCTCCTACCCCCCTCTGCTCCTTAGGAGGCAGACTTTCAGGGGCAGAAGATTTTGTTTCCGGTTCCTGGGTTTCCAGGGGCTGTTTACAAGTGGGGAAGGAAGCTTCCTCCAAGGCTTTACACCCCCCTTCCTCTTGTGCCTCCTCCCTGGGAACCGGTGGGTTATCGGGGTGCTGCCCCCGTCATTGTTCTGGAGCACCAGGTCCAGAGTTTGGGGCATTCTGCACCGGCATGCTCATCTGAGTGTTCTGTTGAGCCCTCAGCATGTGACCTAGATCCCGTGCCATGTTTTGGACCTGGCGCTCAAGTTGTGAAACCCGCTCAGGCTGATACAGGGTTCTCTTTTCTCCCCTGGGCAGATCCCGGGAAGGGTAGCTATCCCTTCTCTGGTAATACCCTTGGTTGGGAAGATTTGGGTACCCCTCCACCCTTGGCCTCCCCTCTCCTGGATTAGGTTGTCTGGGCTCAGGGAATTGGGGAAAGAAGGATGGATGATTTTGGGGCTGGAAGTTGGGTGGATACTTGGGGGAAAAAGTTCTGCCCAGGGTTTGGGGAATTTATGCCCCCCTGTGGGAAGTTAGGAGGGAAGTTCCCTGGGTTGGACGCTTGGTTGGATCCCCCCCTTGGGCCGGAGGAGTCCACAAATAACCCAGGATTGGACTGTTTCCCTTATAACGGGGACTTACATAATCAGGGGAGCGAGGGACCCCATTTGTGGGGCTACCTCCTTGACTCCCTGTTTGTGACTGGCCTGAGGGCCTTCTGGGCTTGGAATTAGTTTGTGCAGGTAGGTGTTTAGGCCCCCCCATCTCCAAATCTAAAACAGGGGCAACCTTTACTTCTGCCACCATCTAGAATGAACTAGTTGAACAAGATCGAGGCTAGTATACAACCTTGTTTTAAGGCTTGCTTTGTAGGGAATGAGGGAGAGAGTAGACCTTGCATTGTCAACCTCACTTGCATTGATGTATTAGTATGCAGATGTTTTATTTAGGCTATTAATGAGGCAGGGCAGCCATATCGTGAGAGCTTTCTGTACAGTAATCGTCAGTCAATAGAATCAAAGGCCATCCGGAAATCCACAAACGCCATATATAATGGCTGTTTCCGGATGGCACTTTGTGACGTCAGCATATTTAGTGTAATGATATTGGGTATCGTGCCTGTGCCTGCTACAAACCCAGGTTGGAACAGGTCTTTTTTTTTTCCATTGCTAAGGACCAGTCGTTCAGTTTTTTCAAAATGTATACGGCTAAATAGTTTGTCTGGTACGTCCAGAAGTGTTATTGGTCTGTAGTTAGATGTCTTGCAACAATTGCCTTTTTATAGAGAGGTATGACTATGTATTGTTTCCATGATTGCGGGATAGTCTGTGTATGATTTGTGTTTTAAAACATGTTCCATAGGATATCAGCCCAGACATGTGTGTGTTGTTTAGTGTTAGATTTGGATAGCCCATCTGGGCAAGCCGCTCTCGATTAACTGATTTTGTTGATGTAATACAATGTCGTCTTTATCAATTTTTAGATGAAATAATTGATAGTTTCATTGGTCTGGGATTCATTATGATCCTCGTCTAAATAGTATATTTTTGAGTAGTATTCAATCCATTCCCCTTCTCTAATAGCATTAGATTGAATGGCAACCTGTTGCCCTGCTGTTAATTGATTCATTACCTGCCATATTTGAGAGGTGTTCTTATTGTGTAATCCTCTCAACATGTGGATACCATCATTATGATATAATGTTGATTTTTGTTGTCTCAACCAATTCTTATACCTAGTCTTAATATTGACCAATATATCATCTCTTTGCGCCAATGGCAATCTCATCGCCTGTCGTTTTAGAGCTCGTACTCTTGTTTCCATAGTATACTTCGTAGCTATAACAATGCAACTTTGGTGTTTGTTTTTTCCAATGAGTGTTTGATGCTACTTGAAAGTGTTGCATTAATTCAGGGTATAATTGTGCTCCTCTCACGCTATCAACATTATTTTGCCTTATTTCTCTTACAAATTGGTCCTTAAATTTCAATAATGTTGTCTGAGACCATTGTATCCTATTACGACCAGGATTAACTATGATTGTACCACATGTGTCAGATTTTTCTTGATTAGCCATTGGTTTCTCCATTCACCATTGCATAATTAACATATTGTGATCACTCACAGTGGTCTGTTGTACATAAAACTCAGTTACTTCGGTCAATAAAGCAATGTCAACATAGATGTAATCAATAATTGCAATACTATTTTGTCTGTGCCAAGTAACCCCAGGAGGAATGTCAGTGGCAAAAGAGCAATTCAGTACATATAGATTTCGAGATTTAGCCATATGTAACCAGCTAGCTAAACAACCTTGTTGAGGAGACTGTTTTTGGTCTAAGCAATGTAAATTGAAAATCACTGGCTACAATGGCGTATTGAATATTTGGGTCTCCAGCAATTGCATCCAATAGACAGCCCATGCTACTTATAAAGCAATCATTGGAGAACCCTTCTGGGTTCCAGTATAAAATTATTAGGGCATACGTTTTTCTTGGTACCATATATTTTAATCAATTGCATATAAGGATTAGGGGATAGCCAACTTTCAGATCGTAGTATGGTACTTTGTTTTATGGCTATTAATAATCCTGACATGGGTCATCCACGTGTGGCCTTAATTGCTGGGACCAAATGTACATCATAGTTATCCCACGTGGGGATGGTAGTTAACCACGTTTTCTGTACTACAACATCAAATGTTTCTAACCTCAAGGTTCCATTATTGAATAATTTTGAGTGACCCCTTGTGTTCCAAGTAACCAGAGCATAGTTTGCTAATTTTCCATTCTCTAGTTAATTCTGCTTGTGATCCTGACGGCATTGGCATCCACTAATGTTTGCAGTCATATTATTCACTGCTGAGTTGGGCAGTTTACACAAGTTTCGCTCTAGACTTTCAGGTGCTACTTCTGTTTCTGCGAATATGTTGAACCCCAAATCAAAATGTTCAGACTTGGCTGCCCATAAGAATGACTTCTCCTTCCTTTGCCTCCACATCGGATGAACCAGGAGGAGTCCCAGTCGGGGCAAGAGCTCTGGATGAGTTGTTACTACTTGGGTTACTGTGCTTCAGGCAAATGTACAAAGGGTTGGCTTCTACTGACTTGAGTGGTCCTAACAAAGTCACCGTTTTGGCAGGCACCCCATCATGACTATCTCTTTTGAAAAGTTTTTTTTTTTGTTTTTTGGTGTCTGATAAATGTTGGCCAAGTTAGATTGTTTCAAATCAACAACTTGGGAATTAGTGGCAGTGGGAGCAATTGTCTGAGCTTCACCTCCACTCCTGGTTGCAGACGTCTGAAGAGACTGCAAAACAGGGGGGTGGATCCGGTTTATTGAATTCCTATCTAGAGGATTGCTAATTTCTTTTTGTGCCTCCCCACCACACACATGCAGTTGTGCCTTAGATTCTTCATCAAGCTGGTTTAGATCTAAAACTGGCTCATCAACCGGCTGAATAGTTAGTTTTGAGGTCATCACTACTACCCTTAGTTAAAACTTTACTTCTTTTTTATTGTTTTTTAATGGTGATTCTTCTAGGGTAGTACCGGCATTCCGTTTGAGTGCTTTCTGTTGTCTTTTTTTTTTTTTTTGGCTCTAAGCTGAAGCTTTTTAGCTTTACGAGACATGAACCATTTCCAATCGTGATTATTGTCCTTTTTAACACACCTTCTATTTGTTTAGTCAGATCTTTATGCGATTGAGCTTGTTAATCGACAATTGCACTTAATGGAGGGGGACTGTCAGGTGACTCGATGGATTCATATGAATACTCTTCATTTCAAAGCAAAACTTTCTGCTCTACCGAATCATCTGATGGCACTATTAGCCTTGATTAATAAACTCTTTTAGCTGTAAAATTCTGTCATGATGCAGTTTGGCTGCTTTTATTAGATCTAGCTGTTCAATTTCTTCCTGAGAGGGTACGTACAAATTAACTCCTTTTACTACATTTGCATCTGTTGTAGAGATACTAATTACTTCCTGATCAGTCATGTATGTTTGTGTGGCTTGAGAATTCGTACTCGAAATAGTTAGGTTGTAGAGGAGCACACTACTGTTACTTGTTTTTTTAGTTAGAGTAAATAACTCGCGATAGATGTTGATCAACTTACTGGTACTCCCTGTTAGGATCTATGCTACTAGATCGAAAAATACTGAGGAGAGGGGAATGGGACCTCGAGAAAACTCGGGGGTACAAACAGGGGCACAGCATAGAACAGCCAAAAGGTTGCAAGAATTTGTTCTGTAACGTTTTCTTAGGTAATGGAATTCTTCAACACAGTGTAGTTTGTAAAAAGTAATTGTTATTGATAATGGTTAACAACGAAAACTTTCTGAATATTTTGCTTCAATCCATTCATAATAACATATGAATCAAAATAGTAAACAAATTCACGTACATGTGGATCAGGAACAGTAGAAAAGTACCACAAAAATAAACTTAATTTCGTTGAAACAAGTAATCGAACATAATGACAATACATTCAATCAATTAAATATGTTTGTTTCATCACAAGTTGTATCCTGATATCTAGACAGGGAATTGCTTCAAAAGCATATTCTGTATCTTGCCTCCTATCTCATACTATGCGTTTTGGGCTTCCTGTGTCCTTCTTCAGGTATTGATATCAATGAATTAATTATTTCTGTAAAATGAATATGAAATATCATTATTGAATTAGCGATAAATCTCTAAAGGGTTATTAACTCAAAGAGAACTCAATTAGTGGGTCACTTTACAAACCTGTTGACGCAGTCAATCAGCCAGTGTTTGCAATTTGCTTGGTAAGGGGAAATCAGAGCCTATAATTAAAGGAAATAGTCACTGTTAAACCAGTCTGCGATTTTTATTATGTCTACCTGTTGGCGCATCCTGTCACGGGACCATCGCTTGAAAAATAGCGCTGGGTCCCGCTCCAAACTCACAGCCGTTGGTAGTAGTTTGTGGTTATTTGTAAATTGGTATCCATTTTCAACTCACCTGCTAACTTAAGAAAATAGAATCTTTTTGCCAATCAACTTGTCTGAGTATCATCAACTCTCTTGCATCATCTTGATAGGTGCAAATGGCAACTAGAATATAAAATAGGCGATGTCGCTCACATCTAAAGTAGACTTGTATAGTTTGTTTGTTTGCGAATGGGTACCTTAGATGGAATTCCTATTACGTCTCTGTATTGTAAGTTGGATTCCACGTTTGTTGTTCATACCTGTGGGAAGTACGAATGGGTAAAATGTTGAAAATGTAAAGGACAGCATAACTCGTATGCCAGTATTTGCATGAATGTCACTCACATGCTCTTATGGCTTGTCTGTAAAGAAAGCAGCCGAGTGCCTTGGCTTTTGAATCTAAGCGTGCTCTTTCCAAAGTGTGTATACTACAGTAGAGACGTGGCTGTCTGCCTGTAGAGTTCAATAGCTGTGGGAGACAGAGAGGGAAAACATCTCTGTATCAGTTGTACTGTTCCCTTGTGACGTGGACGTGTGTGATATTATCTTACTAACTGAATCGTATTCCTACAAACTAAATAAGATCACCTGAATGTAGGTGCAGGTTCGTGTCCTCATGCCGTCTGGAGCCCGGCAGAGTGTTTCCTGTTAAACCAGCCATTGCTATGCAATACCTTCTAGTACGCGTGTATAATATAGAATATGAAGTCTCTCAGTTACAAAGGAGAGATCCTCCATCTTGCAAGAAAAATGGCGACTCGGTTCACTGAGAAGTGTGTGTAAGGGAATCTCAGTCTGTATTTAGAAAAATCAAAATGGGAAAATCGGTAGACTAAAAAAATGTGACGATAGCTTGGCATAATATATATTGTAGTTGGTTGCTTTGGTAAATAGATTATAGAAGGCGTGAAAGGACCCACTAATTCACATTTTCCTCAAAACCATTACAATATTCCATTCAGGTCTTGACGTAATATTCTAAATCTTGCGATATTTCAATTAATCAAATAACTAGATCACATGACTGATGATACAGCTAGCCACATACATAAGTTCTTATACTGGGCATATCACTGCCGGTGTATGTGGTAGTGATGTAGATGGATTAACTCTATATTAGAATGCTTTTTGACATAAAAAAGGTATCCATTGGGTGTAAAGTGTATTCATGTGTAAATCAGATTGTCACAAATAACAGTATGTCACAAATAGCAATACAAGTCCCAATCGAGATTCATCCCTCATGGGGACATTGAGTCCAATCTGTCGATCCAAAAAGTCTCCCTTTGCTGAAGCATTTTTTGCAATTTCCTCCATGTCTTGGCAGTTGAACATGCTCTAAAATGACAAACTGCATTTGCACGGAAGGGTGCCCCTGAAGTTAGTAATTTGAAACTGAAATCTGATTTAATCAGATAATCTCGAACTGACTTGCTATTGTTAAAGGCAAAGAGTGGAGGTGTAGGAAAAAGGCTTTCCAATTTTGGATCCAAGGATAATTTTTCCCATTTTTTTTTCATGATTTTTTAAATCTGTCTACTCTGTTGTGAGTAAGTGGTGACGTACACTAGGTCATTAGTGTCTTTTCTGACGCTAGGTTGTAGGGCTTGTTGTCTGATTATGTTTTTCACTTTCTCTGTGTCTTGTTGTAATTTTATCTGATCATAGCCTCTCGAGAGAAATCTTTTGGTAAATTCATCTTCCTCAGATACTATTCTTCTGTCTCTTAATAGTTTACTTGGAGGACTTTCAATTGTAGTTTGTGGATTGAAGCTGAAAGCCAGAAGGAGGCTGTTTCTGTCTGTCTGTTTGGTGAACACAGTGGTAGATAATTTATCTTGGTGTACATATACCATCACGTCTAGGAAATTCAAGCAATGTTCTACTGATTTTGTGAGTGAATTTTTCCTTTGTGTCAACGTGTTCATAAAGGTAAAGAAGTCATCTAGTTCCTCTTCTGTGCCTCTCCAAATTCCATCTACATATCTGACAAAAAATGTCAATTTGTCTTTCCACATACGATTGTTGAGCACTTTTGTCTCTTCAAGATATGACATAAATATATTCAATTAACTCAGAGCCATGGCCGCTCCAATGGAAGTCCCTGAGATTTGGATGTAGTATTTATCTTCAAACATGAAGAACTTGTTTAAGACTATTATGAGTAATTGGATGATGAAAAATCTGTCCCTCTTTATGTTCTCTGTTGAATTTAGGAGTGCCCACTCTACTGCTTCAAGGCCTGCCTGATGGGTGATATGTGTCTGGTTACGTCCATGGTAAACATAATATCTACTGTTGACAAAAAATGATTGGCATCTTTAATGTAAGTAGTGGCCTGTTGGGCTCGAGGTTGTATGATTTTATCAATGTACTGTGCAAGTGGTTCTAATAGGCTGTTACTTGCAGCTATCGGGCATCCTGGTGGGTTTTGCAAGTGCTTATGGATTTGTGGTAAAATATATATATCACTGGCATAATTGGGTGTAAGAAATAATCTCCTCCGTTTCTGCTTCGTGTAAGATTTTCTTTCTAATTAGTCTAACTTGTTCTGTTGGATCTGTGAAGACCTCTATATATGTTTCTGTGTCTGACAGCTGTCTTTCGACCTCAGCCTTGTATTTAGTTGTATCTAGGATCACTAATGCTCCATCCTTATCAGCCGGCTTGATAATGATATCCAGATTTTGCCAAAGCTTCTCAAGGACCTGCTTCTCCCTTGCGGTAAGATTAGTTGGTTGTTTCCTTTTTAAAGTTAATTTTTTTAGTCATTTAAGACTGATTTTTTAGAAGCCTCTAGGATACAATTCTGAACTGGTGGTACAAAGGTGCTCTTGGATTTTATCTCAAGGAATTCAGGTTGGTTGCTACTCTCTGGTATCTCAATAGAGTCAAAAAGACTGTTTCATTTTACGCATTAGTTTGAAGAAATTAATCTTTTCTTTCAATAGGGTACTAGTATAGTGAGGTACAAATGAAAGTCCCTTCTGAAGCGTCTGTTGTTCAAATCTGCTGAGTTTATATTGGGAAATATTCACCACTAGGTCTTCTTGGACTGAGAAACTTGTTTCTTTGAGTTATTTATTTATTTATTTATTTTTTACCTTGTCGGACCTTAGTCAATCTAAAAGAGTATGGCGTGGATGGTATTTCTGTTGTCAATGTTTTATAGGTACTTGGTATTTGACTCGAGCCCCGCTGCTTTCTCTCTCTGGTTCTTGGGGCTGAAGTGCCAATTCAACCGATTCGTGTGGATTTTCTAATTCACCACTCGAGGCCTCAGAGGTTGTAGTAGAGGTACTTGAAGCTTGCTTATTCTTATTGAAGGGAGCCCTTTTATTTCTTATGTTATCTTGCTGATGGTAGTATTCTTTACATGAATATACAATGTCCAATTTATAATCTAGAGAATCTCCTAAATTTACAAAATTTAGTCTCAATGCCGGCCTTGTAATCCTCAAATTTACTATTGACTTCCGCTAGCTGTTGTGTTAATTCTTCTTTATTGATGAAGGTAGAGAGTGCTTTCTTTGTATTTTTGATGTCAGTTTCAAGAGTCATTAGAGATTTAGATCTTCTATCATCAGAATGATCAAATCAAGCGAGCACTTATTTAAGATTAGTCTCCACCTTTTAATGAGTTCTCCTTACATAGTGTAGGTTCAAAATCAATCCTTAAACCCCTCGGGATTCTTTGGGATCAATAGTAGGGGGTAGCTGAACCCAAACTTTCTCAACATGTTGAGATCAAATGAACTGAGTTTTTTTAAATTGTGCTATTGATTCATGAGCTAACATAAATCCCTCCAACCTATTGAGTTTCCCCATCATTTCCACTACTGACCCCTTTATCTCCCTTATAGCATAATGGGTAAATTCATGCCCTTTGTCTAGAAGGTTGAGGAACCGCGCCAAGGGTGGAAAAGTTTGTTTGTTTAGTTCAAGTATCGTCTCATCTGTGAGGTGACTTTCCTGGTGATTCATTGAAGATTTACGAGGGACCCGCTTATCAGGCTCACTTGGTGCCATCGGAAAAGGGTAAAAATCACCAAATTCATAATGCTTGCAATTTTTATTCAACTCAGGGGAGGGATAGATTTGTCAGAATCCTTCAAGAGTGATATACGCTTAAGGGTTTGATTAATGCATGAGTCTGTTCCAATACCACTATGCAAATGAACATATTCTCTTTGTGTTCGTGGCCTAGTCACTGGTGTGAAGGACCTAAGAGCAGCCAAGCACTTGTTTCCAGTTCAGCCATTTCGACTGGTGCCAACATGGAAGTGTCTCCAAGATCATCATCATCATCAGCAGCATTTCCCTCTACAAGGTATCGATAAAGCCGAGTCCATTTCGCACCTCTGATGCAAGTCGGGAGTAATTCCTGTAACCCATTGACTTTCCCCAGAGCGCATTTTCTTTATTACTTGTGTGTTCAATCATTACTCCCTGAACTTCTATATGGGTCCCCGAGGCAACGGTAGTTTTGATAGCATGGGGGGGTGGGGGGGAGTGTGAAAGATGCACTACAGGGCAACTCATTTAATTCACTCTTTTTCATCAGAGCCCTCATGTGGATGTAAGTCCATCATCCCACAGGCTGGTGGCGAATTGTGCAACTTGGTTGGCTTTGACTCAGATGGACACTTAAGGCGTTTACCACTTATTAAACTTGTTTCCATCTTTGCTCATACATGCAAGGTAAAAACGCAAGAAGATAGAAATAAAAACAAACATCCACACTCTGCACGCAAATTTCATCAAACCTGATCTCCAAAGACGATATCTTCACACAACTGAGTATCTGCGTAATATCATGCACTTATTAAATCAGGTTGCGGTGCATATTCAGTATAACTGCTAGTGTGCACCACCATTCATCAAGCTCGCTTCACAATATTATCTTGCTTAAATGTGCTTGATGTTAAACATGTGTTTTACAATCTCAGACACAAATACCTGCTGACTAATTGAGGTATTTTGCACAGTACGTCACATTGGTTAAGATTGTAAGATAACGTAGTTAATTACCCGTGGCGAGCGCTCTCTTCCGCTACTCCAAACACAATACTATGGACAAAATGAAGGAGGGAAGCAACATTCTTCCATCCCACCACCCATAGTAGAAATAGTGCAAAATGAAAACGCAGGTTACATGGATTTTAAACACGGTAAGGTGTCCAATGAATAAGCAGCTTCCTTGTCACTTCCCTTGCCAAATCAGTGCAAATAAGATGTATAAACTAATTTTAAGGTCGAAAGCAAGGAGAAAAACAATACATCGGCACCGAGCCACCCAGAGCAAAACGCGCTCGACAGGCACTTGCAAGGACTTGCAAGGGCACTTCCAGGGGCACGCAGGCATGGGCACGTGGCCCATGCCTCTTATAGCAAGTGCACAGGACACTGGGGGCGGGGCTACTGCTCACACTGCAACAAAGGAGATAAACACACGATTATTGGAGTCCCCAAGTCTAACTAGTCAAGTTCGCTTGACAAGCAGGTCTGAGGGAAAGTTAGTACAGGAAACACACTGCTGTCCAACTAAAAATGCTCTTAGTCGCAGCAAAGCAGGCTCCTTGACAGGCCACTTCCTGAAGCGCGGGCAGGCATGCCCGTGCGTCTTACAGCAAGTGCAAAGGACACTGGAGGCGGGGCTACTGCTCACACGTGCTTTCCAACTAAAAATGCTTGAGTTGCAGCAAAGCAGATTCCAACGGCTCGTGGCTCATAGACAGGCACTTGCAAGGGTGTGGGAAAGTACGGGGGCACCATACTTTTCTGCTGACTGATTAACTTGCCAGCAAAGATGTCTCTGCTCTTGTCAATGAGATCCCCATGTTTTGTTTATAAGTGGCATCTTAATTTGGTTTCATGCTCTCAGTGGCTAAAGTTTCTCCACACACAGAGGCCTCGCTTCACCTCTGATCACAATGGAAGTAAATCCAAGGTCTAAATATGTGCTATCATACTTCCTGGATTTTGCAGGGTTTTTTTCCTGTGGCAACGCCTGCGTCTGCCTTCCATTTCACTCTACAGTTTTTGGGCAAAAAGTGCTCCATTTCAAAATGGGTTCCTCACCTATGAAAGAATGTAAACTCCCATATGAATGCCTTTTCATATGCTTTGTTGATAACTTCATTTACATACCAAATGAGGTACAGTAGGATTTGAAAACGCTAATTTTAAAACAAAAATGCTAAACATGTAGCTGTGACAAAATCACACCTGCACCGGAAGGGTTTTGAGCAAAAATTAGGTGCTGGAAAAAACATAGTCCTCTAATAGTGCACCACATGTGTTGTGCCCTACATGTCCTGTGGGTCCCGGTTTGAAGATCTGGTTAGTTTGCAGAATCCAAAGAAAGACCAGGGACATTGCTGACTGCTTGTACTAGCCACAAACCAATGGGGGGATTACGTGGTGGTCCTCTAAGAAAGAAATTCTACCTTTGTCTCCAGAAAGCCTTCAGCACAACCATAGCCACTTTACCCATAGCTTCACAATTCACTATTCACTTGTACAGAGTCCCCACAGTCCTCATTTCTCCCCTGTTTAGAGTGGAACCTGTCTGCGGCACACAGCGTCTAATGCAAAGAGCACACTTTAAGCACCAGGAAAAAAAAAACAACTGAATAGATGAGCTAAATTAATTCTGACTGGCAACATGGGGGCAGGTGCTGCCCCCTCCCCAAGACTCAGTGAAGGCCCCTCCGATGTGAAAAGGATGAAATGCCCTGGTGCTTTCCCTGGCCACTGCTGCTGCAGAAGAAACGAGGACCGTAGGGTCCTCGGTTCTATCAGCTAGAACAGAGGCCCCCACACCTCGATTTTTCTCATATTTCTGGGAACTTTATTTATTGGTCATGTATATAAATACCACTTTTCTTCTCAAAGTAATAGAAAAGCAGGAACCTTGTGCCAGCATGCAACGCCAGAGTTGATGGATGCAATCTGAAGCAGGATGACTGAAGCTGCAGGTGAATACCATTTATTGTTGGACAAAGTGGCACCTTCCATCCTCATGGGCTGTCAGCCAGATTGAGACCCTTGCCAAATGCAAGTTTAGAGAAGCTGACTGCCATGGTTTGGCCCACCCACCCTACGACCCCCTCCCATCTGAAAGTAGGGCAGTATGTCATGAATGAACCATCATTGGTGATTTCCTGTTCTGCATTCATATGGGAGGGGCTGGTCATCCCTGCAAAAGGTGTGTGCTTTTTCTTGTTTCATGAATAGACTCCTAATGCGAGCCTGATGCCCCACAAAGGCCCCCACCCCCTGTCCGTAGCACACCAGGGGCCGTGTCTTTTGAGTGGCCTCAGGCTCCATTAGGAGCCTATTTAAGAAGACAAAAGGAAATGTTCACACCTTCTTTTGCCGTGATGACTGGTCTTTGCGTCAAAACTGTGCATTTTGCTAAAGAGGCTCTTAAAGGATAGTTCCGGAACTTTTTTTTTATTGTCCCTACGGTTCGGCCATGTGTTTTTAAGCATAAATCGGTAGATCGTAGAAAACTTTCCTATGGACCTTACCCGACTTTTCGTCCATTAACGCACTCGAAATCAGCCGCCATTTTGTGATAATCCTATCATTTCCCCCCATCGACCTGGCTCACCTGCGTTTGCGGCACTAAATCATATCCCCCGCCCCTGAAACAGACTTTATCAAAACATTCATATTCCCCGCCTCTATCCGTGATGTGACGGTGCTGCGTAGGCAAACGCGCCCAGGCGTCTTCTACGCGACTCCACACAGAACCCGGAAACCAACACACATCAGCTCACAACACAGCGCGCCACAATTCGGAATATGAAACTGTACTTTTAAATCAAACCGCAAGATTGTAAATTTGGTAAAGTACATTTATTGGACATCAAATGTTTAGAGAATATTCAGCGATTTGCATTTTTATTTGCTCTCGATCCAAAATAGTTTGTCTTGAGGCAAGCGATGTTCGTGTGCAGTACACAGGGTGTTGGTTTACGATAAAATAAGCTCTTCGGTCGCACTGATAATCGCATGGCAGTTCCAACAACGAGGCACTAGGCCACCACAACGGTATGTATGTTGCATCTAGCCATTAGTACCGCGTAAGGGCATACTTGTACTTGGCGATCGTCCCATAAAATGGTCAGGGTGGTAACGTTGTTCACGCGGAGAAGCAACTGGCGGTTGTAAAAGCCATCCGCCGGTGTCTGGTACTCATGACACAGACAATAATGAAGGATGTACCTGTTTTAAAAACATAAAAAATGAAATTAGTCTCACCATCAGATCTTTATTAAATTTATTAATTTTATATATTAGGTCGGGAAATTATTTCATAGCTAGGACAGTGCAACTGGGTATTATACATCATTTCCAGTAACCCACCCCCTCTCCTCCGCCTTTTTCAGAGCCGCCTGAGCGCCAGTGGACCACTTTGTCACTGATATGATATAATACGGCATTTGCAACGCGCCTATACACAAGTGTTTCAAGGCGTGGCGAGGCAGGGAGGGGGGGGGGAACAAGGAGAAGACAGACAACGATCCTACTAGGCCAGGTGTCATTCAGATCGCGCAAGTGCAGGGGTAGGGGGAAGGTAAAAGTGCAAGGGGAAGGGGAGGGGGGGGAAGTGGAGTACAAGGTAAGTAGCATAAAATAATAAATACATAGGGCCAGCTGGTGGCGAGTGCAAGGTAAGTGCAGAATAAGTGCTGGGAAGGGGGGGCTGTAGGATACTGAGACAGTCCCCCAGTGCAGGGGTTGACAGGGAGGCAGTGCAGGTGGAGAGTGGAAGGGCCCAGGACCGTGGTCGCAGACAGTGGACCAGTTGTAGCAGGGGAGAGGGAGAGAGAAAGCAGAAGCAAAGAGGAAGGTTTTGAGGTGCTTCCGTAAAAGGAGATGGTTCTCCTCAAGATAGTGCGCGGTACAAAACAATATGCCACATAGAACGAACAAGTACAACTTAACCTGTCTTTAAAGCTACTGTATAGTAATTAAATTGCGGTATAAGAGTTACTTACATTATATTTGCATTTTCCATTGTGTCTGTGCATAGGGCAGCCCCGAAATACCACTCCTTCTATGCCAACGTTATTTCTTCTAATGAACGAACATTAAATGGCTATCGTTTCTGAAATTTTATTAATTATCGTTTCTTACGTTATTGCACCACACCCCCAAAAAGAAGTCTTTCGGGATGGTCCTGGCCTGTCAAGGTCAAATAACAATAGAACCTTATACTGAGTTGTGGGCCATTCCGGCACCCGAGCAAAAAATCAAAGAAGCTGACCTTCACTTTGAACGAGCACACATTCCTAGTTAGCTACATTCAGTGTAAGGCCATCTCACAGGACTTGAAATTTACACTCCATCTTTGCATTTTGTCTGCGTGCTTTGCAGCCCCAGAGAACCATAAATACGGAGACATTCTATATTTTTTGAAAAATGATTTATATTACTGTTTGGTTTAATTTAATGAGCAAATGAACAAGATTGGTTAGACACATTGCATGTACACTGAGCAATCACTTTTATTTACACAATACATAGCTACACATATTCAATGGGCCTGCAACATGAGGAGACTCGAGAGAACAGACAATCAAATTACAATCATTTAAACCGTGATGTGTATTTCTCAATGAGCTCTGCTTTAGGTGGACATGGAACAGAGGCAATGTTGGGTGGCAATGCAGTTTTCCCCTGCACAGGTTCGTTCACAACTCCATGTACCTATCTAGGATATCAACAATAAGTCTCTCAATAAACTCAAATTGCATATCCTCAAACACTGGTTTGATCACCCATTGTTTATTTCTTTTAGTGAAGGCCTTATTGTAGCGAAGCGTCCCTAAAGTTCCGGTCGTCCTACTTTGTTGACGGCCAACATTATGGTTATGTGCCAAGACCGCTAGAAGAGTCTGATTTATCATGCCCTCCATGCCAAAATGCAATCGTTTTGGCCTGTACTTTAGGCACATATTGTGGGACACCTCCAAATCTCCTGTGTGGCAGAATTCCGTGAGTCCCCTCAAATCTCTTGTTATAGTTTTATCAAATACAATCTTTTCAATGGCTTTGTGAGTGGGTGATGAAGGAATCAACCACTTCTTCTTCCGTGCCTCCTCTGTGGACAAATGGCCATGTTCACAATTGTGGAAATGTTGGTTTGTGGTCCAGCGGTGAATGTTGCTACAGTGTAGCATTACTGACCGCCATTTTTCCAGTAGAATTTCCAACGACCCTCCACATGTTTTTGAGCTCCACCAAAGATGGTTGCTGATTGACTTGGACCACTGTGAAATACCTTGCATATCTTTTTTTTTACCTGCAGCCGACATTTTTTTATTGATTGTTTTTGCAAGATGCCATACGTCAAATTGGTGATTTATATTTTTGTACTCTTCTCTCATTGTCTTGGCAATTGAAACGTGTCTGTCCGTGGCTATCAGGTCGATCACCATTCCCCGCGATTGTAGTTCTTGCAATGATGCTACAAAGCCAACTTTCTCCATGGCCACTGAGGATGTACTTTGTGACACCTGCACGACCACCGAACTCACAATTTTCTTACTTTCCATGTCCTGAAAGTGGTAGGTGCAGTACTTGGCTGAAAATCCTGGGCTGTCGCACTGTCCATCACCGGCTAGCCTGAACCGTTTGCCCGCGAATGTACTTTCAATAGACATTTTTTCCATTCTCCAAGCTTCGCTAATGGCTGGAAATAGATAATCGGTTTGGTATTTGTAGAACTGAGTTTTCGCAATGAAATGGATTCCCACAAACTGAAAGAAAGACTCTAACTTTTTAAAACTTGAACCACTAAAAAGTGCGGCCGCTGCACAAAGTAGATTGCCTGCTGGCAGTTGCCCCAGCATGGGTTGTGCAGACCATGAGAACGGATGATATTGTGTACAGTTGGCATGTATTTTAAGGTTAGTGCCTCGAATTGCACGAGTCACATTAATCAATGGCTCCCCACATACTTCCCCACCAACCGAATTCCCACATTTCATCTTAATAATAATATCAATCAAACAGCTATCGAATACAATGAATTTGGCCTCTTTCCTTATACTGTCACTCTGCATCCCAGCTGGTTCGGCCTGTAACGTTGAGGACATGTCACTCACATTAAAGGTACAATCTCTGATATCGTCTTCCGCTATGTTCAGTGATATTGATGGTGTTTCATTGTCGTCCATTTCATTCTCTTCCATTGCAACATCTGTTCCTTCTCCGGCGATGGGAGAATAAAACAATTTCTTCAACTTTCTCACGGTCTTAGTTTTTGCGGGTGTGGATTCTGTGAATTGATCTCCGACTGCATCCGAACTACTAGGAGGACATTCACTATCAATGGCTGGTGGTGGTATAGCTCCGTTGTCAATCACTTCATATTCTTCCCATTGGCACGATGCATCTCCAGTCTCCAGTCCCTGGCAAAAGGTTTGACAAGCAACATCTCTCGTTCGCTTCACTGACTGTGTAGATCTAGTTCGTACACCCACTCGCAACTAGAGGACAGATTGGAAAAGGGATGTTCAGTTTAAACACAACTTACAGTATTGAACTATTAACAGTGAAAAACAACATAATATAGTGACCAGGACACTAACCTTCTTTTGCTTTCTTTTCTTTGAAACTTTCTTGCCTCGAACTTCAACATCTGGACGCTATTGCTCCGACTCGTGTGTGCATGTCTCCACTTCCTCTTGCGCTGCAACGACTATATTTTCATAAGCACATCCATCATGCACTGACGCTCCATCGACTCCCTGAAACATCGAACTTTCATTAGTATGTATAATAATATTGAAAACACAAAATGTACTTGGGGACCAATACCCACGTACATCTCAATAGCAAAACACGAATGAACGCATTGTGTAGAACATTCAAACGACAATTATTCACGCATTGTTGATCTAGTTAGATGGAATTGTCAAGATCCATACCTCGGGCTCCGCATAGACTTCCATTGATGATATTATTGAAGATGACGCTTCAGCAACTCCCTGAAACACAGTAATTGCATTAGTATGGTTTTCTATTTTGTTAAAAAGAACATAAACTTTGTGCAGGCGTCAACGGCTCATCTAAATAGACCTGCACAAATGATCAGTTGTCTAAAATAAATAATGGATATCTAAATATGATTCGATTTGCTCGATCGTTGGAAGTGTCACCACCGAGAGATCTGCATCAACAACTAGGGGTGATGTTCTTGTAGAAGAAGCTCCGTCATCTCCCTGAAACATAGTACTTGCGTTAATAAAGAAGGAAGTATAGCGGATGTAATCACGTCATATGATCTCGCTTGATCGAACTGTCAGTATCCATACCTCGAAATGCATAAGAACATCAAGGGACGCTGTAACTGCGGTGCACACTTCTGCAAGCTGTTGCGCCGACCCGTAACTGCATGCTCCCCCTTCTTCTTGGACTAATGCTCCATCGACTCCCTGAAACATAGGACTTTCATTAGTAATGAACACAATATTGAAAAAAGAAGACACATAGGAGGGCGACGACAGAAGGACATATCAATGGCTAAAAACGAAAGAAACATTGTGTGTAACAATCACGCTACAAGAATGAAAGATCTGATGATCTCCATCGATGGAACTGTCCGGAAACGTACCTCGAGCATCTGAGTGACATCAACGGTTGTCGTCAATGCGTTGGACTCCTCAGCATCTCCCTGAAAGACAGTACTTGCATTATTTTGGATAACAATAATTATAACTGAAAACAAAGACTAGAGGACGAGTACTAGGGTGTACCATTAGGTAAAATAATTACACGATAAATTAAAACTATTGATTTACATGCCTAAAACAAGTCAGTGGCAGAATAGCTAAGTAAGATTACCCGATAGGCGCTTGAAGTGGCTGAGGACTGCAATAACGACACGGATGGAGAATCTTCCGCCTTCATATTGAGTGGATACATAAATGGGGAAATTATTGTTAGCTAATGCTACACACTACCGCAAGGCCGAGAGCTAAATCCGTAAACTTGACTCACCAGTGGAGGGATGTGGACGAATAGAGTCGGAATAGCGGTTGAGAGCAATTTTCGCGTCGCTCGCAGTGTTTTCTTCTTTATTAGCAATGATGTGGAGTACATGTCTGAGCTAAAGTGCCTGCTGCAGATGCGGTATCGATCACCCCTCTTGTCCGCAAAGACTTCTAGGACTCTACTTTCAAGCTCAGACGGTGGATATCCGCAATATCGGACCCATTCTCTTATCTGATCTATTGTCTTAGGGAAAACATGCATTATAGTACCTTCAGATTTATTATGGGTCTTCGAAGGGCAACCGCCAATGGAACAGGCAGGCATTGTGGAAAGTTCTGAAAAGTAAAGATCAACAATTCTCCATGAATACCAATGTGTTAAAAAATTAAATGACACATAAAAGGTTCAATGCAAGGTTCGTTTTGGTTCTTGGAACTATACACGTTATTCACATGGGGATAAGTATTTGAATAACTTTAAAAAAAATAGAAAAATAATTTGACTAAACTCAGAACATGTGACTAGTTCCTTGCATGTACTGTCTTGAACGAAAAGAAAACATGGATGCAATTTGATGACTACTAGCAAATAGATATAAATTAAAAAATTGGACGCAAAATGATTATGGTACATGGCCTTACCTTGACGAACAAACAGTTAGATGCAGGGATCAGAGTAGTTTCTTGTCGTAGAACAGGGAGCAGTTCACAGGTTGCAAACTGACGAGTTTGCTCGAAGTGGTCACGGAAGTTCACAGAGACGAAGAGCAGATAACCAGCACCTTCACGGGTTGACTAGCAAAGCGCAAAGAAGTTCTCATTAGAAATATGAAGTGGGTTATACAGAATTCGAAACAGGGGTGTGTTTGTGAATGAATGACGTGTATATGTCGTGGCATTATGCGGTTTGCAGGGGGGCGTCCAGCGTGAGGGGGGATGCTTGGCAGGAGACACGGGGTCTGGAGGTAGACATGGGAACAACAACCCATGCTCTATAGACCACTTTGAAGTGTACATGGTCTTTGGCACCTCTTGGCCTTTATCGCTCCCTGACAGCTCCACTTGCCAGCGCAAGTACCCCGGTGCGAACTGCCTTTGATAGGGCGGGGGGTGGATTGGGGCGGTGGTCGTGCAGACAAGACTCGTTTGCCGCAGGGCCTCACCAAGGAGAGGCCATCTAACTGCATGTAAGAGGCAGGCTGCAGGATCTAGTACATGGAAGGCAGGGGGGTGAGTTTATAAATACCTCACCCTCCCAGGAGAATATATGGGTGCAGTTCACTCTGGAGACCCTGGATGCCTAGGCAGTTAGTCAGCAGCAGGCTGGCCTGTGGTGGCAAGGCGGCACGGGCCAGAGGGGGTCATCTCTGTACCCGGTGCCCAAATGGATGATTAATTATGATCAACCATATTGATTATTTACCTATAACCATGTTTTGTATCAATAAAATCCAACGGCCTTTTATTGCCAACGCTTGAACAAAGTGGTGTGGTAAGTATTTTTGGGGGAGCAGGCAAGGCCGGGATGGAGACACACTAGATTCATTTAAAAAATCAAAACAACCATTGTTAAAATATATGTTGGGTTTTATTTTAGATCTTAATTTCAATTGAACATAAATAATAAACATTACACATTGTAAAGTTCCGGTTGCAGCACATCCAGGGAAAATCCGCGGTATTGTCCACTGTCGCTGGGTTAATGTCTAATGGCAAATACCGCACAGGCAGGTACTACTCTCCGAACGTGGTGTCCGAGCCTCCCGTGAAGCCACCAAGTGAAGCAACGATAGGCCACCAGCCTGTACCACCTGTGAAAAAGAAAGATGCAAACTGTATTAAAATGACAAAACCTTCTTATCAATGTCGATTCAGGTAAAAAATGTCATTCTGCTTTGAAAAAAATTCTATCTAGAAAATGCACAATATGGAACCAATTTACATGCGTTCGAATGATATGTATATGTAATTTTATATGTGGGAGACGACCATGAAATAGTAGTGGCATCACTGACATCACAACCAGAGTATACTTACTCGTTACTCGGATTACGCGGACGAACAGTGCCGCGAAGTTCGTGCATAAGCACCATCATCATCAACAACACGGTCCGTGAGAGGCAGGCTTCCCTGAACTCTGGCAGCTCGATGATGCATTGCGGACTTGGCTCGCCTTCCGAAATGTAGGCCAAGCACCCGGAATTTTCACGGCAGCAGCAGTTCTCCTCCTCAGTTGGCATTAGCTCGCACCGATTGCACGTGCACCAGGTGGAGACGCCGTCCATGCGACATGGTCCAGGCTCTTCATCCGTTGACTGGTCCTCCCAACTGCCGTCCGAATCCCCATCGTTTTCGCGTGCTTGCCTTTCCAGTAGTTCCTCCTCGGTGTACTCGGGCTCGTACATATACGGCATTATTGTAGCCATTGTGTGGTAAAGAAAGTAAAATAATTTACAGAGATGGTACAGGTGTTCACAAGGCCTAGAAGCGGCGAAGGTAGCTGACCAGAGCACAGAAACGAGTCACAGAATACTCAAAGTAACACAGAGAGAGTAATGGAATCAAAAATATGCTGCTGTGTGTTGTGAAACGGTGTGTTTATACTTATTGAGGAAAGAGGCGTCCTGCCATTTCCATGGCGACACTTCATTAGCTGAGGCGCAGCGATTGTTGACACGAAACGTGCTTTGGCGTTGGGAAATGGGCGGTACGCGTTTGCTGATGTCAGGCTCAGGGGCTGTATTGTGAGATGATCTAAGACCCTGTGTACAGCAAAGGAACATCGCGTGCCTCAAAACAAACTTTTTGGAAAGTGAGCAAATAAAAATGCAAATCGCTGAATATTCTCTAAACATTTGATGTCAAATAAATGTACGTTACCAAATTTACAATCTTGCGGTTTGATTTAAAAGTACAGTTTCATATTCCGAATTGTGGCGCGCTGTGTTGTGAGCTGATCTGTGTTGGTTTCCGGGTTCTGTGTGGAGTCGCGTAGAAGACGCCTGGGCGCGTTTGCCTACGCAGCACAGTCACGTCACGGATAGAGGCGGGGAATATGAATGTTTTGATAAAGTCTGTCTCAGGGGCGGGGGATATGATTTAGTGTCGCAAACGCAGGTGAGCCAGGTCGATGGGGGGAAATGATAGGATTATCACAAAATGGCGGCTGATTTCGAGTGCGTTAATGGACGAAAAGTCGGGTAAGGTCCATAGGAAAGTTTTCTATGATCTACCGATTTATGCTTAAAAACACATGGCCGAACCGTAGGGACAATAAAAAAAAAAGTCCCGGAACTATCCTTTAATGCGAGTCTGAGGCCCCACTAAGGCCCACCCCTGTTACACTAAGCATGTGTGGCAGGCACTGTGGATCGGCTGTTGCTCGTTAATGAAGCAACAGCGCCGAACCATTTATAATGGACCCTGTTTTCTTTATTCAGGCTATGGATGCGCGCCCCACTGGGCATTAGGCTGCAACCCAGCAGAGGGGCGCTCCCCACAGTATGAATTAACGCTGGTTTAGAGTCATACAAAATTGATTTGGAAGCAAGAAAAATCAGGAAATTCAAGTGACACTTTGACTACTTTGACTATCTAAATGATGGGGTCTACACTTGGGCCGATAAATATCAGTTTCAACCACAATGACAAAACCATCCATCCACAGATAACAGTAGTTCAGATTCTGATACTGCCACAGGAGGAACCACCACAACGACTGCTAACCATCTCCTACTGACAAGCAACACAGAATAACAAGCAAGAGGCTCAGATAGTGCAAGTACCTCAGGTTTGACTTGTGTGTGAACATGTTTAAAACAACACTTCACAGCTGTTGCTCAGGGCACATAATTGATGACCACCGACAGGATGCTCACTAGTGTTTGGCAAAAGCTTACACAGATAATTTGCTACATAAGGTAAGTCACATGCTGAGCTCTAACCGCCTTGTAGAGATGCGCTTGACAGTCACTAACACAGCTAAGGACCGGCGTAGGGACTGAACGTTGTGTATCTAAAACATTGTGGGCTATACAAATGGCGAATAAACCCTTTTGAAAATGAAGCAATTTAGACAGGTTTCCAATGTGTGTTAGAAGCATTACTGAGAAAACAGTTTGCAATTGGGGGATAAAGTATATCAAAGACAGTGTGGTAGAGCTACGTGCATGTGGCCCGTAAACAGACATACGAGGATTGAGACTGTAGATGTTTTCATACATATTTACTCTTATTTGCAGGAAATGATCTGCTGAAAAGTGATCAATTGAATGTGAAACCCGCCGTTGGATGTGTACGATTATTGCTGGATTTACTTAAAGAGCATCTGGGTACTATATGTCCAAGGATGCTGTGTAATCTGGAAGCACCAGCAAAGATATATATATATATATATATATATTTTTTTTTTTTTATTTGCGTTTGGTTTACAAAATCACATTTTTTATACAAAATATCTCAAATGTAAATTAATAAATAAGCATAAGAGACAGTTAAAACCGTTTTACATTCAATATATACCACACCACATCTAAAATGAATCCCTTAGTCCTTTTAACAGCGGTTTAGGATTGTCACATGAGATATTTCCAAGGGAAGACATTACAAATATTCAGTTGTCTAAAATGATTCTAGATTAAAATCAGTCCCTTTCTTAATTCAGTTCCCCACACCATTCCAATTATTAAAGTTGTGTGCCTGAAGACAGATTATACACCTCATACAGAAATTTCACCACAGCCAATTTCAATGCGTTCAATTTGCCATAAAGCATATTCCACCATAGATCTTCGATGTCAGCTTTTGATGGATCATGAACAAATTTACCAAAGGCTAGTAGACATTGGGGAATGAATGCCTGGCACTTCAAAAGTAAGTGTTTCAGTGTTTCAGTGATTCAGAAGTTTCAATACTCTGGCAGAAACGACAGGGGATTGATTCTATGAGTTGTACCAGATCGAATTTCTAAGATTTCCCCTGTCAACAAAACATTGAAACGAAATCTCAGGTATGCAGCTCTTCTTTTTGGGTCAGAGAATTTGATTAGGTATGACTGCAATTTTTTCCCATCATATATAATCTGCTTATAAATCTTAGAGACCACAACCCTTTCCATGATTTCACCCAATCTAGGGATTTAAGTTTTTCCCTAACTCTCAAGAGATTAAGTATCAGGATTTCAGATGTAAGACAGATGGAGTCTAAACATTTAAGGCAATCTATTTGTAATTCAATAGCCACTTTGATGTCGAGGAACCCACACTCATTCTGCAACCCATAAGTCCAATGAGAGAAGGCCCAGCTCAAAACGAATAGCAGACATTGGAACACCCTTCGGTAAATAGTATAATATTTTCTGCCAAATTTTAGATTCCAATTTAGCGGCCAGTCGATGAGTTGGGAAGGGAAGAATTTCAAAGCCGTATAAGAGTTTAGGTAGAATTTTAAGATTATAAAATCTAATTAGCGGCGTCACTGAGTATTTGCAGTATTTTGTAACATCCTTTTTAATTTGGAAAATCAGTTTATTTACTTTATCTAAATAGTGATTCCAATACATGTGTGTCACTGAACCATTGAAGATCGGGAAACCCAAATAGCAAAGGGATCGTACCTTGAGTAAGAAACAGCCATAAATCCTCCATTTAAACATAGGTTGTTAAGGTAATCACAACAGATTTCTTCCCATTAATAATCAAACCATTGTTGGCCATATAGCTAGAAAGGGCCACCAGTTTCAGCTGAAGGCCAATAGGGGTGGCATCAATCAGAAGGAGATCATCGGCATATGCTGGCCAAGATATTTCTTTACCCTCAATCATTGGAGAGACAAGGGATGCTGTGGGTAAAGGCTCATCGACATCCGATATATATAAGTTGAAGAGTGTCGGTGCAAACAGACATCCCTGTCTCAAACCATTGCCTGTTTGAATAAGCCGAGACAAATCCCCTGATAAATTTGAACAAACTTGAATGACTGAATCTTCATGTAGATGAATCAGTATGGTTGGGGGTCCAGAAGGAATCCCCAGTGAAGCCAATTCAGACCACAGTCTTACCCGATCCACCTTGTCAAACGCAAGGGAAAGATCGTTCGAGGCTAGATGTATTGAACTGGCTGCTTTCTTGCAAGCCTTTTCTAAGAGGAGAGTAAAAATTAAACCCCCTATTTCTGTACCCTTCCCGTTTCGAAAGCCAAATTGTTGTGTACAGAGTATCTGATTCATTTCACCCATTCCTCAATTGTCCAAAGGACTATTCCTGCAAATATTTTAGAATCTGCGTCCATAATAGATATTGGACGGTAATTGAGGGGGCAGCTTCTATCCCCTTTTTTGTATATAGGAACAATATAAGAGATCCTCCAAGAGCAGGGGATAGCACAGGTCAATATGTCTGAGAATAATATATACAATGCCTTAGCCCATAATTTGGAGTTTCTCTTCAGTGTACAATTGGTTAACCCATTGGGGGCTGCTGCTCGGGAGGTGTTTGCAGCCCTAATTTGTTTTCCTCAACATCAAAGTTACATGTCCAACATCCCCTTTTAATTAGCTCTAGACTGTTTGTCAAAGCAAGGCTTTCCTCGTATAGAGTGGAGAAGTGGCTAGCCCATACTTCCTCTTGTGCACAGGCAGTTTGTAGCATTACTTGTGTTTTCTCCAGAGAATTTATTAGCGGCCAAAATTGACAAACAGTCTCTTAATGCCGTTAGCATTGCTGTATTGTCTTTCTCCAGCATATACAATTTATGGGTTTTCAACCAGTTCTTTTTTGCTTGTTTGATTGAGTGGATTGCCTTAACCTTTGTATCCTGACCATCGTTTGTTTTTAGAATGGCTCTAATACAACGGTTTCTTTCATTTTTTTTTTTGCCTTAATATAGGGTTGTAAACATGCACATGTTGACGCTTCATAATTCCCATTTTTTTTAGGTTTTACAGAGCTAACAATTAAACATTTAACATATTCGCAAAAGTAAGGAACCGAGAATGGAGTTAGTCTTGAGGTCAGTGGTGTACAACTGTACTCATATAGGAAGGTGGCATTTAGTTTCTGTGTTACCCTCATGCCATCCAATTCTATTCCCACCACATGACACCCTCACATTTATAGGAAAAGAATCCTGGGTTAGTTTAACATAGTTACAGTTAATTTTTGTCTCAAAATTCTGTGATCACTCGTATAGGACTCACCCACACAAAAATCTGCACACAATACTGCGAGTCTGTCTGGAATGAACATATGATCAATAATTGATTTATATATACCATTTGACCATGTGTACTCATTAGCAGAGGTATTGAAGACAGTATTCATATGAGTAAGTCCCCAGGAATTAAACAGTTTAGACCAGATATGGCCCTGCAGCATTTTACCTGAGGTTGCATATGGTACCCCATCTATCTGGCCAAAGTTCTGCATAGATCTAAAAGAGGAGGAACCCACACTTTTATTCATTCCCACACCATCTTTAATTTCCGAGTTGAAGTCTCCAACTGCAATAATATCGAGCCCTTGTATTTGAGCAACATGCTCAAAAGGCAAGCATTGATTGACTGGATGATGTCCAATACATTTTGAAGTGGATTATAGTAAATATTCATTATCAGCATAACGGTAGAACAACATTAATTCCTGTACTCTAGCACAGTTACCATAACCCCCCCACCCCCTAGTGATAGTGAAAGATTCCATTATTCTTGTGCCATTTGCTATTTTGACTGTTATTAAGAGGCACCCGATGGTCTACCACGGGGCCCCATCGTAGCAAATTGATATTGACATCAAAGCCGTCAAAATGAAGAGGGGCTGTCAATCATGTTTCTTGGATACAAATCACATCCATTGATCTAAATTTAAAGCATACCTCTTTAGAGGCCATCAAAGTTGAATAGCCCCTTGAATTCCAGGACAGTATTTGCCAAAATTGTGTCAGGTCAGTGCAACTAAAATTTCTGATGCATAGTTTTAATTTGAGAAATAGATTCTCTCAGAGATAGCGCTAGCCATCTCCATTCTTGATCACCTCTCCTTGCAGGAATATTAACTTCTTGTTTTTCTGTTCGCTAAAATCCTTACCACTCTTCCAACCAGTACTGAAGATAAGAATATCGTACCCCATCTTATTAAACTGTTCAGTCTCCTGTATAATGAGATCAAAGATGTTTTGAGACCTTGGGACCATTCTTACATGATCAAGCCTCGTTGGGTGAATAAAATCCACCAAGCTAATGTCAGCTGAGGAGATCAGTCTTAATATAGGGATCTCATTGAACAGTGAGAGAACGCGTGATCTGTGTAGGGAGGGAGGCCCCCCAATATCGCATAGATTGTATAACAGGATACTTGGGTAATCTGGAAGAGCCCGTTCCCGCCAAGTCATATTGCGCAGATCACTGTCTTTAATATGAGTTGGAGTTATTGACTGTAGGCAGGGCCTAACTTCACCATCCAGTTGATGTTTTATTTGTGTATTGAGCGGATGTTCAGAGAGATTATCTTGGACTCTTTGTGAGTTCTCCCCAGTACTCGGCAGGGTTAACCGAATATTATGTTTTAAAGTCGGCTCTCCCTGCAAATTCATATTAATAAGGGCCACCACATGGTCATGGATGGAAATACTGTTTCCTTCCTTCGAATTTCCCCATTGTTCCTGATTTTTAAGCCTATATCCATCTGGTAATGGGTCCATTATAATTTTTTTAATGATTCTTGGAAGTTCACTACTGTGTGTCCCGATTTCTTCCTTTAGTTGTTGTGGAACAATTTTTGAGATTGATAATACCTGATCCATATCGGCCATTTTACCGGGGTCACCCAGCTCTATTTTTTTCTGCAAGTGCCTTGTCCGGCAGGAGCCAGGAATCCACTTCCCGTAAGGGTAGCAGAACCCGATTACCAGCCCCTGGTTGGGAGCTGAAACCCAGTCTATTAGATTCCATCAATGTCATTGGGGCTTCCTCCTTCTCATTCAAACTCTCTCTTGTGGTAGAATTTGACTTGAGGTAGATTTTTCCAATACCTTGTAGAAGTTGGATAATTGTAGTTGTTTCACTTCTTTAATGCCCTCCCCCTTCACTGTTATGGAAGGAGATCTGTACCCAGGTCCTGAAATTAAATGTCCACCCTCAGTGTTCTTCACCCCCCTTGTTCTCTTTGTATTTTTAATTTTTTGTGACTTTTTTAAAGAAACATTTTTTATTTTCCAGAACTGGACAGGATGGATTCAGATCAAAAGTGACATTATGAAGTTGCAGAGCCACGCAGCTTTCTTCATTTAACTGTATCAAGTCTGACAATGCAACCTCATTTGTCAAAGCTTTAGATTCCTTCAGTTTTATTTGTGCCTTGTCCAGATTTCTGAATTTTCTTTAGTTGCCTTTTTTTTGCTTTCAACGCCAAACGCTTTTGGCGTTGTGAGAGAGAGTAACCCTCAGTCTGGCATTGAAACATCTTCTGTATTTTGGGAACCCACGTCTGAATTGTTTGTGGAGTTGGACTTTTCCATACAATCTATCAGAACTGATGGGCTATCAGGGGGGTCTGGTCTTTTAGTATCTCCAGGGCCTTTTCACCATCCCCCCTTCTTTCCCCACCCCAGTTGTCCTGAGAGAAGTGGACAGAACCAGGGTTGATGCTCCCTCTTCTACTTTGGTCATTTTTTGACAGAGCTCTTTCATTACATTTAAGATTAGTTTGTCATCTTTGTCACACATTTTCGGGGCATTATTTGTAAGAGCTGAAGCAGTCATTGTTGACTTACTTACGGTACATACAATCTCACTGAAGATAGGGCGATTGTTTATACATTCATTAGTTTGGGATCCCTGGGATTTGACTGTCACAGGTAAAGGAAGTGTAATCTTCCTTACTCCTGGAATATCCACACATGTTTTACCCATTAGAAATTTCTCCACCCTTTTGAGTTTGGCTTGTGTGTCTAATACAATCCATTTAAGGTCTCTGATTTCCCAGTGAGTCAGCTCGTGCCCCTTGTCTAAAAGATTTAGAATCCTGGAAATTACTGGCAATGATTCTTCAAAATTCTCATTGGTCTCAGGGTTTGGGGAGCTAGTCGGGGAGGCCCGAGGCGGCAATGAATGAATATCGGGCACTGATGGCACTGATGGCAATGATTTATTATGCTCCATTGGATTCAAAGACCCCTCCAATAATGCCCAGTCAGAATTCTCCCCCATTGCCCACTTCGGACTACCAGCTTCAGTAAAAATAGAAACTGATGGACAAGGAATTTTGCGCTGGCTGAGAATATTCTGTGTGGTATTAAGGTCTGTGTTCGAGGAAGGGTATTAATGAGGTGAACATTTATCAGCACCATTACAGGCAGCATTAACAGGGGTGGAAGGGCTTCTTGAGAGCCTTACACGTTTACTCAGTTCTAGTTTCACAGCTTGTGACATCATTGAGACGTCCAGGATTGTATCTTTTATCTCCTAAAATTGTTCCACAGATTGTTGTGCAATCAGTATCTCTCGGATACTCAAAGCGGAATAGGAACTTGAGAGTCAAACGATGAGGATGTTTCATTAACCCCTGCATGCTTATTTGTTGTTTTAATTTACTCCCAGATTTGACAAGCAGTCTTTATCGCTCCCCACCTCCAGATTTGTATCCACCAAACTCTCCTTAGGCCCAGAGGTTTCTCCCCCAGGCCGGGGATCCGCTAGATTATCCTTGAGTTCACCCATATCATTTGCATTGTTTGAAGCGGAGGGACATTGGTCCTCATTTGTGGTTCCAGCATTAGGCTTATTGGGAATAGGGGTTGGAAGACATATTTTCCTGTTCCTCAACACAGTTGAGATATTGAATCAGTACAGTTGAGAAAAGATCGGGTTATCACGCATTCCCCAAAACCTTAGAATATCAGACTGACTCGTAGGACAAAACCAACCAAAAGACAATAGCCAACAGTCTCACTCACTCCCAAAAATAACTGTCCAAGACAGTTCAATAGCATTGCCTTATGTGTATTCTGGGCCTGATATTACAAAAGGCAAAAAAAATATATTTTTCCTTTTTTAAAAATATATTTTGAGCCACCGCCTCACCGCCACTTTCAAAGGCCACTTCCAATGCACGCGCGCAATGCGCGCAAGCCCCAGTAAATGTAGACAGCAAAGGCGGATGCGGTCGAGTGCAGGGGCGTGACCAAAGGAAGCGCTGTAGAGAGAGAAGGCAAAACTCTAATGAGGACCAAGGCAAGGCAGGAGAGAGAAGCACCGCGGTGCGCAGCACAGAATGAAAACAATATCCAAAGAATAGTCCATTAGTTGTATGCTGGTAGTTGTAGTGTTACGGCAGATAAACGCACACAAGAGGCTTCCTCTCACCGACGGCAGCTTTCACTTGGGCTCACAGCAGCAGAGCAGAGCAGCGTTCTTCCCAGCCCAACAGCCACTTTCAAATGCCACTTCCAATGCGCCAGCAAAGATATACAGAAGGAAATGTAACGCAAACACATGCGTCAACGCCATTCACCCACAAATTGCAACTACTGGCAAAAGCATCACAAAGGAGGTCACTGCAGTTTAAGTTCGCCGTTGGGGCCCTTTTTGTGAATATATTTGGCCAACCTGCAACAGTTTTCAATATGTTAAGGACAATGGTTGTTTGTCAGGGAGCTTTATGCATTTTTGTCAACTGTTTCTCTATTATGTATGTTTGCTTATCGATGCAGTAAAAGTCTGAGGTAATTAATGATATATCGAAATTTGTATCTGAGAAGATTGTTGTGCAACATCTGATAACTCAGTTATTTAATGTGAATACAATCTCAATAAGAAATCCATGTTTTAAATGTGAATAAAACATCTGTTTTAACCTGGTTGTTGTGAAATGAGTACTGGGGGGCAAATACGCCCTGTATAAAACTGTCCAATACATTAAGGCATAAAGGTGTCCAGAGTTTGTAGCAAAACCTGTGAAAATAAAGTCAACATTGTAAAACAGAATTTCTATAGTGTGATTAAAAACAGTATATAAATTACTCAAACTTGTGACACAACTGCCTGACAGTTTATATAGTCTAAATCCATTGTTCTCTTGAGCTCTTTGCAGTGGAACATTTCACGCACCAATAACTAAAATCAATCCAACAAAAGTTGAAACTAGGCTAACATTGTCTTCCCAACATTTGAATCCAGTAAAAATGTGTGGCTGGAGATTGTTGTTGCTGGGTTACTTTTAATTGGAAACAAGTTGTTAAAAAGCCACAATAATTCTCAAAGTTTAAGACCAACATTCTTGCTTGTAGAAAATCCTAAATACAGGCCAAAAATGATGAAACTTGAAAAGACGGAAGCTATCCAAAAAGGTTTTTTTATGGCTAGTGTCCAGCCTTTAAAAATATACAGTTAATGCAGGCAGACTATTAAGGAAGCAAAACATAAACATGTTCAGGATACCTCCATAGGCCTGCTTACCGTAGAAATTGATTCTGCCCTTTGCTTCGGTCTCCCCTTCTCGTATGTGCGCCATGTCTTTTGTTTGCAGTAGTGCAGCGGACTGCTTCTTGGGTGACAGAACATGAGTGAAATCTTGGCAGCCATTTATGAGCTGCAAATATTTTGGATGTGCACCCATTGGACCTGATTGGAATGACTGGCAGCACAGACATCCAATGAAAAGGCAGTTTTTTCAATGTATTTACAATTTTAATCAAATACAGATCGAAATGGAAATAAATGCATTTACATGTGAACGCCTTGTTTATAGTTAGTCAGAACTTCTACTGCAGACCCCTTAATTGCACCATTAAAGATCATAACTGTTTTTTTTTTAAATTAACAAACAGGGAATGATTGAACGCAAGTTGAATGAATTCATCTGCAGAGAAGGTGTACATTGTTAGAATGCATCTAGCTGCCTCTGCAGATGAGCAGGTGTACAGTTGTAGCTCAACAATTTGATCTCCGACCCAGTTTGGTAGGATGCCCATTATCCAGTTCCAGTTCAAGTGCTGGTGGCAGGTCGCAAGATACAAAGTCAGCACAGGGACACAACGGTGTTTGAGGCCACAGTTTCTGGCATTTGAATAACTTTCTGTTTTTATGCAATCCTATACAGCCACTGTGGTGGTGACACAGGGAGAGCAACCAGCATCTTCTAGAATATGCCACGTCGTTGTAGTTTAATCGCAGTAAACGATGAACAGCCATATTAAAAGTGGCACTGTTATCTCTTGCCCACTCTGCTGCATTGACTAGTGCTAGATCCCTTTATAAAGTTAATAGTTCATTCAACAGTACATGAGCAAACAGCTTAGTGAGAGAGTCTAGCATGGCCATAAACCTATAACTATGAGGATCATTTCTTTCTCCTCGTGTGTATACAGACGAGCTTTGCACCCGGCTAGCTGGTACACGCCCAGTATTACTAATGGATGCCAATAGCTAGTGGACTATTTACTCCGTTTTTTGTATTTACTATTGGTATTTTCCTAATTGCGCCAACTGTATACACCGTTTACTTATCACATCAAGTTGAGCTGATTTGTTTCAATGGCATGGCAGTACCAAAACGTTCCTATTACAAGATGTCTTTAATTTATTCAATCTTTTCCTTTTTTCCTTTTTTGTTTCAATATATAACAAATGTTCTCCAATTATTTTTACTTTTCTCTTTGAATTTTCAATATATATTGCAATTTCTACAATTTGACACTTTATTTTTACTTTTCTCTCAACACATTTCACCACTATTCTATAGTGGATAATCAGGAGAGAATCTATAATTGTAAAACAATGATTCAGAAATTAAGAACATGAAGAAATCCTAGGTATTTTAACTTCAGTACCTAAGGATCTCAGAACTCCCTACTCCAACATGATTACTGTTCCAAGAACACGCAAAGCCTGTGCCGGCGGTGCCAGTGTCCCAGCTTTGGCAGCCACCCACTGGAACGCACTCCCCCCCTCATATTAGGACTATTGATTCCCGTGCGGCCTTCCGCAAGGCCATCAAAACTAGTCTTTGTATGAACAAGCACAGTCCTAAATTCCACTGCTGTACATATTATCTAACAACGGGATGTTGCCCCTTTTCTCTGTATTCTGCAACCGTGTTCCATGCAATGTACCATTCTCTGTCTGTATGTAACCATGCATTATACCTTATTAAGTCTATCTACCTGGGCGGCTTCATTGTAACCCTTAACCAAGCCTTCTTAAGCACTGCTATAGCGCCTTGATGCAGGTGGGCTGTAGTGCGCTCTACACATAAAAAATAAATAAAATGTCCCACTTGTTTACTAAACAGTTTTATGGGAAAGAAAAACACACTCACCCTGTTATTGCTTTGCACCTAAAATTGTGTATTTTTAAATTGGATCATGGTTTGCCATTATATTTCTCAAAGTGGTTTGAGCCTAAAGAAAAAAAGAACAAGTCTTTTGTAATTTATTTAACAGTACAAAACAAAGATATACAAGATGCTAATCAAATAATCCCTCAGTAGAATTGAGATGGGTTTAGTTTTTGCCATTCAGATTGTTCTTACCGGTGAGAATTTGAAGATGGGTATCTGCTTGTCCCGCGGTTATGCTGCTTATATGGATCGGAACTGATTTTGTTGGTCCTTTATTCCTAGACGTGATGACGTCATTACGGCTAATTGCGTGACAATGCCAGTAAGCCCCAACGTTGGATGGCCACATTGTCAAATTTGACGGATGTTTCATCATCCAATATCAAGCACCTTATTGCTAAGGATGACGATTAACAGAAGTAATCCAATGAAACCTATCTTCTGACAGTGAACTATAATGGTACCATATAAAATAATTCTCTTTAGCTAAAAGCTTTTAAATAGCCAAATGCAAACCTTTGAACCTTTTTATTTCGGCAGCCATTTTTCCCCAACTATGCATAATCTTTAAGCCAGTTTTCCTTATCTGCAAAAGAACCAGTGCTTTAATTCTTTGTCTACATGACTTTTTTTTACCATGTTTAGACCAATATTTGTTTATCACTCGTCCCTACAAATGTAGTGAGATTATCTTGGTCAGTTCATAACAGCGTCATTGCTCTCCTAATTTTGGCAGCCATTTATTCAAACTATGAATATTCCTTCAGCCCATCTTTTCTATCTCCTGGCCATCCTTCAAATTGGACTGAAAGTTTTTTTTTTTTTTTTTTTTTCTATGGACAAAGCAAAGCAGCCCTTTATCCTATTGTGACCACACTTCCTGTTCATTTTATTTGACTATTTTACGGTTACCAGTGTAGGGCCTCCTTTATTTGTTTTTAATTGTTTAATAATTTTTGTTTTATTTTGTTAGAGTGAATATTCTGACTTGTTATCTGACATAAATTAGTCCTATATTCTATTAAGACCACATATGTTTTCATTTTTGTAAACTTTTTTAGAATAGTGGTCTAGGGCCAACGTGTTATTAAACTCATACTCTTCATATTATCTGACTGGCATAGTTATATCATAATACCCAATCATTGTTTTATAACCTGTTAGACATTTCATTATCACAATTTAAACCAGTCATGTGTCCATGAGACAAATCCATTTGGCCTCTTTCAGTCTAAGAAAATGTTCTCGATTTCCACTTCTGGGTCACTCCTTACATTTTTTCTGTACCCATACATTTTATTTGTTCCATTCCTGCCCAAATTGTGCTTCCAGTATAGAATTTGTTGCAGATACATTTGCTTCCATAGATGACAAACTTAACATTGCAATTCATAAATTGTAGGATAGGTTTTGTTTTTCCATTTGGTAGTTGCAGGCTTTTGGATGCATTCTTTATTTGAGGGCATCTTCCAGCTGCCACATCTCTGGATTCTGGTTAGGGGTTTCATATTTAACAGACTGCATAGGTATTTTGGTTGTTGTGGTTTTAGAAAGCTTAGATTTATAATATTTTTGATATCCAATAGCAGATCAATGGTGTCTCATCCAGATGTTTTCTTACATTGTTGTCAATTTTCAAGATGTTCCTGTGTTTTTTAGGATCCCTCTAGTAATCTGCATTTAATTTGAGTCAGTTATCGGTCATCCACTTTTACTTTCAGTTGGTATCCTAGATTTGTGTCTTACATTGTAACCACTCCTATAGTCTTATTTTCTTTGAAAGGTATACACTCTTTTATACTTGTATTCATTTTCATCACAGATATATTTCTTTTTGTTTTTTTTCTGTTTTATTTCCTTAGTAAAGTTTCCTATATATCCATCCAAAATCTGGAAGTACTTCTGTCAATTTTGGATACTTTAATTTTTCAATCCTTTCCTTAAGTGATATTTCTTTTGTGGTTTGTTTGTGGGCTAAGGATGCTTGATTAATGATTCTGACCACCATTCCTTTTGAGGTTCTCACAAATAGTTTTTCCCACTCAGTTAATGCTGTTTTTATCTTCCTCTTCAAATGATGGGGAGATGCAAATCCTCTTGGTATTCGTCCTACTTCATTCATGATCTTCATCTCCCACCATTTTGATAGTTCACGTTTAGAGGCTGCCTCTAATTGTTCAAAAGTTTCTCAATGATGATGTTGTATCGGAGGGGGGACTTGTATTAGTGGATTGTCTATGCCTTAGAAACAGTTCCTCTGCTTCAGCATCCCCTGTTTGGTAATCATCCGCCATTTTTTGTTTGTGAAGTTGCTGAAATCACTATCAATGGCTGCAATTGTAGACGCTGGGTTTGTTTCTTACTTATCAATTCCAAATAGTATTGTGTGTGTAGGTATGAAATAATAAAAGTATGATTTACACATTCTGCCTTGGTAGTTTGCAGAGCAATTGTTAATCTTCAAAGTGGTACAGTAAAAAAAACTGAGCAGTTGGCGAATCTGTCGTATATTGAATGATTTCAGTTGTCAGCATAGGTTATGCCTGTATTGTGACTGTACAATATCCTACTTGTGGATACATTTCTGAAATTAGCCCAGTCTTACTTCCATACATTACTAATATGCTTTGTTAAAAAAAAAATACCAATTTAGGAGTGCTGTGAAAATGGCATGCAAGAAATAACTGGGTGTAATAAAAGCAAAGAGCTATCACGGAAAGAAAAAATTAACAACAATTAGTAAACTTAAGGTTGAAGGTCTATCCGTTGGTGTGGTTGAAGCAGTCTGGGAAATATGGGGGTAACCCATGATGGCACAAGAAAGAAATTACAACCTACTCAAAACCACTGAGCAAAACCAAGGAACAAGATATTGCTGCAGAGGTATTACCATAAATCCAAGGGATACGGGGGATGAAGCTGAACAAATGGAACCTATTGATAACAACTCTCTGTTGAATATGGCCTTAACCATGCAACATGCAAAAAACATGGAGTCGACTGCCACATTAAGGTTACCCCAGAGGCCCGCATTTCATGAGATAGTAGCAACTAATCTAGAGAAAACCCCCGATTTAGCGGAGATAGCTGAGATTTTACGCATCCTCTTGAATAAGGAGGAATGTCTCTACATCCTCTAGAGACACTTCAGGGGACATCTGTGTGAACCTTCAATTTGAAATCTCAAAAGCCCTGTTTACTAATGCTAGATCCATTTTTAGATAACAGCGGATAATGAAAGAGGGCTTTGAAAGATGTGTGTGTGTGTGTGTGTGTGTGTGTGTTAAATATCTCTACACCAGTAGAGGAAACTGCAATCCAGTCTATATACCATGTACAGTTAATATTCCCAACAAGAAAAAGGGGAAGGAAGGAGTTTGTCTGGATCCCTTTCACTCTGTACTCGCTGTCCATGGTGAGACATGTAGCACTAACCATGATACCTCCCTGATCAGATATCATTGCCTATTACCCATGAGACTACATCTGTTGATCAGAATCAACTGAGAGCACCTATAATAAAACAAAAAATCAAACATAAAAAAATACATAATAAAAGTTCTTCCCTATCGTTGGCTGATACCACAAAATCAGAGGAGTTGGATGCAAATAATTGAAGGACAGATACCATCTTATTAATAAATCCCCTAGCCTAAGTACAAGAATGTTATTAAAAGACACCAGGAGTCTTAGTTTTCTCTGAGATGGTTTAACTCCATTCCATGCTCACAAATACAGATGGCTGCGAATTCTGGAATTTGTACAAAAGTATGTCAGTTCATATGATACTGAGAAAAATGAAATTAATCCTATAACCGAAACAGATTAGATTAATCATGTTCATATCAAAAAAACCTTTGTTGACTTGGATGGTCAAGCGCTTGTTGAAGGATGTGATTCACAGAACATTGAGCTAATAATAAACCAGTTGAATCCCTCTACAGCGGCAGCACCAGACTGGATTCCAAACATGATTTATAAGCATAAACCTCAACTTTGGTCCACACTTGCTCAAAGCTATTTGCCACCATTGTTAATATGGGCATAATTCCAATTAGTTGGAAATCATCTATCCTTATTCCAATCTTTAAAAAAGGTGCACAAGACCTCCCCAACAATTAGAGATTGTTGGTGATGCCCGATGCCGCTTCAAAAATGTTTGCACAGATTTTGTTGGGTGAAATAATGTTACGGGCAAAGTAGAACAATATACTCTCGATACAGTAAACGGGGTTTAGACGTGGAATAGGGACCATAATCAATGACACTTATGTACATGATACATCAAAGTCTGGCATGCAGAGATAAAACTTTATACATCTGTTTCATTGATTTTTAAAGGAGCTTTCATTTTATTTTATTTATGCATTTGTAATGCGCCACTGTTGATAGAGAAATTCTATGGGGGAAACTATAAAGGAAATTTTACCCTTATTGTTTTTTTTTTTTACAAGTTATTTTGTTTATATAAACCACCAAAGCTTTAAGGCATCCAGGCGCTGAACAAAGGGACAGAGCCACAGAAGGGGAATTCCTGGATTTCCAGGTTTCTTTACATAAACAGCCTGGTCTTCAGCAACTTTATAAAGGCAAGATGATTTTCTTCATTCCGGAGTGAATCTGGTTGCTCATTCCCGGCCTGTGCCACCTGTGCCAGAAAAGGGCGACCATTTCCCAAAGCTCTTTTGAATCCAATTACTCTAAGGAGGCATGCTTTGGCTGAACGAAGGTTCCTAGTGGGTTGATGGATTACTACCTTATCTTTAAGATATTGAGGGGCAGTCCCAAAAATACACTTATATCATAGGTTTAGCAACTTAAAAAGGACCTTAGCTGCTGCTGGGAGACAATGCAGCTCTCTCTGAGCTGATGTCACTGGTTCTCTCCGTGCCATATGGTGAACTATACGCACTTCTTTGTTTTGTATTTTCTGCACTTTTTGTATTGCATCCTAACTGGCACCCCCCCCCCAGCAGAGTTATAATCCAAACAGAGTAATATAATAGCCTATGCTAATTTTGCATGGTTAACCTTTGTGACCATAGGACCAACAAACCAATCTCAATACTCTGAGGTAACAATTAGTATTCCTCACAATACAGTCCACATGGGCCTCTGCATTAAGATTTGCCTCCATGTAAGTACCAAGAGTCTTCACCTTGGTAGCCACTGGAAATGGTGACCTAAACTCTCCCTAGCGTGATTGGAACCATAAATCCTCAGCTCGGTTTTCCTGACAGTTAAGCATAGCCAATTCATGGTCATTCAATTTTTAATAACCAGGTAGATAGTATTTAACCTCTCATGGTCCTCTGCCTAATATCTGCTAAGTTCCATTGATGGCTGAAAATCATCAGCATCATTTGTGAAGAAAAACCCTGATCTCTCAAATTCCAAGCACAGGGGCTGGTTATATATGTTAAAAAGTGAGGGAGACCAACATGCCCCTGCACAATCCCACAGATAATGGGTTCTGAATCAGACGAGACATCGTCCCAATCAACCCTGGATCTACGTCCCTCCAGAAACGTCATCCACCTCCCCTGAGACAGCCAATATCGCCAACAGAATGTTATGGTCCAGTCGATCGAAAGCTGGTGATTAAGTAAAATCAGCAGCCCTGATCACTCCAACACTTTCAACATCTGTGTTTGGAGGTCGACCAAGGCACTCACTGTGCCATAGGTGCATCGGAAACTGGATTGTTTCTTGTGTAACATGCCTACAGCCTCCATATGTCATAGGAGCTGCACGGTACCCACCTTGTTGATCAGAAGGTATTGGATATGGGCCGCAAGTGCATCATTAGGATCCAGACCCTGTTTTTTGAAAGGGGGCGTCACCGCAACATCTTTGATTTGAGGCATGACGCAATGATAAAGGAGGCTTTAGCAAATCTGCACAATAATGGTGCAATAACTCCATGATGTGCTAGGATGACCTTAGAAGGCAATATGTCCCCTGGGCAACATGTGGTATGCGTGGCCTTTAGAATTTACATTTGAAAAACTAAAGTGCGGAAAAGGCGCCACTTGGTTTTGCTCTCTGGGATGGGAGGGCATTTGGTCAGCCACCATTTCTTGTTGCGTATTCCATCTAATATCACCCACCATTACAATCTTCAACCTGTACAGCTCTTTACAAATCTTGGCCTGAGCGAGCACAAGCTTGCCTGCAAATGCCTATTGAACTTGATTCCAATCTTCCTTTTTCGGGTTTATATTTTGGTTTAGTACTTATGGCTTTTCTCATGTCCTAAACAGTTTAAAAAGTTCCTTTTGTTGTATTTCCTGCCCTGCTTATTCGTTCATTATAATGGTTGCGTTTGGCTTCTATGCCGTTATACTCCTTCCCCCTACGTTTCCATTCTTTATTTTTAGTTTGTTTTTTGTTGCTTAAGCTATATATGCTCCGCCTGTCTTTTCCTTATCTTTAGCTGGACAAATTCCCGGGAGAACCACTTTTGATGATTGGAAGAATCCCTAACGCTTTGAGACTTGTTAGAACCAAGCCTGTCAAGCAAAGCGGTCATGTGTCTATTATAACTCTATCAGTACGTCAGGGTGATTAGACTCATTTGTTTGTGTCATAAGGGCATTTATACATCCCTAAAGATCATCGATGTAATGGCCGATAGTTTCTCCCTAGAACTTTGCGTGGCAGATAATGTTGCTGCCTAAAAGGGATGGGGAGTTGAATCTGACAAACAAGAGAATAAAGATCTGACCATACGCAGGGAATACTAATCATGTCTGTCAGTGTTATATTCCCACTGGCCACCCAGTCCAAAATATTTCCCTTTAGGTGTGTTGGGTCCGAGTTATGTACAACAATGTTTCCATTGTTCAGGAGTCTTTTCAATTCAAGTGCTTTCTTATCTCTTGAGTCTCCTCTCCAAAGATTTAAATCACCCGACGGATTATAGCATTGTTAGCTTTTTGCATGGAGCATAGCAGATGTGTGAGATCTTCATTAAACAGGGGGGTCTCACCTGGTGTCCTATAAAGTGATACAAGATTAATGCTAAAATTGTGATTAGGAATGATCTTTGTGTGTACAATATTGCATCCTTCACAATCTGCCTTAACCTCATACATCCAAGTTTTTTTTTAACATAATAGCTACGCCACCCACTGACCCAAAAACAATGCATAGCCGGGGCAGGGATGGGGTCACTTGCTTTATAACCGGGCCATGAGCATCTGTGAGCCATGTTTCTATTATACACATTATATCAGCATCATTTTCCAAAATAAAGTCGTGAACATCTAAGGTGTGTTTCACTAAGGACCTTGTAATAAGAAGAACAAGATTACAATAATTAATTGGGGCACATTTTATCCATCGTAGGAGCAACTTTCTTAGATTCACCCAATTTCGTGGATGGTATAGTACATTGCGTGTGAGGGGCTGATCTCCTATTGTCATGAACTGCCTTGTTGACTCTTCCGACTCTTCTCTCTGGATTGTGGATCTTACAGCAATTACCAAATGTGAGAGGTGGGTATTATTAGTTGGTAAAACCTGCTGTATCAGGCTGGGTCTAGTTGTCCTGGTAGTGTACCCTTTGTCCTCCAGGAGTGGTGCCTCTTGTCTGCACTGACAGGGATCTCCCCCCGCCTCCTCCCCCATTGGCCTTGATAGTGTCCTCATGGTGCAGAACAACGCTGGCAGCAGAGATCGAAAGTGTGGGGGGGCGTTCTTTGACATAGCACCTACCCTGGTAGCTACCATGGCTCCTTAAAACGGTTTACCGCCATCCCCTGCGTCAATCCTACCATGGTACAGGATGGTGAGGCAGTTGGATCCAGCTTGTTTCTGGCAGCATTGATAGCGTCTAGCGCACCTGCTTTTCCCATTCTGCCCGGAAGCGACAGCGGGCCTAGTAGCATAAACTGGCTTGTCTATCCGCGCCGGCACATTGGAATGCTAATGTGTAGTTTTGTTTGTGTTAACGAGCCCTAAGCACACATTAAATTACGTTACAAAAGACTACAATATTGCCTGGAACTTTGGTTCAACCAGCTACGGTGCGTGTGCAGGACCGCTAGCTCTGATTCAAGTCACCCCTGGGTTTACAAATAATTCAGCATGAAGAGAATACTATAAGCGTAAAAGCCCACTATATAATGCCCACAGCTTTAAATAAAACATAGCTTTAAAAGGCGATACCAAGAGATAAACTCCAAAATGAAATACTTTAGAAGCAGGCACAATTAAAAGCGATCTAAAATCAGGGTAAACAATCTATTTGGGATTGTGATATGTACCTGTCAAAACTGGGTACAATGAGGAAATACTAAAATCATGTAAAGCAAAGCTTCCCAGTTAATACTCCATGTAGCTACCTTAATCATTTTGATACGAATGTTAGATTTGTACTACAGCTAAGATTGTACCTTCTTCCCACATTATCAACAAGAGTTGTATACTGATAATGTGACTTGGATCCAATTAGACCAAGAGGGTAGTGTGAGTGGGAAAATACACATAAACCTGGGCCTGAAACCAGGATGCCCGTTGACATCTACACGCTATAATATATATCTGGCTGATCTAGCAACGCTTTTGAGTGACTTAAAGTAGGAGAAACACATATGTCGGTTAGGTTACGCTGACAATACTCTTATTAGACCATACCCCCATAGGATTACAGTGTTCCATGAACAGACTGTGTGAATACGCTAAAAATAATAATTTAAGCATTAACTAGAACAATCCCAAAATGATTAAACTGGGCTATCATAGTACTAGTAATGGAAAACGTCTTCTAAAGATGTAAGAGGAGACCATAGAAATTATCCACTCCTACAGCTATCTGGGTATCTTTGTATCTGACAGATTAAGGGGCCGATTCATGGAACAAACTTGCGCCGAAAATACATGCGCAAGCAGGCGGAAGGTAGCTCAAGCGCGAGAAACGCAGCGCACACGCACGTGTGCGATTCAAGGAAGACGCTGCGCGTGTTTCCCGCTGTCCGTGCGCCCAATCCAGCCATGGTGCACGTAGGCATACATGGCGTGCGCTACGCGCACAGCAAAAGCGCACATAGCGCGGCGCACACAACCAAAGTGGGCGGAACAGTGGGCGTAACACGCGGAATGGGGAATAACGCGTGAAAAAGAAGGCGTAACTGGGGAAGTACTGCAGGGAACTACACAGAACGCCCACACGCACGCGAACAACCCGTATTCATGGATCCAAATACGGGAAACCCGCGCACGGCAAAAGACGCACACAGACGTCAACGCGTCCGCCACACGAAGGCAGGCGGAAGCGTCCCCGTGCACAGTATAAAAGTGCGCGCAAACAACAAACACGTATATACAGCTACGATGAATGCCCCATTTGTCGCAGCACTGATCGTGGGACACCGCAGGAGGAGGAGAATAGCCAGAGCACGCATTTTCGCACCACGGACAAGCCTTTTTGGGATGCCTGATGACCAGGTCTATGGCAGGTATAGGTTTCCACCCCACATCATCCTAGACCTGGTCAGGGAGTGGGAAGATGACTTTACATCCCCCACCCTTTGCTCCCAAGCATTGAGCCCCTTGGAGAAGGTGCTCAATGTCCTGCATTTTTTGGCCACTGGGTCATTTCAGCGGACTACTGCCATAGTGGGGGGGTCCTCACAGGCCACGCAGTCACGCTGCCTACACCAGGTACTGGCAATCATGACAGCGCGCCCCTCAGTCCGCAGGCGCATATACATGTCCAGAACACCTGCAGAAAGGCAGGCCGTTGTCCTGGATTTTTTCAGGGTGGCACACTTCCCCAAAGTGCTCGGTGCCATAGATTGCACCCAATGTGGCCCTACGTCCACCTAGGGCCACTGAGCACATCTACCGAAACCGCAAGCACTGGCATTCCATCAATGTACAGGTGGTATGCGATGCAAAGGGAATCATCACCTCTGTCTATGCAAACTACCCTGGCTCCACCCATGACTTTTTCATATACAGAATGTCCGCCCTGAGCCGGGCCCTGGAAGCTGGGCAGCATGGCGACACATGGCTCCTAGGTGAGTACAAATGCCCTTGAACATGCATGCATGTCACACACACACACACACAAATAAACCACAATAATCACAACCATTTACACCTCCCCAGGGGACAGTGCCTACCCTCTGAGCAACCACATGACGCCAATCCGGAACCCCACCACACCACCCCAGGTAAGATACAACACCGCCCATATTGCAACCAGGGCCATAGTGGAGCGCACATTCGGAGTGCTCAAGTCACGTTTCCGCTCCCTTGACCGCTCTGGCGGTCAGCTACTCTATGCACCACCAGTAGTGTGCAGGATCATTGTGGCAGCATGTGTCCTGCACAATGTTGCAACACGGCAGGGCGTCCCGGTGGACATGGTGGTGCCCCCACATCCCCAACCACAGGCACAGGCGCTGCCCATGGGAGGGGACAGGGCACGTGGCGAGGAAGCCCGGACCCAGCTTGTGGCCAAATTTTGCACCTAAACTCCCACCCCTGCGGAGTGCACACAGGCCTGGCACATACAGGTGACAATCGATGATGACAAAGAGACAGTCAACTGTCACAACCCTACCACCCTGAGATAGTTGCCATGGAAGTGCCACATTGTCTGCATCCCTAGCTACTTAAACACAAGCTCTCCTGTGTGACCAAAAGGCAAGACATGATATGGCCTATACACAAGTATTTCAAGGTGCGATGAGGCAGGGAGGAGGGAACAAGGGAAGACGGACAACGGTACTACTAGGCCAGGTGTCATTTAGATTGTGCAAGTGCAGGGGTAGGGGGAAGGGAAAAGGGGAAGTGGAGGGGGGGGAGTGCAGTACAGGGGAAGTAGACCAAAAAACAAATACATAGGTCAGCTGGTGGCAACTGCAAAGGTAAGTGCAGACAAGTGCTGGGAAGGGGGGGGGCTGTAGGGATGGAGAGACAGTACCGCAGTGCAGGGGTTGCCAGGGAGGCAGTGCAAGTGGAGAGTGGCTGGGCCAGGGACCGAGGTTGGTGAGAGTGGCCCAGTTGCAGATCCAGTGAAGTTCCAGTGAATAATTTTGCAAGGGAGAGGCAGAGAGAAAGCAGAAGCAAAGAGGAAGGTCTTGAGGTGCTTCCCGAACCGGAGATGGTTCCCCTCAAGTTCCAGTGAGGCAGGAAGGCTGTTCCAGAGGGAGGGCCCTGCCGCGGAGAGAGATCTACCCCCAGCTAGTTGCTCTGAGAAGCGGATGACCCTGACATGCAAGGTGTGCATCACACAAACCTGCAAAACAGGCCATGGCCATCACTGTTATGTCACTCAAACCCTCCCAAACCACAACATGACATGGCAAGCAATACCCATACACCAACACAGTAACAATAAGGGACACATTGCCATGTCCAAAATGTAAAGTGGCATCAGACAATGATGCCTGGCCTGGAATCAGATGAAATGACAGACCAACAACCTCCCACCCAAAATAAGTCATTTCCAAATGCATTACAAGAGTTGTAGACGTAACATAACAATGAATGCCTGTCTACATGCACATTGTGCATTGCAAAATCAACACTGCAGCTTCTGTGTGCTGTGTCCTACTCCTGCAACACACTGCTCAGCGCACAGCACAGTGAACAGCCATTGTGTGTGATGCACACCCTGAGCATCACATCTAAGCGACAGACCACATCAAAAAGCAAATTAGGCATGTACAGGATCCATAATTGGTCACAGAACATGTGCTGCAGGGACACAGTGGGCACCAGAAGGCAAACAGTGTACACGTGGATATGCAAGGGTGGGAGTACATGCAGTGCATCAGAGTGCAAGTGTGTGGGTCAGCAAGGACATGCACTCAACATATGCATGTGCAATCAAGTGACCATCGGTGTTCTCTACACATCACATGTGAACATTCACCATGTGTACACCCCAGCATGTCAAACCATGACTATCCCCTCGCACCTGAAAGGTAAACCCAACACATGAGCAGGCATTGATCAGCAGAACACAACATGTACATAGGATACCACCATTACAATGTCAGGGTTCCCATCACACTGCAGGGCAAGGCAACTATCAACAACCCCCCCCCTCCCTCACAAATGACCATGACCCACTGAACAACTGCACCTGGGTCATGGAGCCTTCAACCCTCAATTCCACCTGGCCACAGGACCACCTTTACCCTTCGTCACCATCTCCCACCTTGTGTGTAAAAAGGTGCCTGCACCCTCAGAATCCACACTCATTTCCAAAATCACAAAATCCAAGGCATAAAAACGAACCAGAACACCCTCCAGTAGATGACTTGACGTAGCAGTACCTCACAAAGGCCAAGTACTACCACAAAGATGCAACAACCAAGGTAGCACAGTAAAACAATGTCACAACAGGATGTGAACCATGTGTGGTACATAACCTAGGATGATGCACCATGAACAGATGTGTACTGTCACAGGTCCCGTGTACAGGCGCGGGAGTGTCATGAAACAACCACCCCCACTGTGTCCTGGGTGCCTGCAAGGTCAAACTCACACAGGCCCCTGAGACCCTGGTGGGGAAGGAGGTTCAGGGATATACAGTCGGGACAGGTGTTGGCACACTGGATAACTGGAATTGAGTGGCAGGAGAGGGGAGGAGGAATGACACGTGAAAGTAGGGAATGCACGAAAATGTACTACCTGCATGAACACATACACAATGCAAACAAATTTGGACATCATTGGCATGGCCTTCTGTAGTCCAGGCTTAGGAGTGGTACGAACCAACCACCCCCTCTAGGGTTTTGGCGCCTGCAAGTTCGGGGATTACACAGGCATCCGCAACCCCAGCGGGGAAAGAGGGTTAGGGAACGTTGCTTGGATAGGTACGGGAAGCAGGAACACCGGGTAGAGGGTACAGGGTTCAAAATTGCACAGGATTCCGGGTGATTAGGGGGAAAAAAACATACCAAATTGAATCACACATACATCCATGCATTAGTGCACCCCCCCAGCAAGCCTATGCAGAGCAGTTTGAATGAAAAACAACAAGACACTTAGCTCTGGTTTTGAGTGCTGGCCTCCTGCCTGCGCACTCTCTGGTCCGGTCACAGGAGCACTGCAATGCTGCAAAGAGAGCCACAGTCAACAACCTGTACGTGCCAATTACACAAAAACACACCACCAAACATGCCCCATAGCAACAAACTACTCTATACTCTACAAATAGACAATCTGGTGTAGATGCTTCGTACCCATATATAACATAACCCCTGTGACGGGTCATACACAGTCAATGCAGTAAGTCAGCCGCCGGTGGGTGCGTGGCAAATGGAACACCAATGTGTCACAATTCACACAACATGCAATGTTCCCTGGGTAAGCAGACAGACCCATATAGCAAGCCATGACTTCAGAGCAAGTTGCGTACCACCATGACCGAAACAAAGTTGGCAGTGCATTCATCATAAAGTACATGGAAATGAAATGCACTGCACCCGAGTATGTCCCTTGCTGTATGTCCCTGTGAGCTGCCCCTTTCCATGTCTCGGAAGGCTACATGGTTGATACAAGTGCCTCGATGGACCTTGGTGTACTGGAGGCTATGTGCCACTGCCCCTGTAGGTGTCCCAGACAGCCTTACAATCAACAGCCATCAGTCCACCAACACATCTGAGCTGCATTGTGTGCTTCAACACCAAGATTCGTCCAAGCTCACCCTCAATGCTGTGACTAAGCCCGCATGTGCAACTCGCCTGGTGCAATCTTTGCTGTGTTGTGGCCCCCCTGTGCTGCTCACCTTGCCTGGAGTTCCTTGGAACACGTCAGCAGTTCTAGGATGTAGGTCTGCAATCCCTGTGCCTCTGCTTGCGCACACATGTGCATGTGGGCACCAACAAACGTGTCCAGAATTCAGACGTCCAATGGGCCATGTCTGCTGGCAAAGGTGCTCTGGAGGCTCATCCCCCTGCAGAAAGGGCATGAAACACATGATTAATGCTTCAAAGTCATCTGTGTGTGTCTCTTCAGGCACTACTTGACCATGTCAGAGAGTCACATCAGAAATCACACCATCAGTCCGTCTTTCACATCCAAAGTGTGGAACACTATCTACGGAATGAATTGCAACAAGCACGTGTACAGTAAAGATAAGAAACATACTACACAATGCATAGCAATGAATGTACACATTAATCATGAAACACCCCATCTAGCAAAAGCTGAACAGTGGACAATAACACCAAAATCATCCCCACTAGGGATGTAAACACAAGTCACACAGCACCAGACATGCCACAGATATGACAGTCCAACGCCCTTGTGTAAAAGTTTGTGACACCGAACCATCCTTGCTAGCCCATGGATAAGGGAGGCAGGAGTGGCATATGTGAGTCAAGGACCCCAAGCAGCAAACACATACACAAGACAAGCCTGAAGGGCCCAGCTGGAACACAGTGGATGCCTTCAAAAGCCACAAAGCACCGCAACGTCACATGAAAGCACAATAGACAAGCAATTTTAAACTATATTAACTAATTACACTAACTATGAAAAACCTACATTACCTAATTAAACTAACTATCAAACAGAAACTTAACTAACTAAACTAAAAGAAAAATCAAAAATGGCCACATACCACCCGGGGTGGAGGGGAGGCACCCAGGAGGGGGGAGGTACAGGGTGCTGCTCAACATCCACATGCGATGATGCGGAGCCAAAAAAAAAACCTCCATGGGCTCAAGGCCTGCATAGCCCGACCTATGTGGGAGATAGATGGTCGTCCGAGTATGGCTCATCCTGGAAAGGAGGACGTGGCACAGTAGCCTGGCCACGCCTAGCCGCAGCTTATCCCTCATAGGCAGCACGTCTGCCGGACGGGTGAGCCTGGTTCTGTGTGGCGATGTGACGTAGGTCTGCATGCAGAACCTCACGTGATACATGTGCTTCCTCTTGCAAGGTAGAATGTGTAACAGAGTTCCTCCTGCAAGGCCTGGCTGGACAACTGCTGCACCTCCCGGCAAGCCTGTAGCTCAGCCGAGATGGTACGCTCAAGCTGTGCAAACCTCTCCTCTGCCTGCTGCCTCTGGGACATCATAAGGACACCCAGAGTGGATCTGAGGGAAGCAAACTCCTCCCTCAGGGCATCCATGTGCGCCTCTGCGTGAGCAGCAAATGCGTGACGCAGAGACATTTCAGCCTGGCGTGCCCTGTCTGAGGCCGCCATGCCCAGCCTGAGCGAGCGGGCCGTGGACCGTGCCGCCTGCTGCTGGAGAAGCACCTGCCTAGCAGGGGGGAGCACAGATCGGGCCACACGCTCCATGCTCTCAGTATACTGCGGTTGCGCACGGCGACCGCGTTGCCGGGCTTGACCCCTGCGGGACCCAAGGACCGGGGGTCCTCGCTGTGTTGGCACCGCCCGCGGCTGCACGACTACATGCCCCCGTCGACGTGATGTCCCACGCACATCAGTGACTGGTGTGGAGGGTGACCATGCGTCCCGATCCACCACGGGCAGAGGAACCAAGACTGTCTGATCCCTCAGTGCAGGTGTCGCAGACAGAGGAGTGTCCACATCAGAATCACTCACCCCTGACACATGGACTTGATGCTCATCCAACTCAACATGGACGTCAGAGTCGTCATCAAGGCTGGACTCGTAGGCAGCCAGAGACAAGATGGACTGTAGCACTTGGGGGGTTTTGTGGCCTACCACCCCACGACCCCCACTAGTGCCGGGCTGATGTAGTCGTAACAACCCTGTGTCTGGCATGACAACACCATCCCCGCCTCCATTGCGTCATCACCTGAAAAATGGAGAGAAAAAAGGTCACTACACATGTCAGAAGCACACAACACACACACACACACACACACACACCGACAGCAAACGCATCAGGGAGACATTTGACACACAACATATAACCTGGCATGCATGCTGGGTCAACTTTGAATTGCTTCTCTGATCAGACCTGTTGAAAGGTGGCAGTTTCCATGGAAGTGGGTCTATGCAGTGCAGAAAATGTGTACGCCACTCACTACCTACATGTACAAGGACTCCATGGTGTGTGCCAGGAAATGTGAAGGCAGTGCAATGTCAAATTCAGACATCAGGTGCATTGTGCATTCAATGTGTACCATATCTAGAAGCCAAGCGCCCCTCCACCCCAGTACCAAAGCAGGGATGCCTAGCATGGTATCAAAAGGCTGACCATACACCTGTGTATTGACAGGCAGTGTTGACTGGCATCAACAGCTTAATGTGATTCAAGTGACAACACTGCAAATGATGCTGGGACAGTAAGCAGGACACATGATGAAAACTTTGGATTCCACCCATGTGTGAAGAAGACACAACAACAGTTGGACAGAGTCATTGGCCATTGAACAGGCTGAGGCCTGTGAGCCACACAGATTGTCAGACCCTAATCATGTGTGCAACGCAGGACTGAGCCACAGTTGACATGGGAAGGCTGATGAGATGGCAGGCAATGTATGTAACCAAGGACTTGTATCACAGTGATCATCCAGTCAAGGACACATAGGGGCATGCGTGCAATGCACATGGAGCATGAATGGGCACTCATGTCCCTGCGCGACATCTGACCTATGCACAGTACAAGTGAGATACCCTGCATCAAGTACCAAGGCTGTAGCACACGGCATATGTTTGGCAGAGTCTACGCTGGAAGTTAGCATCTACACAGGACGCATGAACAAAGTACACATTGGCAAGATTGAAGAACACCAGTGCAAAGGTGGAACTGGGGTGCAGAGTGGCGGAGGAGGGGCAAATGAGCATGCCTACATGGAGTCCCCGCATGCAGGCAGAGGAGACATGCATGACGGAAGCATTGCATTACTTACACATCAGAACCCTGTACACGTCGCATGTAGCGGCAATCATGCACAACACATCCCACAAGTGAAACACACACGTCCTCAACAAACACGCATCAACACTCACTGGACTGGGCATCAAAGTCCAGCATCTCTCCCACTCCTTTGACCAATTCAGGTGGTATGAACTCCGCAACGAGTGCCTCATGTGGAGTGAGGTCTTCCTCCTCTGGTGCAGGCCCACCGCCAGTCACCAGAGTCAAGTTGTAATTAGAGGCACGCTTAGCCTTAGTGCTGCATTTGATGTCATTCCAACGCTTTTTGCACTCTTGCGCCGTGCGCACCTCATGGCCGAATGAACTGACATGTTCAGCAACATGCTTCCAGTGGGTGTCACGTTGGGCAGCCGTAGACTGACTATTGGCACCCACTAGCATGTCACGGCTGTGGCCTCGCACGTAGTCCACGAGGAAGTCCAGTTCCTGCTTACAGAAAGGCTTCTTCCTCGACGTGCAGGAGGTCGTGGCTGTGTGTGGGGTCCCAGCCTGTGCTGCAGGTGCAACCTTCCTCCTCTTGGACTGTGGCGCAGACCTTGGCTGGCTAATGCCGCCCTGACCAGTATGGCCAGTGGGTTCGGTGGACTGAGCCAAGGGAGTGGCAGGTGGAGGGATGACCAAAGGCCTGACTTGTGTCAGTGGCAGCTGGGTGCCCACTAATGGACCCTGCGCAGCAACATCAGCTGTGGCAGGGTCATTGACCGCAACGGTCCTGGTTGGCAGACTCACAACCGGGGTGCTGTTGGGTGCATCTGCCCCTGCACTTGCCAACACCCGGCTGTTCAGGGCAGCAGATGACATGACTGCCCCAGGGACACGTGTCTTGGTCTGAGCAGCTCGGCCTGCCCCTATGGTTTCCCTCCTGGCCTGTTGGAGATCTACCAAGGGCTCCTCAAGTGCCAACGCAGCCTGCGCTGGCAGACCCTGAGCCTGGGTGGCGGTGTCCACAGCTGCACCTGCAGCTACCACTACCCTTGGGCCCATGGCAGTTGATGGAACAGACTGCCGGGTCACACGGGTGCCAGTGCCAGATGCAGAAGCTGCATCCCCCGGAACCACAGGGCCTGTGGCATGACTGCACCGACACATGGCACAACATTGTGCTCAAGTGGCGCACCCCTGCCTATTCCCCCTCTGTGGCCGCCCTGGACACCCTGGAGTCCCCCTACTCCCTGGTCGCCACGTTCCCGACCACGCCCGCCACGAGGAGGACGCCCAGCTGAGGCGCCCTTCACCTTTGGTGGCCTCCCAACCATGGCACAGATGTAGTAGTGCCGGCACAGATGGAGTGGTGCCAATGGGAGGTGTACACCACAATTGACCTGGGCAATTGGGGTGAAGGGGGTGGGAAGCAAGATGTTAACAGCCCCCCTGCACCTGCAAGGCTGTATGTGACCCCAGTGATGTAGTGACAGGTCACGCAACGCTCAGGCACCCCAAAACTGCAGTAAAACTGTGCACGCAACCCTGCAGCCTACGTGCGTGGATTCAACCTCCCGCAGTACGCTGTGGCACCCAGTAACACGAATAACGCGTACGCGTGGGACACGCAGGCTACTATGACATCGAAAATGGGTACGATACACAGGGGCACCCGCAGTGGGAAAAAGACCGTCTGACTAGCGCGATGCAGAAAAACACGCATAGCCAATACCCCCGCCAAAAGAAGAGATACGTCCTTGATAGCTGTGAAGTTGTGATGGCGCATGAAACAGGAAGCAGCAACACACGTCGGTCTCCACGAAAGGCACATACAGTGAACTGCTGGGCCCGCTCACCTTTAACCCGTGCTGAGGGAAACGCACGCGCGCGTCACGTCACTTACGCGCATGGGCCCTTTCCTCGTATTACACGCGGACGTGCAGTTTTTCACGCGCGCTGAAATTCCCATGCACGCCTGTGCGCGTCACGTCACAGGGGCGCTTGCGCTTGAGGGGCCTTCTGTCCAATGAAATTGCGTATGCGTGCAGACACGCTTACGCGCTAAGGGCCTTTCCTCGAATTACACACTGACGTGCAGAATTTTCACGTGCCAAATCACTCCGTATCAAGCTGGCCACGCGTAAGCACACAGAAGGCCACGCTCCTGCCCAGAAGGCTGAATTACTGCCCCCCAGAGCCCCAAGCACGCTCCCACCTGCCATCTGCTGCTGCCTGACTGCCTGCTGCCCATGTGCCCTGCCATTTGCTGCCTGTACATCAGCCAGGGGTGCTGTTGCTGCGACCACCCCTGCTGGAACCGAAGACTCCCGACTGGGATTCCATCGCTCCACAGCCCAGCCCCAGGACACAGTTGCCCACCCACTCCTGCCTCTGGGGTTGTCATGTCGGGCACTGCAACATCTGGCACCACTGACAACCCCTGGCCAGAGAGGCAGAGGGGCACCAGCTTCAGTGCCAGGGAAGTTGGTGTCCTGGTGGAGCAAGTCCTGGGTCAGTATGATGCCCTCTTTGGAAGTTCCCGCGCCGACAAGGACGGACGGACTCGGATCTGGACTGACATCATGACTGCCATCAACGCGGAGGGGGTGGCAGTCCGCGACTTACAACATGTCAAAAAGCGCTGGGAGGACTTCAGATCCAGGACCCTGAACAAGGCCCGCCGCCTCTTGAAGGCAGCGGATGCTAAGGGGCGCCGGGGCCACTTGTCGGAAGATCAGATGAGGGTCCTGGAACGCATATCCCCAGCGCTCCACGTCCAGGTCCTTGAGAGGCAGACCCGTCTGGAGTCGAGCGGTAAGTGTACATGCATCCTGATTGTGAGCTGTGCGTGTGGTGATGTTTCAGTAGTGTGCAGGTTGCACATCTGTTTGTATAGGGTCGATTATGGGTGGGCACACATGTTTGGATGAATGTGCATGTAAGTAGACATGTTCGTGATGTCACGCATGTATGTTGTTTTCAGCTGCATGCATCAGCACTGTGTACATGTGCATTTGTGTGTATTTGACAAGGGTGCAACAGTGATGCAACATGGATGCATGTGACAGCGGGATGTGGAAGCCTGATTGGCAGATGTGACATGGATGCCCATCTGAACACTGCGACACTTGGCAGAGGTGTACACATGCATGCAAGTGTGGTGGTGTGTGTACATGTGTAGTGCACTTCCTGTGTTGCATGTGATGTCTGGCTCAGCTTTGCCTGCTCATGCTGTTGTATGTGTATGGATGGTGCTGGCAGTTGCGATATGGCTGTGGTATGGCTCATGTGTGCGAGTTGAAATGACAAAATGACATGTGTGTTGGGGATTGTGATGGCATGTCTGAGGTTTGCCAATGCCACTCATGTACAACTGTCATGTGTGTGTGTCCATTGTACAGTGCCCTGATGCCTGTGTTTTATTTCTCCCTGTCTGCAGCGTCAACTGATGAAGAGGGCGGAGAAGGTGCTGTGGAGCACAGCGGCGGGGATCCCACCGCCAGCCGGAGACGCAAGGCCCGGTTCCCCTCCCATGTTGTGATCTCGTCGGGGAGTGAGGAGGCCGGTGCCGCATCCCAGGCCGCAGCTGCCGGGGGGAGGTCCAAGAGGCGGAGGTTGGAGTTGGACTCCTCGGCAGCAGAAGGGGCAGCTGGGACCCCACAGGGCCCAACGGGGGAAGATGGCACGGAGTCATCCAGGTTGGTGGGGGGTTTGGTGGAGGAGGCCGTGCAAGCAACAGACGGGGTCTGGAGGTGGGGATCCCACTGGTGCTAGTGGTGCAGTGCAGGACCAGGGACAGGAGGCAGCACAGACCGCCGCAGAGGTGCCTGTGTGCAATCCTGTCCCTGATCCTGTCCCTGCATCATCTTGCACCAGCAGGGATGCCTACGTCCAGACCCGTTTTCAGGCAGGGGATGAGCTAACAACAACTGGCCTTCCTCTGCCTGCGGATGTGGCTATCCGGTCTGGGTTGAGCCTGTCCTGACTGGTGTGGCGTTGCGTCAACGGGCCATGCGAGGTGACCTGCAGTCTTTTCATGAGGAGACTGCACGTCATCTCGAATGGCTCGTTGACCGCGTCGGCCTACTGGGACAGGTCACTCAGGCCGTATTCCTCCGTTTGATGGGGCTTGCTACGACCCCCTCCTCAACTGAACCCCCTATGCGCCAGTCGTCCGTGCCATCTTCCCACCGATCAGTCACCTGGGTGCCCTGTGGAGCTGCCTCTGACGGTGCGGCCAGGCTGGTGGAGGAGGCATCCCTGCCACAGTCGGGAGTCGGACGTCCAGCAGGGGTGGCCACATCAACGACTGCACCCCAGCCGGCAGAGGATGTGCAGGCAGCAGGAGGCAGTGCACGGGCAGAGGCACAGCAGCAGCAGCAACGTGGTGGGAGCCATGAAGGCTCGGTGCCTTCAACATCGGAGGGGCAGGCATCGGCTGGATTGCAGGAGGACCCAGGACAGAGAGTGTCTTCCGTGTTGCAGCGGTTGGGCCATGCCATAGATGTGGAGTGGCAGCGGGCGGAAGAGGCACGGCTCACAATGGTCAGGGCGGAGAACTCCATGCAGAGGGCCCTGAGGCGGGCCGAGTGCCTCGAGACAATCCGCAGAGGGTTGGAGGTGGACACGTCGACAGCCCTGCGGACCCTCGGGGGCCATGGAGGAGGACCGCCTCTGGGACATAGAGCAGGAGTTTGATGATGCCCTGGCCCGGGACATCCAAAAGTGAGCCGTCAGACTAGCCCGCTGCCCTTGTACATAGTTATGTAGTTAGTGTTAGGTTTCCTTTGTTTTTGAATTTATTTTGGACCTTTTGGACAATGGGCCGCATTTTTGTATATAGTTTTTTTTTATTAGTTAGTGTTGTTAGATAGGTTTCATTTCTTTTGTTGGGATAATGGACCTTGGCTTGTTCGTCTGTACATAGTTCACTGTTGGATTTTCTTTTTCTTTCACAATTTACCCATGGAGCAATGGCTTTCAATTATAATTTTCCATTGGATTTTCTTTTGTGCACTGTGACTTTGGACACCATTCCTTTGGATTATGATTTTTGGTTATGCTTTTTTTCACGGACATGCTTCTTTTCATTTTTGTACATTCCCATTTCTGTTTCTTTATTTTTGATTCAATTTGTTTCCTTTAATACATATTTTTTGATCGAACTTCAATGTGTAGTATCATCTCATTGGTTTAATGCATATCATGATATGGGTTTTGAGATTCACTGACACCCATTGGGTGTATGTGAGGGACATGTGTTTGTTTCCAAACTTGCGATTGGTGTTCTGTCATGTTATTGCCTTTTCTGAGTGGGTGGATGCAATACTCGGGTGGGTGTTTTGCATTTAGAGGCTGACCATAGGGACCAGGGATCTAGATTGTGATGACATGTTGGCTGGGGAACATGAGTTGGGGCCTGCTGGCAGGTGCCCCACAGTGCTGGGGGGTGGGGGTGTAGGGGAACATGAGTTGGACATGGGTGGGGGCCTGGTGGCAGGTGCCCCTGGTGGCTGGAGGTTGGGGGGGTGGGATACATGAGTGGGGGCCTGGTGGAGGCTGCCCCTGGTGGCTGGGGGGTGAGGTTGATAGGAGACAGGAGTGGGGGCCTGCTGGCATGTGCCCCACAGTGCTGGGGGGTGGGGGTGCAGGGGAAAATGAGTTGGACATGAGTGGGGGCCTGCTGGCAGGTGCCCCACAGTGCTGGGGGTGCAGGGGAACATGAGTTGGACATGTGTGGGGGCCTGCTGGCAGGTGCCCCACAGTGCTGGGGGGTGCAGGGGAACATGAGTTGGAAATGGGTGGGGGCCTGCTGGCAGGTGCCCCACAGGGGTGGGGGGTGGGGGTGCAGGGGAACATGAGTTGGACATGAGTTGGACATGGGTGGGGGCCTGGTGGAGGCTGCCCCTGCACTGCTGGGGGGTGGGGTGGTGGGAGACATGGGTGGGGGCCTGGTGGAGGCTGCCCCTGGTGGCTGGGGGTGCAGGGGGACATGGTTTGGTGTGCAGTAGTGCAAGTTGACATGTGGGTTGGCTGGGGGGCATGGCCATGGTGGATGGGGTGCCTGCAGGACATGTGCAGGGTAGGCCCCTGTGGTGTGGGCCACCTGCAAGGGCCGTGGAGGGTGTAGAGGGAACACCTGGGAGGACCCACATGTGCAATTCACGTGTGGTGCTCCCCGCGCACCCCTGTAATACACGTACCCTGATGGAATCGGATGTGATACTTTCCGCGCACCCCTGGAATACACGTACCCTGCTGATATCGCGTGTGAAACTTCCCGCGCACCCCAAGATACACGTAGCCAGGACATTCGCATGTGGAACTTCCCGCGCACCCCTGATACATATGTACCCTGCTGATATCGCGTGTGAAACTTCCCGCGCACCCCGAAATACACGTAGCCAGGACATTTGCGGGTGAAACTTCCTGCGCACCCCAAGATACATGTAGCCAGGACGTTCGCGTGTGTAACTTCCCACGCAGCCCGAAATACATGTAGCCAGGACATTCGCATGTGGAACTTCCCGCGCACCACTGATATACATGTACCCTGCTGATATTGCGTGTGAAACTTCCCGCGCACCCCGAAATACACGTAGCCAGGACATTCGCGTGTGGAACTTCCCGCGCACCCCTGATATACACGTACCCTGCTGAATTCACGTGTGAAAATTCCTGCGCACCCCTGATGTACACGTACCCTGATGGAATCGCGTGTGGAACTTCAAGCGCACCCCTGAAATACACGTACCCAGCTGAAATGACGTGAGGTACTTCCCGCGTACTCCAGTGATACACGTAGCCCGCTTGCTGTGCTGGTACAGGGTTAGCGCAGCCCTTTGCGCTGGATTGGGGATTTTGATGGCTTTTCCCTGCGTGAGAGGCGTTCTTGGGGGCGTAACTGGCGCTGCTGCAGGGTCGCTGCGCCACTGTGCGCCACGGCTGGTTTTGGTAGCTGGAATCCATGAATACGCTGTGCGCGGAAATGGGTTTTGGCGCACGCGGCTGGCGCAGGGATTCGCACGCGCACACTGTGCGCCAGCCGCGTGCGCCACTTGTGCGCTAAATTCTATGAATTACCCCCTAAATGTCCACATGCTTGAAAGTTGTATAGTAGCAAACATTAGCATAGATTTAGGGTCATTTCGAACTGTATAAGATACAAAAGTGGATACTCAATTGCAAGCTTGTTACAGCTATATAATGCGTCTCATTCCATGTCATACATATGGTCTAGAGGTCTTTACGATTAGAGAACAAAAATGATTAAAAAGCTAGAGGGTAAATTGTGGCATAGTCTTGGGTCTCCCGCGTAATTTGCCAATTGAAGGTCTTAACTGTGAATTGGGGTTTAGCTCACTTACCACCGTAATGAAAATTAGGATGGGTATACAATTTATAAAAACCTGTAGGAAACTGTAAGATAAAGGTTCTTTCTACTCAGAATTTGACAGGTACATTAGAAACAATATCACAAGTGGAACACTAAAAGAATGGAACAACAATGTGAATGTTCTTTGAAGACATTGCTTTTAAATGGGATAAGAAAAACCAGATTGGTGATGGAAAACAAAATTCAAAAACTATCTTGTATTTGGGAAAGTGATATTAACCTGTCAAAACTGGGTACTATGAGAAAATAGGAAAATCATGTAAAGCAAAGCTTCCCAGTTAATACTCCATTTTAATACGAATGTTAGATTTGTACTAAAGCTAAGATTGGACCTTATTCCCACGTTATCAAGAACGGGAGCATGGCATAATATCCCATATGAACTTATTCTGTAAAATTTGAAAAGAAAAAGTAGAAACATCTATACATCTATCACATGCAATAGATTAGGGGGAGATATTTTAAGGGTTAGCATAACATGAGATATGAAATGAATATTACACAGCTGGTATATTCTGGGCGACTATATGTGCTGGTAACACCATGATATTACATTTAACCAATTTCCATATGTGGGGAAAAATAATTTCTCTTTTAGAAAATGCGTAATTAGACGATTGTTTTAGAAATTGAGTATGACTAATGATGTGACTTATGTTGATATAGAGATATCAAATGTTATGTTTTTTATCATGAAATATGAATATTTATATGCTATTAGTGAGAACTTTTTTCTGTGGAAATGTATGTTTTCTATGTGTTGCAGGGTTTATTTAACCAAAAAAAAACACTAACAAAATATCTTTGCACAATAACCCATTGTGATTCTGCTGCAGGTTTGACTAATACCCACATTTTTAACTATTGGCACAGGAATCATACTTCAAAATGACAGCCATTTGATATATTGAAGTTAACACTGAAACATAGCGATATTAGCACCGGTGTCCTTAATTTCGAATTGCACCCCTTTGCATTCCTAGGTTTTACCCCGATAACATTTTAGGGAATGGGTTGGAGTTTCTTTTTATTTACCCTTTTAAAATGCAACTTTTGATTTAGGGAAAATAGGTTGGGGTCTCGGTCGGCCTGACGTCATAAACCATCAATTTTGGTGGCATTTATGGAATAGGTCACCAAGCGTTAGCTATGGCTGCTTTGCCTTCCTTCTCTCAATTGACCAATCTTTAATAATCCATCCCCTTTCTATATTCTAGGTATGCCATTATATTCCCTCTTGCTGCACCACTGGTTGGTTGCAGGTGTTACTTTCCAATCCCAAGGGTGGGAGGCAAGTCCTCCTAGTTGAGAGAATACTATTTTGCTTCTATGCTATCATTTATGATTCATACATCTTAGCTTCAAAAAACGAATGCATGGATATTTTACATGTTTACACCATTATTAAACCATTTCCAAAATGACAACATATAATCAATACTTTGGAACAGCTTGTTTTTATCTAAAATATATCAAAAGTTCAAACCAATCGAAGCTTGCATGAGGATGCAAGGCTTTTTGTTGGTTTATACACAGTTTGACTGAGATTTGTTCAATAAATGCATTGGGATTGCTTTGGTGTGTCATTGCAGCAGTTTTCCTCAAGAGGGCGGACACATGTTGTCTGTTCTTTATGCAACTCGCTACTATTCACATTAAAGGGTCTTGGTTGTACATATCTTCAAGTACATAATCCAAGTAAGCTGGCTAATGCTAAGCATTTGAGTGTCAGTGACTTTCTATACGCACCTCTTCATGTGCTTATTGATTTATGTGTGCTGTAAAATAAAGCACGTGACATCTCTTTGAAGCAAGGCCTAGTGCCATTAGTGCATGTCTTAAGACAATTTACAGTGTGTACATGCTCATTTCAGTTTGGTTTTAAGCCATCTTCTCCTACCATAATCTGAATTTCAAACAATATAGTTTGAATGAATTAACATGGCAGAATAAAGGAACACATTGTTTTGCTGTAATATCTTTACATATGCTATTCACATTGGAAAGATGCATGCTGAAATCCATGTATAAGATTTAATTAAATGCTTTGTAGTGTTCCCTGCGAAATAGCTACCTTAATTCTGTGCCTGTCTGTCACATGTTGCATGGTTCATTCTTGGAACACCTTAACCACTTAACTGTGGGAGTTAGTGGATCCTACTATGATTCCTTATGGAATTCATTGAGAGCATACACTTTTTCTAACGTTTAAGGGTTAAACCGTAGTTTTCCCTCATCAAAGCTGCATCCCAAAGGCACACATCATGGTTTAATGTTTTGGTGTCAGGATTTCACACACAATGGTTGTGCCTTTCCAAGAAGGCACTTCCTATTTTTAATTCACTTTAGGCCTAATATTTATTATAAAAGGGCCGACAATATGTAGAAGAATCCTGTTTATTAACAGCAATATTTCAATCTGTAATCACTGTGCTGCCCGAAACTGCGCCGACTAAAATGTCGATGCCAATTATGGTGCGCCACAGTGATCAGATAACTTTTGCCCGGCACCCTCCACCCCACTTACCTGTACTGCGGTGCAGTTATGTGTGCTGCTGACTGTCCTGTACCCCTGCGGCATCAGTTCCTCCCACTTATTTGGGGTGGTGCTGATGCCTGTGTGTCCTTTTCTAAATGTTTTTTTTCTTTTTTTGTTGTTGCTCGAAATGAAATATTTTATTTATATCGCGCTCGTACACAAGTGTTTCATTACCCTGCTTACCGTAATGGTAAGCTGGGGGCACCCCCACAACGTCTGCTCCACTTGGGCGCAGTAATGGGAGTCAGCATTTTCTAAAATGCAGACAGTGTAGTAAAAGTACAGTGAACATTTTAGAGTCACACTGATGGGCCGCTTCCTAATAGTGTCTTGTGCCCTATATGACTGTATTTTCACACTTAACATATTCACATGCGTAATGCTCATATTCCATAAATGTATCTTGTAGTCTTTGAAAAACAAAGTCATCAGGCTTGCAAAGGTCATGTTGATTAGCACAATTTCTTTGAAGCATTGCAATGCATTAGGCTGCCTTAAACACTGACAGGAACATTTGATGTCTGGGGATATGACGTATTTAAATTCCTTACAGGTACAAGTTACCGAGTTAGTTCAGTCCAAGACAGATAAAAACATTTGATGGTCAATAGATGGTAATGCTTGGGCCTGAAGTTAATTGATGATCTATGATGACTCCAACAGACTGACTGCAGACATGAGGTCTATGTGTTGAAGTATAGGCAATCCTTATTTGAATTAGACTGTGGCCACCTTTCATACTTAGTTTGTAAATCAACAGTATATAAAATAATTGGTGAACAAGGTGCCAGCTAACAACAAGTGTTGTGTTCACAATGCTTCACAGGGTAATGGAGGAGGGAATAGGAAGGGAGTTCTCTGCTTTGAGGTTTGGGAGTTAATGAGAAGGGGGGAGATGGATAGTACAATATATGGCACACAAAGTTACAATGTAAGTGCCAGCAAGGTAATCAACATGGGAATATTGGTGGAGCGGTGCACAATTCTTGAACAATGGCCTAGACAGTGACTTGTTATGTTAGATACATTTGTGTAAGTGCACGTTCGCCCAGGGGCATCTTGGTACTGAGGAGGCAAGTAATGCTACCGTAAAGTAGTTAAGAGCAAGGTTTTTAGTTTGCGGCGGAAAGACTTAAGGGTCAGACGGTTTTAGCACAAGTGTCTTTACAATGTTTCTCCGCTGCATGTGGTTTTTCTTCAGCTGTTCATTCCATCAGTTTGCACCAGCAATACCCAGTGTTCTTCCACAAATGTATTCTTGATGTGGTTTATTGCGAGACAGAGTGGAGGCAGAACCTTTTAAACTTTTCATGGTGGTTCACCTAGATCTGGTGCCACAATAGACTTGGTGGATAATGCTGGGAGTCTTGAGTTTAATCTGGATTTCTACCAGGAGTGAATACTATGATTGTAAGGCAGAGTTGTTGGCCTAATTCAGGAATAGTCATTACTGAGTTATACTTTCTTGTTAAAGTAATTGAGGTGAACGCACCTGCCAGACAGGCTACAAAGTTATAGAGCAAACCATTTCTCTTCCCCCTTACCCTAGTGGGAAGAGTCCCTCTTCATTACCTGACTGCTTAACATGATTACTTCGCCCAACCATTCACCTGTTTGTTTATATAGCGCACCAAGCAAGAAGGTACCTGGGCGCATTACAGGTAACTTTCAAATGTTCGGTTCCACACAGGAATAATTAGTCATTGTATACAAAAAATACAACCAGGAGCAGACAATTTAATACAGTGGGTACATCACAGCCGTCTATTTGCAGAAGACATTGTGTTGACTGATAGTGCATCCATAAATATCCTAAAGAACATCATGGGTCCTTGGTGAATAGCCAGTTTTTGGTGTTTTTTCTAAAGCTAGGGAATGACTGTTCTCAGAGAAGTAGGGAGGGGGGGTTCCATAACTGGGCGGCCATAATAGGAAAGCTGCTACTCCCTGATTTTTTCAAATTAAATCTGGGGACTATGTGGCAGAAAGAGTTGGCAGTCGTTGTAGGACGTGTTGAGGATTTTTTGATTTTTTTCGGTAAAGTATGGAGGGGCAGAGTTATTTAGGCATTTGTGGGTGAGGGAAACAGTTTTGAACTGAATTCTGTTCTATGTCCTTGATTGAGAGCTAGTTGTTCTTTTGCCTAGCCTCCGAGATATGTTGTCTCCTAGGAATACATAAGGCTGTTCTAAGTACTTTATTTTGAAGTATTTGAAGTTTGTTGACAATGTATTTGCTAGCACATAGGTAAAGGGCATTGCTATAATAAAGTTTTGAGAGAATTAAGGGTCTCGCTAAGGTGATGCAACTCTCTGTGGATAGGAAAGGTTTGCAAGCCTGTATAAATTCACAGGTGTAAACTGATGCAGTGGCATTAAGTTATTTGACTAGATTAAGAGTTGAGTCTAGGTAGAAACCTAAGGTTTTTACCTCCTTTACCACTTTAATGTCAATACCGTCAATGTTGAAGGATAGGTATTTGTTGCTGAGTTTAACGTTGGCTGGTGCTCCTAGGAGCAGGAGCTCTATCTTATCATTGAGGCACAGGCCGTGTGAGGCCATCCATGCCTGAATGATTAGATAAATTGTGTTCACCATGGCCAGATCCGTATCATAGTCTCCAGTAAGTGGTATGAGGATCTGGGTGTCATCTGCATAATGTGTAGGTGACACCCAGATGGTCTAGGTAATCAAACAGTGGCTTGGTGAAGACATTGTACATAGTAGGTGATGCGCAAGAGCCTTGAGGTGCTCCACATGCTATTGGTGTGGGGTCTACTGAGGCCAAGGAGAGAACTCTCATTGACCTGTTAATCAGAAATGATTGAATCCATGCTGTGGATTCCTGGGAGAAATGAGCCGCAGCGTACAGGTGTTTATAGAGCACTTTATGAGCCACTAAATCAAAAGCGGCTGCCAAGTCTAATAAGAGTAAGAGGGCAAGTTTCCTATTGTCTTTAAGTTCGTCAATGTTGGTTCTTCAGGTCTATCAGAGCCGTTTCTGTACCATGTTGTGGTCTAAAACCATATTGCCGAAGCCCTAAGAGATTATTGATCTCAAAGTGCGCTTGGATCTGGAGGTAGTCTGCTTTGTCTATTATCTTAAGTAAAAATGGGACTGCTGTGATCGTTCCGTAGTTGGTTGGGATAGTCGGGTCCAGAGTTTTAATACCGATGCATCCTTAAGGTTGGTAGGGACATTGCAAGTTAGAAATGAGGCATTGATTAGATTAGTAATGAAAGGAGCCAAGTCTCTGGCTGCTTCTTTGATAATCTGGGCTGGGCAGGTATCTCCCTGCCATTTTGAAGGTTTGAGTGAAGCAATGATATTTTCCACCTCCTTGGGTTATTACTTCGGAACATTTGAAACACTGAAACGGTTTAAAAGTATGATCTTGGGCTCTGATAAGTGCCTGTTTTAGGAAGGTTCAACTTTTTTTCTGATTTTGTTTTGGAGGAGGAAGATTTTGTTGGACAGTGCATTTTGGGATATTAGTGCTAATACTTTATTCTTCATGCAAGTGTCCACAAGGGGTATCGGGACTTCCTTTTCTCTTAGGATACCAAAGAGTGAGTGCTAGAGCTAGCTTTATTGCTCATGTCATTGTATTTCTCAATTTAGGTTTGTAGTATTTCAGTTTTGTATTTAGCTGTAATTTTCAGTAGGTTGCTTTATTATCCTCTGTAGGGAGACTTATCCACAGGACTTCTACTTTCCTGTTTTTCTGCCTGCAGGGCTTTTAGTTGGGGTGTAAACCAAGAATTCGGGTGGCCTCTAGGTTTACCTCTGCACATTTTGAGCAGGGCAATAATATCTAAGGCTTGTGTGATAGTAGAATTATATAAATCTACTAGCATAGCTAAATCAGAAGTATCCGGTTGGAGTATAAGATGGGGAGCAGATGTGGCATTGGGTTGGAACACTGGTGCACACCTACAGGCGGTGGATAGTTAAGGCATTGATTTGGATGACTCTTTATATTTTAGGTGCAGGGGAGGAACTGGGATCATGGCACAAATCCCCGACAGAGAGCAAGAAAACTGGTGAAGATTCTGCCTAGGAATCCTCCCGTCCCCTGCACACTATGGATAAAATACAATTACTAAAGTATTTTTTGAACAATTTGATCAATAAGTTGTATATTCTGTATAAAAAATAATTTAGCAACAGACAAGTTTTGTGAGAAAAAAAGGAGTTCTATTTCAATTCAAAGGAAGAAGGGATTTACATATAAACCAACAATCCATTATTAGTGCAAATAAAAATAAGAAAGTCCGTTTCGAGGAGTATCCCCCTTCTTCAATGGCCAAAACGGCCTATTGGAGGAAAGATAATATATAGTATTACAATCCAGTTAATACAGAATGTGTTAAATGCAACCAGTTGTTCATGAAATTCAATGGCTTTTAAGCTTTTCTAACCATTCATTTTTTCAACATTAGTCCAATAGTCTACAAATTCATTCATTAAAAATATTCATCCCTAAAGTGGCTAACAAGTATTAGAGTGTCTGTTTAGTGGTTGTTTAATACTATGTAATTGTTTCATGCCATTATCACAATTGGCGGGTGCTACTTAGAGAAAGTTCCAACGTTGGCACTGTATACTAAGGACATAAAGAAATAATTAAAGGAGAGGTTGAATTCATTTGGAAGTTCCTGAGTGGTCAAGAGAGGTTAAAGAGTAAAATGGTGGCAATATACCTATTATAATAGGGTGAGAAGAACAGGGATCCAGATAAGAACATAGAGGGGCCGATAAGCGACAGCAGTAGATTTCGTCGTACTGTTCAGTTAGAGTTCACATGGCGTAGGAAAGTGCCAGCCTAGACAAATATATGCGCATAGAACAGATTAATTATCTACATCCAGGTTATGTGTGAAGTGCACCAAGTATTTACTATGCAAATAGTCTCTACGGTAGACTACTCTTTCAAATATGAAGTTAATGTAAAATAACATACCCTGAAAATTATAACGTACATCAAATTTCGATGTGAGATGTACCAGAATTGTGTTACGAAGTGCACGCATGTATGACAGCGTGCGCTGTGTCCCTTCGGTCCCAGTACGCGTGCTCAACAGAGCTACAAAAAAGAATCAAACAGAAAAGGAATTTATCAGAAAAGATAATAGTGTATAGAACGTGGGGCGAAAAGGTTCGTCTAACAGAAATCAAACAGTACTTGCATACCTTGTGTAATTATCAGTCTTGTGTGTAATGGTATTTCCAAAGTTCTCTATCATCAGCTTCAGATGTTCGGAAGTAATTATCTAAAGTTCAGACATCCTTCAATCCATCCGATACTATTGTGAAAAGTGCGAGATATGCGTCAAGGATTAACACTTTGTAGGGAGTCCCTAATCGACTAGCATTCGTCAGCTTCAACACGTACCTTGTTCGAGTCGACTGCGATGTGGATAGCAAGAAGCGAAGATGGGCGTCTTGGTCCGTTGTCACACCATATTGCTCAGGGTTTTAAGAGCTGCAAGTGATCGATTTAGAAAGCGGACTCAATACATGGTAAAACGTCATCCTCCATGAATGAGTTATGAAAGGAATGGGTATAAAGAGAGGACTGATAGGCTGGTGGTACCTATACCTCCACGGTTATTGTCATTCTACGTGCATATCTAAGTGGCAGTAGGACAAGATACAGAGTACTATAATCTGTTGCCCTGGAGGTGAAAAAATCATTATAAAGGGAAATTAACAGATTGAAATGATGATGTTGAAGTAAAAGAATGTCCTTACAATAAATTCGACTGCAATGAAGTCCCGTAGTAGGATTACGAAAAGGTGCCCAAAGGTTCTAAATCTCACAGTATATTAAAAGATTGGTTAAATAAAAAATAAAGTCTACAATAATAGACTAAAAGATACATTTTAAAAGAGGTAGTACTGCAGGCCAACATTGGATATTCACGTAGCTTGTGTTTACCTCATAGATGGACATCCCCACCTATGGATAATGAAACACACTCACATCTTTAGATCACATCTTTAGATAAACTTCAAAGTAGATCAAATTTTTCGGGATTATGTAATATTGACCTTCTTGTATCAATGCAATACAATGTTCAGAGCATCTCATGTGGGATAAAATAACTCCAGTGGGACATGGTTGATTAGGTACTGGTCTGGTGGCAAAGCATTTAATCCATTGTGAAGGAGTTGGGGTACATTCTGAGCCAGTAAAGGTGACTGTATATGTGTCCGGATACATAATTCCCAGATTTAACTCTGGTAGGAATTTGGTAGGTCTGATTATCGGCTGGAGACCTGGGACCTGGGAGGCTCTGACGTGTTTTGGTAAGTTGCCAGGAGCACCACCGAGTGAAGTTCTTCATGCCTTCATGGGATCACCTGTTGCATTCCTGTGCCAGCCTTCTGCCGTCCTCAGAGGTCATGGGTCGGTTCTGGAACGTCTCATTTCGCTCTTTGGTTTTCTCTCTTCCGCGGCTCCCACGGCTCTCTCTGCAGTCTGCTTCTGCACACACACACACATACACATGCTCCCCAGCTGAAGACTCACAAAGCAATAATCAAAAGAATTAATGTCTGGTTCCATAAATACTGACCTGTATGGTTTAACCACTGTGATCAGTCACTTTGTGGGAATTCTATTAAAGGTGGACATTGCTGTACATTACGTGGTCAATTAGTAAGAGCTCTTGCATTGGGGTGTAACTAGTTTACTTTATGATGGTAAAATACTCATTGCACAACACTTGCTGCTATTTTAATATAGTATTGATGCGGCTATAAGATGTCTTGAATCAAACATAGGCTCAGAATGTGTTTAACATTGTTTTATTTACCAAATGCCGTTCAACTGGCATGGGTCTGTTCTATAAGAATAAAAATCAGTTTGCAAAAATACAAACAAATTAAATAAACCATTCTGCGTTTCCAAAGGCAGAGTCCTCTTTAGGCCTCTTCTGGCTTTGCAGATTTTGGTGTCAAGCTTCCTTCTCAGCACACTGCCCTCAATAGAAGGCCATCTTTTGGCCTTGCACACAGATCTCAGATATTCTACAAAAAAAGAGGATACATGAATAGGAAAGGTTAAAATCCTTAATGTTGAAAAACATATAGGATTAATTGATGTTAAAATGTGTTTTTACATTTAAATGCATGCATTGGTAATTTAGAGTGACAAACATACAAAGAATGAGACAGGCTTGAAAGATAGATTTGAACTGGAAGTGAATCAGGGTTTTCTGTGGCTGCATTCAGAAGATTTGTGGTCTTTAGTGTTTGGAAAGTGGTTAATCTGGGGAAAGAGAAAAATGATCCAATAGTAAGAATCCTCAGGTCCCTCGCACACTATCAACAATCCACCAAAAAGGTGGTAACTGGTTGTCGGTAGGGATATACACATGAGAAATAGGAGCTTCAATGAATACTGTTACATACATAGATGTAAAAAAAAAGAAATTCAGGAAACATGGATTTCATAAAATTCACAAATTTTAATCACAAAACGTGATAGTAGGCAAACATATAATTCTCAAGTCCAAGATACTGTGGCTTTACGCTTTTCGAGGGTAATCCCTCTTCTTCAGAAGCCTAACTTGAGCTGTCGATGATTGACAGTAGATATTGAAGGGGTGGGTTGGAAGGAGAAAGAAATTAATTTGGAAACAATATATTAACAAATGTATCAGGTAATTATACTTAATACAACTTACACTGTTACATTTTTAAATTCGCATAATCAAATCCCTTCCAAATGGAGGGTAATATGTTCACGTGGCCACAATGGTCCATTGGTACACACACTCATCCATATGGAGCTTTTCCAATGAATTAGTGAATGCTAATCTTCAGAGTGAATAACGATATAAAATAAACCAATTCAAGAATAAAGGACATGTATTTCACTCATGTTGGTATTGGCCAAGGTTGAATGTGTCCATGGGCAACATATAAGTACTACCCATAAGGAAATTCATAGGGAAACCAGGAAGCAGTAAGAAACTAGTATATGGCAGAGACTCCACAGGGGATATGTTAAGGTATAAATCAAATCAGATAGGGATCATGACAGGTTTGGACAAATACTCACCTAATTGTGCCAAGGTATCGTGTAATATTGAAGAGTAGATTTGAAAGTAGCACAGAAAGACACGAGCCGTTCAAAATGGTCTACCATAAATCGGAACCTATTGGAAATATATGGCACTTACTCCAAGAATCTTCAAACAGAAACAGAAATGAATAGAACGTGAAATTACCAGATCTCATATTAAGTTGCGACTCCGCATATTGGCATATCAATGAATTGATTTACACGTCACAAGGAACTTTAGTGGACAGACACTGTCATGTTTTTATGGATAGCCAGTCAAAAAGAGTAAGGGCCAAAGCGATGGTACGGATAACCCAATTTAAACATATTAGGTGCAAAAGACATATATACAGAGTGAAAAAATCAGTTCAATATTAGAATTCAATGCTCTACCTTCCAATGAAGCCAAAAGTATGCACCAAGTTCACGAGGTCTGCATAATTAGCAATTCATCCCCAGTGGGGCCGTCCGCCAAGCCGATGTTCTCAGATGCATGCATACAGCGCGTTCTGCATTTTAACTGTATAGGAAAAATGGCAGAGAGTGCTGTCTAAGTAATCAAAAGGGTAACTGATCTGTACCCTTTACCCAAACATTCAGGTCAATAGAGAAAAGCAGAGCGTGCTTACATATAACTGGTTCACTGACGGGAGTAGTGTGGTTCCCGGTCCACTGAGTCGGGAGACGGGAGATGGTCTGGAAATGATACCAATAGTTAACGAGTATGACGCTCCGGACTGAAAATTCCAACGTGGTATAGATACCGGATCCCAAGGTCCAAAATGGATACACTGCAAGTGAAGACCAAAGTAGTGTAATTGTGGATATCATCTACAGAATAATCAAGTGTAATCGCCAAATGTGGAGCGATTCATATGATCTTACCTCCGATTAACAGGATTTCGGAATGGGAAGACTCAAGGCAAGAGAACTGTAACCTGAGCGTCCCTGGAAACAGTAGCCAAGAACTCTGCCGCTCCACGTATACGGACATGCATGCCATATGCTTCGTGGAAACTAAGGAAGGACTGAATCTAACAAGGTGAGCGGTAAGCGGCAGAAATCTTGTTGTGTAGTGCTACACTCACCAGGATATCCTAAATGCTGATGTGATAGGTGCGCGAGTGGGAACATGGTAGAGAGAAGTTCAGGTTTGAAATGGATGTGGTGGGTGCGCGAGAGGGGACATGGTAGAAAGTAATATAGGTAGCAAGGGTACGTCGGCAGAGAAGAAAAAAAAGATACTTTTATGTGTGATATTAATGTGAAAGATACAATTGGATAATCGGTCGACACATCCTTTAATCACTGGAATACAGATATGTGCAGTATGTTGACAAACTCAACATGGCTCAAATTGCCCATGGGCACATCAAGCCCTGGACAATCCCTACAGTTTAGAAACAAAATAGTACACAGGTTATGAAGTAATCTAGACACATCAAGGACCAGAGCTAGATACAAATGACCGTGCACTCTTGGAAATAACTTGAGTAGATAAGGGTTGTTGTGCAATAAGGTCCAGTGCTTTCGAATAATTTTACTTATTTGAAAACTCTGTTGTGAGTATTTGGAGATGTAAAGAAGAGGTGTGGATTTATCTTTCGCCTTGGGTGTAAGGAGTTGTTCCCTACTCAAGTTATTAGATCTCTCTACTGCTGCTTCCAAGGTCTCCTCCGGGTAGCTCCTTGCTCCAAATCAGTCTATAAGTTTAGAGCGTTCTGAGTCTAGAGCTGCGGGGTCTGAAATAATCCCCTTGAGGTGCAACATTTGACTGTAAGGCAAACTTTTCAACATCGGTTTAGTATGGAAACCAGTGTAGTTAATTGTTAGTGTCTGTAGGCTTATGATAAACCGTAGTGGCAATCTGCCCATTTTGGATCCTTAGTTCGACATCAAGAAAATAAAGAGATGGTGCTCCATTTTCTATTGTAAATTTGATTTTGTATTTTTATTTTATTTATTTGTAGCGCGCACCAGGCCCACAGGCATCAGGGCACGAAAACGACATAAATACAGAAATATACAGTAATATACAATAAAGCGTACACTTGGTTCAAGCTGAGAGCAGTTACAGATACATACAGTAGTGGGTGGACTTGGATCACAGTGTTACATAGTCAAATGAACTTAAGCAGTTTATCATGAGGAACATAAGATAAGCAAGGCATAATTTACAATAGGGTAGTGGGGGCAAATAACTCTAAGGTGATTGCTGAAATCAGACGACTGAGTCAGATTTGAACGAAGAGCCATGATTTCATTTTCTGTTTGAAGGAATTGAAAGAGGGCTCAGATCTGATGGTGGTGGGGAGAGAGTTCCAGAGCTTAGAAGCAAAGACAGGGAAGCTCACCCCCAGCATTTTGCAGTTTAAATCTAGGCAGAGATAAGCTGTGTGTCTGAGCAATTCTTTGGGGTCGGGAGGAAGTGTGGAGAGAAAGGCGGTTGGAGAGGGAAAGGGATCATTGAGGCAAAGTTTGTGTTGGGCCATCCAAGCCTGGATGACCAGATATACTTCATTCAATGCCTTGGTGTCAGCTGTGTAGTCACCTGTGATGGGGATGAGTATCTGGGTGTTGTCAGCATAATTTGTGTAAGAGACCCCCAGATAATCAAGAACATCAAAAAGTGGTTTAGTAAACACACTGTAAAGTGTAGGTGACACGCATGAACCTTGAGGGACCCCGCAATGTATCGGAGCGGGGTCAGCGGATGCCGATGGGGAGAATACCCTCATGTATCTGTTACTAAGAAAGAAACTGATCCACCCAGTGGCTGAGTCGGAGAAGTAGGCGGCAGAACGGAGGTGCTGGCACAGGATTTGGTGATTAACCAAATCAAAGGCCGCAGACAGGTTTAGAAGTAATAGCACGGCAAATTTCCCGTTGTCTTTCAGAACTTCAATTTGTGTTTTCAAATCTATCAACGCCGTTTCGGTCCCATGCCTGGGACGGAAGCCGGATTGTCTTAGACTGAGGAGGTTGTTATATTCCAGATAGTCTTGAATCTGCAGGTAGGCCGCGCGGTCTAGTATTTTGAGCATGAAAGGGACGGTGGTGATAGGACTGTAGTTGGTTGGTATACTCGGGTCTAAGGACGTTTATTTTAGCAGTGGGATCACCCAAACTTCCTTAAAATTGTCTGGAACAATACCTGTTTTAAAGGATGAGTTAATAAAGGCCGTTATAAAAGGGGCAAGGTCATGAGCGGATTCCTTAATAATGGGGGCAAGGCAAGAATCGCATTGGCAGTTAGAAGGTTTGATTCTGTTGATAATGTCTTCCACCTCAGCTGTAGTGAGTGGAGAGAAGGCAAAAGGTTTGAGGTTGGGAGGGACAAAGGAGCAGTCATAGATGGAATGGTCTGTTGATTATCCAACTGCAGACAGTTTTGTTTGTCTTTAATGTTAGATTGGAGGGATGAGATTTTATTCAGTAAAGCTGTCTTTATATTTTCACACCATTTACTATCTTTAATACAAGTGTCAGGAGGTGTGGCAGGTGATTCAAGTTCCTTTAGGATCTGGAATAATTCTTTGGTATTAGAGTCTGCTTGCATGATACGATTGTTAAATTGCTCTTTTTTAGCATGGAAGATGGCTTCTTTGTAATTAAGAGTGGCTAGGATAAGTCCACCCTTGTGAGCATCGGAAGGATGACTTTTCCAACGATTTTCAGTGCAGCGTTTATCTTTGCAGAGCACTCTTAGCTGAGGTGTAAACCAAGAGTTAAGGTGCGCAAGTGGTTTGGGCTTTCTGAGTTTAATAGGGGCGATATTGCATAGAGCGGATAACATCGCATGGTTCTATGTGTCTGCTAGGATTGTAGGATCAGAGCAGGAGTGTGTGACCTTGTTAAGGGAGGAGAGTAAGAGAGAGTAATTTCTCTATAGTTATATCCCTTTTATTTCTATTGGGGAGGGCCGGACCCATCGTTGGTGGGGGGCGTGCTGCTGCTTCAATATTGAAGGTAATGATATGGTGGTCTGACCATAAGCAAGGTGCATTAGAGAATACAGTAATGTTGCAATTGGTATCGGAAATGCCAGTCAAGTGTCCTTCCTTTAATGTGGGTAGGTTCTTGGATGTGATGAGTGAATCCAAAGTCAGTTAAAGTATTAGCAAGATCATTAGCAGTATGTCCCTTGGGTCAAAGAGTCCCAGATTGAAGTCTCCTAGGAGAATGATTTGCAAGTTGGTTTTTGGATTTATCTAGTAATAAGGTGGAAATCTCATCAGCAAAGGAATATGCTGGGCCAGGTGGTCTATAAATAAGGCGTAATGTAGCAGTTTGGTTAGGCGTTAGTGGTAATTCAGCAGACTCAATGTTGACATTAGGTCCAACTCTTAAGCCAAGTGAGTTTTTATGAATGAAGGCAACTCCGCCCCCTCTAGATTGAGTGGTGTTGCGATCGCAGCGCGTAATACTGTAATCTGGATGTATGGTTAAGGACAGTGCGGGTCCAGAAGCTGCATCTAACCATGTCTCCGATATAGCAATAAAGTCCAGCTCTTGGGTTGTGATGAGGTCCGCAATGTCTAGTGCATGGGCAGGGAGAGATCTGGTGTTGATAAGGGCACCCTTGATCTGTGAAGCTTTGGCCACTGGGGCTGCAGTTTTGAGGATAGTGTTTGGAATGGGAGTACACATTACAAGAGGGTTGAGACTAGGCGAGTGTAGTTTGGACGTAGTGTGAGTGAGATTGTTGGTACGCCTGTTCAAGTGACAGAACCTAGATCCTAATCTCTTGTTTCTAATGTTTAGGGAGGCAGGTTGGTTTGGTGTAGGTTTCTTGGCAAAGTGTTCCAGCCAGAGAGCAGGGGCTTTAAGGTACTGGTTGGTAGGGGCATAGTTATAATTATGCTCATTAACCACTAGCAGAGGGCATCCCATGGTGAGTCAGAGTGGTGGCAGTAACTGATAGAGTGAAGGGTATACAATAGCACTGTCGGTGGGCTGTGTCAGCAGTAGTGAGCATGAAGTAGGTGTGGGAGAGCAAGTACGGTATGCTGGTGAAGCATAAACGAGCAACCTGGCAGTGATGGACAGGAGTGAGAACTGCAGGTGGCAGTGGTGTAGTAAGGTCCAAGAAAGCATGATGGACAAGGGAAGTAGTGCATTAGGAGCAACTGGTGAACCAAATGGCAGTGCGTGCAAATGAGGAATGAGAGAAGCAGGTAATGGCTGGCACATATGGATCAGCAACTTAGTAGTGCTAGGGCTAAAACAGGTGCGAACAGCCAAAGGAGCCCGTTTGGCACCGATAGTGTCCACAAGCGTGCTGAGAGGTGGAGTGGTTCACAAAGACCAAGATACAATGGGGTGCCGACTAGTAGAAATTGCTAGGTAGGCTAAAGTGTCTCTAAGCAGGTAGTAAACGGCCAAATCAGGGCCACTAAGCGACTAGGTGCAATCAAGATATTTACCACGGAAGCCGTTGGCCCCAGAGTGGTGCTACAAATGCAAATACAAACGAGGCACTGGTACTGGTGCCACCAAAAGCATAAAGCCAGAACATCAATGTGAAATGCGGCAGCCTGCCGAACATGACACAAGGGATCATATGCTGCATAGAGCTCATACATGTACTTTGTTCAGATAGTTAAAAAATGAGTGTAATTCAGATCTTGTTCCACAACAAATCCCCAAAATGTCGTCTATGTACCATATCCAAGTCAACAACTGGGGTGACCAGTGTTGATTGTCCAGTACATATTTCTTCTCAGTGATACATGAATGTGTTATCAGAAACGGGAGCCATCGCTGACCCCATGGAGGTACCTGTAATTTGACCAAAATATTTAGACTGAAAGTGAAAGTAGCTATTCTTCAGAATCGAATCCAAAAGTTCAACAGCAAATTCAGGGTTTTTTTTTATCTCCGATGAGTTCGAGAGTAGCCATAGAACTGCTTGGATGCCTTCATCATGTGGATTTCATGTATAAAGGCTACATACATCCATACTGAAAATAATACATTCATCACTGAGGGCTTGGCAGTCCAGCAAGCAGTTAAGGAAGCCTGTTGTGTCTTTCAAATATGTGGGGATTGCTTGTAATAATGGTTGGAGGAGTCAATCCAAGTAGCTGGCTAGTGTGTAAAATACACTGTCAGTTCCGGCCACAATTGGTCGTATTGGGGGGTTTGTTGGATTTGTATGTAGCTTCGGCAAACCGTAGAAGACTGGAGTGATAGGATGCTGGTTAATTAAGAATTGACTGGTTTTATTGCTGATCCATCCATACTCTCTTGCATTGTCAATCACTGCTCCTATAGTAGTTTTAATTTTCAGAATGGGGTCATGATCAAGCTTAACGTACGTTGTTTCATCATCAAGGAGTTCCAAGCATTTGCCAGTGTAATATTATTAATCCATTACAACAATGGCGCCACCCTTGTCCACAGGTTTGATTGTCAGTTCCTCATCCCTGGCTAGCAGTTCAATGTGGTCAAGTAGGTTGTTTTTTATGTTGATCGGGGCATTTCTTTGATAGTTGATCTGTTTTAGATCATTAAGGATAGTTTTTTCAAATAGGTCCAGGATGAAATTCTGGATGTGTGGATCGAAGGAACTTTTAGGACGCATCTCTAGATTATCATCAATTTGAGTGGAGGTCTGTTCATCCAAATCCATTTCGAAGAAGATCTTTCTTGAGAAGGATTTCTGAACTCTGACCTGGAGGGGCAGAGGTTCAAAAGGCCAACCTAGTTTCTTGGAACAGGGTAACCTCTGGACAAGCCAGACCAATCGGGGTAGCTATGGCAGGTGGTCAAGACTATGTCTCAGGAGGGGTGAGGGTGACGGTGACTGAAGGACCTCAATGAGCACACAAAGCAAGGACACTTACAAATTACTCCAGACAGGTGTTATATCAAAAATATAGACCCATTTATTACAAGGCCTTTGTAACATAGACCATAGCAAAAGAATCAAAGTATCACTCAGTAAACCAATACATCACACTCAATACAATATACATACAAGACCATGGGGGTCTAAAGGGGTGACTGCACAAAATATGTCGACAACCTAGAGGGGTAGCAAACAGGCAGTGGAAAGGAGAGGGGGCCCCCAGGTACTACTCGGGCGTAAAATTGGGCTCTTGCGCTACGGGCCACCCGTTGGGGTAAGGAGTACTTACCGGTCCCAGACGCAAGCAGACCCAAACTTCGCCAGTTCAGTCCACTTCGCTGGCAGGGTCGAATGTGGCAAAAAGGACGTCTCGACACCTTTCAGTTCCAGAGATACAGTGATGATTCCCAAACGGGACAGTGGCAATTTCTCTGCTCCAGGTGGACGAATTGACCTAGTTTCATTGCAGCAGGCTTCATGGGCAAGAGGGTCACGAATGCAGCAAACTTGCACAGGACGTTGCCGCAGCAGGGCAACACGGTAACCACGCTTACTCCTGGTCCTGGTGCACTCGTCTCACTTCAGACCTGAGAACGCCAAGTGTATGAAATTTGGTTTGAGGGTGCCGTTGACACAGAGCTAGCAATTTATCAAGTTTTGAGGGCCTCCTCGAAACAGCGGCGGTGACCGAGCAAAGCAACTGGGTAAGCTGGTCAGTGCACTGGTTGGTCCAGGGACACTTCAGAGAAAGCTTACTTGCAGGGTTTGATGAAGGTGCCGAGAATAGTTGGTCCCACTATTCCAATGGGTCGAAGCATCTTCGCAGACCTTCTAGGATGACCAGATGCAGAGGGGTCCTACGAGACGACAGCGGGCTCAGGGTGTCAAACCTTCAGCGGGTTACCAGCGGTTCCTCGACTCTGCTTCGTGTTGCAGGATACGTGGCTCCTATTTTTTCAGTGAGAACTCAGGAGATCGACATGGTAGTGGTGTTTTCAGCCTCCTCTTATCCAAAGTTACCTTCGCACCAAAATGGAGAGGCCCCCAAGGGAGATCTGCTCACAAAGACGCACTCCATACTTGGACCAATCGTGGACCATGGTGGTCCCAGGCGTTCATGGCACTCCAGACTCTCTGGCACCCAGGATGTGTATTAGAATCAGACATTCCAGCCCACATCCTGGAGGCACACACGGCATGTAGAGGCCTACAAAAGCATTGGGATTTGTGGGAAAGTGCATGACCAAATAAGGAATGGCCCGGGTCGACTTGACCTGGGGAAGGTGAAGGGGCAAGATGGCCAAACGACAGGGCAAAGAACCTCGCAGCATGGCCATTTTGGAGCCAGGCCACCTATTTGTGCCAAACGCGGTTAACATGGCAGGAAAGGGTTGACAACAATGCAAAAGTATAGCTGCCAGCAGTCCTGTCCATGACACAGTTGCACAGTTCATAAAAAGTCCAGCAAGAGTATCTAGGGCCTTTGGAAATGACTAGAGACCGAAGTGTGCTGTATGGTAAGGTACCTTGCACACTTCTTACATGTTGCAACATGAGGAAAGGACTAAGGGAAACAGTCTCCCAGTACTGACTGTCTTAAGGGCATGTCAGTTTCCCCATAAAAAGTGAGTGAAATCCCAGAGGAGTGCAGCTGAAGGCTGTGCTTCTCTGGTAAAGTCAGTCAATGGTGTCTAAACAGCAGCAAAAGTTTTGGGGGTTGACACATGGAAGGAAAATGACATACGATTATGAAATCTTTCCTTACAATATTCAATCTAAGTTTTCTCAGAAGTCTGTGTATGCAGATGTTCTCTTCAAATAGTGTGGTGTTATTAGTAGGGACAAAGGAAAGTCCCCGGTTGAGTGTGTTCAATTGTCCACTCGTCCTTGGTTTGCTAGAGATGTTCACCACAAGGTTCTCAACTGTTTGTTCCTTCCTTTCTTTCTTTTTTTTTTCTCCCTCTACTGGTTTTCCTTTGTCCCATAGGCCTAAAAAAGCCCCTGATGTTTGTTCTGCAGTGCCACTAAGGTTTGGTTCCACATATCTTAATGTTGAGCCTTTGGATGTACCCTCCTGGTTATTGGGTTGGTGTTGTGCCCTATCAGGCCCTGTGGGTTCACCAATACTTCCGCTGCTACTGTCACTCCCTGAGTCCGGTGTATTTGGATTTCTGGTTTGTTCCTATTTTGGTTCCGATGTTGATAGTATTCTTGCCAATTGTAAACAATGTCATTTAGGTAATGAAATGTATCCCTTTTAAAATTTTTGCAGCTTCCTCCGTTCAATGTCAGATATATGTCCACTTAGTTTGTGGTTGATGTCTTCTAGAAGTTGTGATAGTTCCTGTGTGGATTTAAATTCCGATTGCTGAGTTTTCAAGGAGGTAATCTTGGTATCTATTGATGTTAATGACTAAAATAATTCCTCAATAGTCATGAAGATCAAATCAAGGGAACACTCATTAAGAATTTGGTCCCACTTTGCCACAAATGCCTTACATCACTGCACAATGTTGGTCTTGGCTAAACACTTAATCCACGTGGATTCTCTGAGATTTGAAATACTCCACCAGGGTTGAGGGGTGAAGCTTTTGTGATATTTCTCACATGATAAGCTTCTCCAGTTGGAAACCAAGTCTGTCCGGATTATTGGTGCTTTGTAGTGATTTCTCAGTATCCTTAATCAATGAGAGAATATGTTTTGCCTCATTAGCATCCAATGCTAATGTTGTTGCATGTTCATCTGTGAGGTCGTTAATACGTGAAAATGACATAATTGTTAGATGAAATCTAAATAAGGGTGCTACCTAAAGGTTAGGCCACACTGGCCTTGCCAGTGAAAAGACCTGAAAAGCAAATGGGAGAATCTGTGGTTAATCTGTCACAGGAATGTGTTTTAATACATATGTAAAGTCAGTGCAGTGACTAATGAGTCATTCAAAGGTCACAATACTAAGGTGAAGGGAGTTTTTATAGGAGGTAACTGTCGCTTGCATAATGGTTACTTGCATTCAGACTTTCATCCCCATGTGCAATAGGGCCTGCATATCGGGCAGCATGTTAAACATCCCCATCAATCCTAGATCTAGCAAACTGGTGACTATGCTGGGCTTTGCTGCATGCTTCATTGGAATTGCAATTAGGATGGAGCACATTTTTGAGAGGTTTTGAAACATAAGATGCCTGCAGCCAGGTAAACAGTCCTTCATTGTTTTCCCTTGACATGGTGATATGTCTGTGTAACGTATTCTGGCACTAACTGAGGCTGATGTTGCAACCAAACTCTGTTGTGAGGATGTTTACAATTCCATTGTTTTTATAGACAGCACTCTGAATGATTGATCAGGTGTGTGGGAATAGGTCCTGATGGTTTTTTTTTTTAAATGCATAGCGTCTTAATGCACTGTTTCTTAGCTAAGGGCATGCAACTGGCAAGTTAAAACTTCGGAATGTGACTATGTGTACAACAAATGTCAGAGTCATGTCGCCCCATCCATACTTTGGAGAGTTCCTCTAGAGGATGTAGAGTTGCTGTGAAGGAACGGGCCATAGTGGAGCACACATCTGTATGTGTGCAAAAAGGGAACGATTCCCTGTGGGAAATAGATTGACACAGAAAGAGAGTACATATTGCTTACTTGCTGACTGGACAAGTACAACTGCTTTGAAATCCTTTTCTTGACGTATTGCATCAATACTTTCTACCAGCCCTATAACAATAACCTTCACCGGGAGTGCCAATGGCTCAAATTCCTTGTCCTTTGGAATACACAGAGAATTGCCACAATCGGAGAAGAGCATGCTAGAGTGCCATGATTTGAATTATTCCCTAAAAGAAGAAAAGGGAAATTTAGTAAGGATCCGAGTATTGTATGAAACTTGTTTGTACCCAACACCATTAATTATAGTGGGCTTGCTAAGGACGCGGTCCTGTCTTGAAGTTTTCCTATTTGTGAGGGAAGCATGTGCTGCAAGCAGATATGCACTTCCTAACAGGTCACATTTATTTACCAGAAATTCACATAGTCAAACTTTTCCCTTGTGCAATAATACATCGAAAATGAATCTCTTCAGCACAAGGGCAATTTTTGCACTGGCGCTTGTACCCTGGCAAACTGCACTTGTATTGGTGAAATGTTTTTTTAATATGTGCCAGTTTTTTTAAAATATAGGGCAAACTTTGCCCAAGCGCTAATACCGTACAACTTTGCACTCGCGCAAAATTTCTGTAATCTAATCCTGTTTTGGAAGCGAGCCAGGGATTGTTCTTGCCAGCTGAAGAAGGAACACCTGGGAAGAGGTGCTGTTGCTGATCTGCAAACAAAATCAAAATGGGCAGAACAATTCCAACACCAGCTAAATGTACATGCCAGTGGTGTGGAGTCCTCTTTCCTCCATGATTGTTTTTCGTAGGCACCTAGACGTCCTATGTCAACAAACGTGCCCTACGTCATGAAGCCTATTTGAACTTAAAAACATTGCAGAAAGTGTTGGCTAACATTAAAACAAACGCACAATGCTCTCGCATCTAAAAGGGAGTTGTGTTTTTATTGATCAAAAAAACATGGAGCCAACCTGTGCGTAATAATTAGAAATTTCCAGCATTGAATACTTAGTCTTTAATCCCTTCAAAGTAGAGGGGTTAAGTGCACAACAAAAGGCCTCCTTTTACCGAAAGCTCCTTTTCAGTTTCCAAGCGGCTGCCTTGATCAGGTGATTGTTACAGTCTTGCAGTTGCAATTAACTTTGTGTGCATTTTTCTTTGGTGTGCATAGAAATAGTCTTTGGTTTCTGGTGCATGCAGCAAGTTAATAGTGGGTGCATGTGTCTGTCGCTCATGTGATTTTTATTTTTGCATGCATGTGTGTTTTTAAACAAACAACAGAGGAGATTTTACAACCATCATAGTCTCAAGCTTTACACTTGTCCTGTTGCAAATTGTAAGTTACCCAATTTTCTGGGGTGCTACTGCTCACTGGGATTGTCGACTGATCTTAATGTGAGTATTCTGTTATGTTAATAATTTGACATTGCTTGTGTAATCTGGATAGGGTATTTCTGTCAAATGACACAGCCATAAAAATGGAAGCGGATAAAAGGCGACCTCGCGGGAAAGGAAATAAACGAGGACCTTAAAAAAATATGTATTTTAGAGGTAAAATATATTAGTGTGCAAAACAACGGTACCGATGAGGCATACTAGATGCTTTTACTACCGAAAAATAAATCATTCCTAAAAACAAGCAATTGTTCCTAAATAAATAAACCCCAGAAATAAACACTAAGCCATGGGACCACTCCAGGATATTGCAATATGGAAATGTACTTTAGTGGACTAAAAATGCAAAAAGTGCAGCAATTTACTGTATTGTGCAGCAAAAAAAAATATCAACAAGAACAAGCGATATAGAGTGATAGGTCATCACGTTAACATACAGAGATGGTCTATGAGACATGACCATGATGAAATGATCTAAGGGACCCTGTGTGTTTTTCTGTTAATAGGAGAACGAAAAGAACAGAAGAATCGATTCCCTCATGGGTGCGCACACTCACCAGCGAAGACAGGTGAATATGTCGTTTGCCCCATTTTGTCCTATAGTGTTGGCACACGGTGGGCCTGCCACGATATAGCCCACGGTCCAGATGTGTCTAGAACTTTAGAACACAAGACAATGAGATAGCATCATTGTTTACTTATTTATTTGGTTACAGATTCCATTCTGGAACAGACTGAGCTGAACTTACGAACCGCTCATCGTAGAAAAGGCAGTAACATTTAAAGACCGCCCTATACAGGTAAGATACTGCTTACCCCGAGGCTGCATGGACACAGATATCCGAAAACGACCTCCTAATCTCAACTATAATTGAAGTTGCCATAGAGAATATCCAAAATAGAAGTATTCGTCCTGAATAAAGCGGCTAATAGCTGAATCCCGCTGAAACCGGTTGAACGATCCTGAAGTGGCACTGGACTTATGATCCAGACCCCAATACCCCGTATATAGAGACATAGGGGACGATTTAGAAGCAAATACAATCAATATTTTCTACCTAACTTAGGGTTAGATGAATAGGAATATACCTTTTTAATATCCCTCTGACTAGAGATCAAAGGGAACAGATATTGTTTTATTGCAATTCTCTGCACGTTATAAGCCATACAGACTGGAGGCTACACTATTAAAGGCAGAGACCGACCCCCACTATGTATGCACTTACTTTTAGAAGATAGGAAAGTGATGAGAGAGGAGAGGACCTCTACATCCCATTTGTAGTTGGAACATCACCTTGTGCTAGGGCTTACGGAATGGGCTATGAGGTTACTTACCCGTATGGAATTGTATCAGTCAGGATCTTCTGTTCATTGATAAAATGTTCTAACACTATATGTAGAAAATCCGAGAAGGCAATTATCTTCCACGGGATATTATAAACCATGCCAAGAGTACATTAAAATATTTTGGTTTGTATGATCTATGTTCTGCAAACTTCTTGCACATAACCACAAAACACGGCTATTGCTACATTCAGTTAAACGATATTTTTTTGTATTTTGTATTTGTTTATTATTTGATAATGCGCACAAAAACCCAGGGGTAGCCGGGCGCAGCAGGTACAAGGTTACTTAAGCTTAGGTTGCATACAGGGAATAAAAGTATAAGAGCATAACAAGACAGTACGTACATGTCAATGCAGTTGGAGATGAAGATGCTAGCATATTAGTGTAAGAGGAGTATACAAAAAGGTAAGAGGGTAAGCGCAGAAAGTCATGGGCAAGGATTCAGGAGTATCATGGCAGTGTTAGTTGTCGTTGGACCAGAGCCCGTTTTTTACCTTACATCGGAATTTGGTATAGGGTAGGTTATCCCTTAACGCTGTAGGCAATGCATTCCATGCCTGGGCAGCTCTGACCGGGAAGCTAACTCCGCCCGCTTTGGATCGTCTAAATCTAGGGGTTTCTAGCAGGAGTTGGTTAGTAGCCCCAGTGTGTTGTCTGGACGATTTTCTGGTCAGTTTGGCCAAAATGTAGGGGGGTGCTGAGTTGTTGAGCCCTTTGTGGGTGAGCGACAGTGTCTTGAGGAGGATTCTGTCGCTGATTTTGAGCCAGTGGTGGTCTTTCCGGATGTTGGATATATGTTCTCTGCGGGGTATGTCAAGGGCTGCCCTAGGAGCGTTATTTTGAAGGATTTGTGTTTTATTTATTATAGTTGTATTATCTCCTACATAGAGGGCATTGCAATAGTCCAGCTTGGACATTACTAATGCGTTAGCTAGCGTGACGCGGTTAGTTTTGGAAAGGTACGGTCTGCAGGTCCTGATTAATTTACAGGTGTACGCTGTAGACGATGCCAAGGAATTAACTTGTTTTTTGAGGGATAGAGTGGAATCAAGGTAAAAGCCTAGAGTTTTTACCTCAGATGCCACCTTGATTATGTTGCCATCTATGTTGAAGTTGCTGTAATTGGGACTCAGTTTTTTTTAGGTTGGAGTCGGAGCCCAAGATCAGTATCTGTTTTGTCGTCATTTAGACAGAGGCCGTGGGAGGCCATCCATGCCTGAATGAGGAGGTACATTTTGTTTACTAGAGCTGTGTCTTCGACAAAGTTGCCAGATAGTGGTATGAGAATCTGCGTATCGTCTGCATAATTAGTGTAGGTTACCCCTAATCTGTCAAGTTTGTCGAAGAGTGGCTTAGTAAATATATTATACATTGTCGGGGGGAGACACATGAGCCTTGTGGGACACCACAAGTGATATGGAATGGGTACGCTGCCACTATGGGGGAGAACACTCTCATCGTACGGTTAGCTAGGCAGGACTGTACCCATGCTATAACTTCACTTGAGAAGTGGGCGGCAGACGCAAAGTGGTTACATAATACTGCATGATCCACCAGGTCAAAGGCCGCTGATGGGTCAAGGAGGAGGAGCATAGCTGTAGTACCTTTGTCCTTCAACTCGTCGATTTGTGTCTTGAGGTCGATAAGGGCCGTTTCAGTACCGTGAAGTGGTCTGAAGCCAGATTGCCGTGATCCTAATAGTTGGTGTGTTTCCAAGTAATTTTGGATATGGAGGTAGGCAACTCTATCGATGATTTTAAGGAGAAATGGGACCATAGTAATGGGCCTATCATTAGTGGGGATAGCTGGGTCAAGTGTCTGTTTTTTGAGTAGGGGCAGTACCCACGATTCTTTAATGTTGGTGGGTACCGTGCTCGTATTGAAGGAGGCGTTGATAAGTTTAGAGATGAAGGGTGCTAAATCTCTGGCAGCGTCCTTGATGATTTGCACAGGACAGCTGTCGCCTTGGCAGTTTGATGGTTTAAGGGATAGAATGACCTTTTCAGTTTCCAATATGGAGATATTAGTAAATCTGAAGGGTTCACAGTTGGTTTGGGTGGATGCGCCCGGTATTTCTTTCCGTTGGGTGGTATGATTTTCGCTAGGGCTCAGGGAGGCTTTTTTCTTAGCGATTTTGGATTGAAGGGTTGTAATTTTATTTGCTAGGGCATTCTGGATGCTCGTGCACCAGGATTTGTCCTTGGGGACATTATCTATAGGGGCAATTGGATTTTCCAATTCTCGGAGAATAGTGAAGAGCTCTTTGGTATTCGAGTCGGTTTTACGGATTCTCTCATTGAATTAATCTTTTTTCGTTTGAATTATTTCCTTCTTCCAACTTTTGGCAAAGTTGGCAAGTGTAGTTTTATTGTCGACAGAGGGGGTATGCCTCCAGATATCTTGGCGTTTGCGTTTTCGGATGCGCATTTTTTTGAGTTGGGGAGTGAACCAGGAGTTGAGGTGAGCTTCGCGTTTACTTTTATGAAGTTTGATAGGGGCAATCAAGTCTAGCGCTTTGGTCATAGAATTGTTAAATGACTCAACTAACTCGCGTTGGATTCAATGGAGCTGGTTGTAAGCGGATTCAATTCAACACTACAGCTAAGTCAATGCCTAGTCTGGGATGCTGATGGAAACCCTTATTTATATATTTTTATGGCAAGTTATAATCTGGATGAAGAACCCTTGTATAACACCCCTCTCTGAGAATCCCCCTGACCCCACTGAGCCAAGAAGTAGATTTGTTTTGCAAATTTAAAAGGTATATTTGGAAAATTAATCAATATATATATATATATATATATCACTTCTATAAATTGATAATGGATAGTACACTTGTGAATATGAGCAGAAATCAGCAATAGGTAATCCTACAGTAGCACAGTTCTTTACAATCAATGAGGAGCTAGTATAGGATGGATAAGGTAGCAAAAATACTTTTATGGTTTCAAGGGAAAAGCAATGAGGAATAAAATGCAGTACAGAAATACTTGATATGATTTTAGCAAAAGATAAGATAATCACTTTTTCTCTGGCAATTCACTCCCCTCCCCCCCCCTATGCAATGTAAGAAATGGAAGGAGATGGAAAGAGGAGCACACAGTTCTCAGGAATGCAATCAAATACAATACAACATTCAGTTCCCCCCCAGCAAGCTTAGAGGAAACAGGTAGAAGTTTGAAACACAGGCCCAAAATGCTTTTAAATGTGATGGCAATGGATGGGAAAATGTGCTAACTGATTTTAATTCCCTCTAGAGATTCAGGGTGAGTGAGAGATGCTTGTTGGTATGAGTTCAGGCTCACTTTAGCAATGCTCTATGACTTATTACCAGGTTGCAAACGGATTTTAACAAAGAAAAGAATGGAGCTGCTATTTTGACAAGTGGAGAAATTGAGCCAAATCGCGGTAAATTTCGCGAGTGCGTAAAGTATAGGGAGTAGGAAGTCGGTTCTAGGTTCGCTGGAAAGCCTAGAATCACAGCTAGCCCAAACGGTTCAAGAGATATGGACGATTTAATAAAGAAAGATTTTTGGATTTAAAGTAAAACTCAAAATGACAGATGACAGTTTTCAGTTTAAAAGATGACAGAATGACACGATTCTAGGAGGCTGTTCTAATTAGGTTAAAATAGTTTGGATTAGATTATTTTAACTAAGAGATTGGTTTTGCACAGTGAGTAGTCACACTATATTTTTGAAATAAGCCGTCAAGGTCTGGTCAGGTTGGACGGAACTTCCAGCGGGTGGTTCTGAAGTCCCGCCTATCTGGGTCAGCTCTGCTCTCTGGGTCTGACAAGCACCGGTTCTGCTCACAAGGGTCTGGTTTGTGGTTCTCTCTGGTTCCGGATACAGCACTGCTTTCTGGATACTGCTACAGGTTCTTGCAAATGTTCTTGGCAAAAATTCAAACAGCTCGCCCGGCTGTTGAATAGTTTGGTTGGTTTTGAGGCCTGCTGAAGAGGATTCAGCTTGTGGATTCAGGCCTCTCTGCTACAAATTCTGGAGTTAATTTCTGCTACAGGTTCTGGAGATTGATGGATTTGAAGTCTGGATGTGAAGTCTGAAGTCTCCCGGCAAAGCGTCCCGCAAGAAAGTGGAAAGTGAATCCCTCTACCTGTCCCAGCTGTCAGGATCTCTGCTTCCAAAAGGTCAGGGTTTTCCCAACTCCCTTGGAAGCAGATCCATAACCCAGGTTCCGAGTGCCAACCAGTCCCAATTGGGACCTTTTGGACCCAGTCCTGGCGCCAGTGGCACCAGGCTCATAAATATGCCCAGTCCCAGCGCTGGAAGCGCCGGGCTCATAATGCTTGGGTGGACTTACCTGCAGCAGACCATGCTGCTTACTTGCCTGCCAGTTGAGCCTCTGATCCTCTTCTGTTTGGAACTACTTTTCCTGTTGGGTGGGGCTGGAGCCACTCCCTAGATTCAGAACACTGGAACTCTTCTGGAAGGCAGGAACTCTTTTTTTACCAGGAACTCTTTTCTTACTTAGGCGTGGCTGTGGAAGGAGACACCTAAGCACTACAGGAGGCTATTTAAACCACACCCGGTGGATGAATCTTGCTTTGCGTTATTCTGCACCCTCTGCAGCAGAACGCTCATCGTGTCTTCTGCATCCGGTCCTGGGCCTAAGGAAAAAGGCTTACCATCCTGAATCCAGTCTTCAGCAACACCTATAAAGACAAGAAAGAACAGGTTAGCATTCCGGCATCTGAAAGGCAAAGGCTTACCTACTCTTCGTGCGCTCCGGAGGTCTTCACACTGCATTCCGGCATCTGAAAGACAAAAGCTTACCAACTCTTCGCACGCTCCGGAGGCCGTCGGCGCTGCATCTCGCATCTGAAAGACAAAACAAGGTGCGTTTAAAGACATTGGGGAACTTTAATACTCACGTGCCATTACTCCTTTCCACATCTAACCCAGTGGGTATCCCGGCACCCTGCAGCCGCTCCGAACTTGTACCTGCAAAATAAAAAGACAGTTAGAGCGCTTTGTGAAGCTGGCAACAAGCGCTTACTTACGTGCTTCCAGGCGCTTCTATTCATCACACGGGCTCCATCTTCAACTCACTTCAGCCCGTCATCCGCCATCGCCGGAACCCTGCAAAACAAGAGACATCATTATTAAAGACTTTAAAGACATTTGAGTTACTCGAAACTTACCGTTCGTGCAGTAAACGACGGACAGCAGTCCTCTGAAGTCAAGAGGCCTGCGCTACCTATCCAGTGAAGAAACTGGCTACAGCACCCTGCCCCGAGGCAGATGGAGAGCTCGGCATTCACTTACCTAAGGTGAGAGCGTTAACCTGTGGGGGTCTACAGGAGAGGAGAAGAGGAAAGAGATAGGGACACCCCAATAACCCCAGTTCATTAACCCCGTATTTTCTATCTGCAGACATCTTACTCTGCACGTCAGGCATACAGGGCACAGAGGTCCAGCCCAAAGAGCCAATCGGGTGCTGCACATCACCTTTGAAGATACGGTAGTCGCCCAGTCAAGACCGGCGCCTCTGCGAGAATCAGGTGAGCGTTACACCAGCAGTCTCTTTTTATGTGTTTTAAAAAGTGGGTGGAGAGGCTAGCATCACTAAGCCTGCCCCTCTCCTGATTTGATAGGTCCATAGATTCTTTGGTCCCTGATTTGGGAAGGGATAGTGTGTCAGAGTGATGTCATTTTTATGACCTGCATAAATGACACTCCCCTGGTCAATGTGCACACATCTATTCCTGATCCAAATACATATTTCCCAGGTACACAGTTGTTTGACATCACATACACACATCATATATTACTAAAGATAGTCCCTGTCCCGACTCTGGCGTTTCTAGGAGCTTGCATTCAAAAATGGCAACTTATTTTCGATTTTAGTGGGTTTTGCAACATTGGTTTTTCATCAAAAATTATACAAAGGTACATTTCCCTTCCACATATATCCCAGTAACTTTCCATGTCTCTAGCTTAAATACAGTGTCTACAATAATCATAATTAGCGGGGTTTTGCCCCAGAACATGGTACAAATCGGAGTTTGGACTCAAATCGTGAGGGCATTTTCCATACTAAGACTCTCAAAGTTGTACATTCCTGTCATTTGGTTACCATAAGTTATCACTGTTTCTATAAAATATATATTTGTTGCAATTCAACTCCCCAAAGTGTTTGGGTCCGCCTCCAGAAGTCTGGGTGGGTCAGTGATCACATGTCTCTCCTTGCTGGCAGAGGGCTGTTGACAGGAAACACTCAAAATTAACATAACCCATTCAACTGAAAGAGCCTTTTGTGTGGGCTCCAGCAGGCTGCCTGGAAGTCTCTCCTCAATCAATCAACAGGGTCATGTGATATCCTGCCTCCTGGTGTGGGAATCTCTGAGGTGTTAAGGTTTCCCAGCCTCTTGGCCTCTGGGAACAGCAGGTGGCTAAGATGTTCAATTAACCAACATGCTTTGAAGTCCCTGTTGACTCAGGTCCCTTTGTCAGCCAGTTCTCCTGTCAGAGTTTAGACCGCTAGCGCCGCCTTGGGGAATTTGTCAGTACTGCATCCATTTTTGAGTTGTCTTGAATTTGACAGGAGATTTTTGCTATTGTTCTGATAGGCATCCTGACATTAGAGTGGTTATGTGGAACCCCCCCACAAGAAGGTTGAATCTTTAGAGTGGTCTTGTGCCAACTGCGCAGTTCTCCTGGATTCTGGCGTGAATGTGGGCGGCGATAGCTCATCCCCACATCCACCCAGTCTATTGATTTAGTTTGTTCTGGGATAGAATAATGGGCGGCGACAGCTCATCCCCACATCTACCCAGTCTTAGGATTCAACATGGGTCAAAACCCTTGACAAATCCCACCGCCTGACTGCGCTTTGATTCAAGTCGAGGGGAAGTCGGGTGCAAAGGAGGTTTTGAGCCCTTGCGCTGGTATGTCTGCATTATCATCTTCCAATTCTGTAGATGGCACAGTTCAGCATCTTTTCCTCCACCCAGTTGGATCGATCGGTTCTCCTCGCCGGTCCTGATGGGAATATTGGGCGGTACCCCGGGCCCCTCTGGTCTCTGCTCCCGGTCCCCGGTCGTCCTCCTTGGTCAGTCTCCATGGTTTCATCTCTCCTAGGATGATAAAGCAAAGCGGCAAAACACATTCCTAGACATTTTTCCACCACTATTAATGGTGTAGCAAACATATACATTTTATGAATCAGAAGATATGAACATATACATTTTATACATCCGAATGCATTTTGCAGTCTGATTTTAAAAACAATATATAACAGGGAACATTTGCATTACGTTACTATATTTTTGATATGTGGAATATTTTAGAGTTTGAACTGACTTACTCTGGAGCGGCCCCCTCTGGTATTGCAGAGGACTCCTCCAGTTGCTGCAGAGTGTGCCTGGGATGGCAACACTTTAACTGATTTATATGTACCCACTTGTCTTCCCCCTCTGCCGAACTGCCTTTGGGGATGCAGATCTTGTACGCTACAGGGGAGATCTTGTCTATAATTTCAAACGGTCCCTTCCATGTAGGCAAAAATGTTCACTGTTTGGCCTGGTTCCTTTGGAAATTGTATAGATAGACCCGGTCCCCCACAGTATATTCCTTCCTGGTAGTCTTCAGGTCGTAGTGGGTTTTCATGCTATCAGCTGATCTTTCTGGATTCCGCTGAGCATAGGCAAAAGCATGCTGAAGGTGTTTCCTTAAATTCTCCACATACTCATGAGTTGTGGAGGCATTTATCAGTGTCTGCTCTTGGGTCATGTAAAGCAGATGCTGAAGAAAGCACCATATTGCGTCCGGTCATCAACTCAAATGGTGACATTTTAGTTGCAGATGAAGGGGTAGATCTGATGGCCATTAGGACCAGAGGTAATCGGATAGCCCAACTTGGCCCAGAATCTGCCACAAACTTTTTTAATATGCTCACAATGGTTCGGTTGTATCTCTACTGCTCCAGAAGAAGCTGGCCTGTAAGCAATGTGTAGCTTCCTTTTAACCCCCAGTATCTCCCACATCTTTGTCATTACTTCGCTGGTGAAGTGGCTACCTCTGTCTGACTCAATCCTTTGAGGTAGACCAAAACGGGAAAAGATGTGGTTAATCATCAGGGCAGCTGCTGTTTCTGCCTTGCACTTGGGGCTGGGAGACATTCCACCCACTTGGTAAACAAGCATGTAACGGTCAACATGTACTTGTTTCCTCTAGACGAGCGAATTACAGGGCCTACAAAGTCGATTTGCAAATCTGACCATGGCAGTGTCATCCCCCTCTTTTGGAGAGGCGCACGGTGTGTGAGGGATGATGGCTGAAATTGTGCACACACAAGACACCCCTTCAAGTATTGGTCGAGGTCCTGCCCCATGTGTGGCCAGTATGCAACCTCTCTTGATTTCCAGTGTTGTGTGAAACCCCCTATGACCGCTGGTGGCCGCATCATGGGCGTGACTTAACATCAGGCTTCGGAATGAGGTAGGGACCACCCACTGATCATGGCCAGCTTGGGATTTCCTTACCAACAAACCGTCTTGGATTCGGAACCTTTTTGGACATTTCATCAACACTCTTAGGTCCTCTTTCCCAATGTAATCGGCATCCGTCAGGGGAAAGTTCTCAGGGTCCTCAATGTGTTGGTAAAACTTACCAATTATTGGATCCCCCTTCTGAGCTGTAATGAAATCAGCATCAGGGGGCCCTGTTACCCCATTGTGCAGTTGAAAGATCATTGTGAGCATTGGTCTGGGACCTAGTGATGGCAGTGACCTGAATTTCCCCCAACAGGGACTCTATTTCTATTAGATCCCCTTGGATGGCCCCGGTTTTGGCCAGCTGATCCGCTAAGTCATTTCCAGTTTTGTCTGGTCCCTCTACTTTGGAATGACCCTTGATCTTTTTCCAGTAGATGGTCATCCCATTCGATGTGACCAGATCATCAATATTTTGAATTAACTTCCCATGTTTCAAGGGTTTGTTATTAGCACATAATATGCCTCTGGTTTTCCAATTAACCAGGTGCTCCACAAACCCGTTCCGTACATAATCCGAATCTGTGATTATGACCAGTTTGTGGAGTTGATGTTGGACAGCAGTGAGGATGGCCTGATGCACAGCCATCAATTCTGCCACCTGACTACTTCGGGGACCAATTTTGTATCCAGCGGAGGGTTCTGGGGACTCCTTCACCCATGCATTCCCTACGCCGGCCACCAGTTCTTTCTCCCCATTGTTGTCAACATGGTACGAGCATCCATCCACATAGACAGTGGGCATTCCCTCACACTTGTCTTCTTCAAAGACTTTGTGTGGGGAATTAAGGTATGCCTCCATGTTGTCCTTGATTTTTAGACTTCCGTCCTCGAGACAGTTTTCTCTGGCACAATCATGCAAGTCAGCCAGACCTTGCGCGAGGGGACTCTTCTTGCTTTGGCCATATCTGACCTCCACAGGAAAGCCTTGCATTGACAGAATCCAGGAAGTAATTCGGGAATTACTCACATTTCCGGCCCGGATTCTGTCATTTTGGAGATATTGCAGAGGCTGGTGTGGAGTCTCCACTATGATGTGTTCCCCCTGGATAAACGCGTGGTAATTCTTCAATGCCCACTGTTGCCAGGAGTGCCTTCTTACAATCGTTGAATGTTTCCTCCACAGAGGATAAAGTTTTGCTCGCATAGGAGATTACTTTATTGACCTTGTCATGCTTTTGGTATAGTACTGCCGTCAAGCACGTATTAGAAAACCCTGTCTCCAGGAAAAACTCCTTGTTTCTGACGGGGTAAGCTAGGCAAGGTGCTTGTGAGAGGCTTCCCTTGAGTTGTCTTACTGCCTCGGATTGTTCTGGACCCCATTCCCACTTGACCCCCCCTTCAAGAGATGAATCGGGGGTCTAGTGATCTCTGCGTAGCCTTCAATGAACTTTCTGCTGTAATTAGTCAGTCCAAGGAGGCTCCTTAGTTCCCGCAGAGTCGTGGGGTCTTTCAGTTTCTGAAGTGCTTCCACTTTCTTTTCCTGGGGACAGAGACCCTGAGGAGTAATCTCATGCCCCAAGAAATTAACACGGGTTCGACACCACTGTGCTTTCTGAAAGGAAAGTTTTGCTCTGGCGGCCCTCCACTGCGTCAGAACATAACGGATCTCCGCTATGTGTTCCTCCACAGATGAACTTTTGATGAGGACATTGTCTACATAAGCCAGGTTACCCCTCGCACCCAGGTCGGCATGGCCTTATGTAGGAAAATGTTGAATTCATTGCTGAAGTTGAGGTATCCGAAGGGAGTCCGGGTCCATGTGTACTGCTGGCCCCAAAGGTAAAAGCCAGTTTGTATTGGTCCTCCCTACTGACAGGCATGGTCCAGTATCCATTGGTCAGGTCTATTGCTGTGAATACCTGTGACCCTTGAATCTGGGCCAGCCCTTGGTCAATGTAGGGCAGAGGCCATCGGGAAGTATGGACCCGTTTGTTGAGCTCCCTAAGGTCAGCGCAGAGTCTCCACTGGCCGTTTGGCTTCAATATTCCCAGCACCGGATTATTGAAGGTGCTGAGTACTGGACGGATTATTCCCCGGGATTCAAGGTTCTAAATTATTTCAGTAAGGGACTCCATGGATGCGAGAGGCAAACGATATTGCTTCACAAACACTGGAGTCATTCCAGGGTCCGTGGGAATTGTCGTGTGGATGTCGGTGCGACCACAGTCATGAGTCTACCGCAAAGAGATCTTGGAAATCCAAGAAAACTTGTTTCAACTTTTGCTTCTGTTCCAGAGTCACACAGGCATCAGCTAGGTTGACTCTCTCTTCCACCATCTGCCTGAAGCCTGGAAAGACTTCTGGTTTGACTCTCAGCGGCCTCCTCCAGCTGGGTGGAGAAGTCCCTGGTCAGAGTGCTGATTTGGACTGGAGGCTTCAGGTGGGAAAAGCAGCCCTCATGGACCTGGAAAATCACTTCATCCCTCCTAAAGTCACAAGTCACATCTTCCTTACCATAAGGGCAAGAAGTGTACACTAGGAAGTTCCCCCCCATGCCGGATGAAAATCCTGTCTGGTGTTGCATTTTCCTCACTGTCAAAACAGTCCTTGGGGATCGGTCCTAACAGTTCATTTCCTAAATCAATGGAGAAATGTCGGTCATCAACTGCCATTCCAATAATGGTGCCTGCGGCTAGAGTAATACTCTTTAAGTCGCTGTTATCTACCTCTATTGGAATGGTGTCATGTTCTATGTTGACTAATGTTGTTGGGTTTACCCCTAACCCTTGCTGTTGGAGAGAAGCATTTAGATGAATATAAGCACCAGGGTTTTTCAATTTTTGTCCTCTTTTAACTTTCACTTCCAGGGAGAATTGTTGGGTCCTTTCTGGGATGGTGACTTCCTCTTTAATCTGAATTCAAATGCATAAGGTAGCAATTGAGCTGACCTAAATGCTTTTTCTGGATCATCAAAGCCCATGGGATTATCCGCTAATCGGGACCAAGCTTTGAAGTTTATTAAGTCCAAACTAATGGCAAAGCGATTGAGAATGTCACTTCCTAAGTAAAATGCGGCAGTGACGTCTCACACGACCCAACAATTAAGGACTATGCTCTTGTTGCCAATGGAGATTTTGAGCATACACCTGCTTGGCAGGAGATGTTTGGAATTAGGTTCTTCCAGGTCCATTTCCCATTTGTCTATCAGTTTGAATGTGGCAATGGCTGGATCTTTTGGGAGTTGTCGGAATATGGCTTCGCTGATGAAGCTCTTACCGTTGTTCACACACACTCGAGCGGGAACAGAGTCCTTCCCATCATTTAACTGAACAGGGATGAACAACTGATCCCCAATTTGCTGAATATCAGCCAGGCTCTGAGCTGATTTCACATCTTTCTGGACTATAGGAGTGGGAGTGTCTGGTTGTGGATTAGTATAGAATTTCAGAGTGTTTCCTTCCAGTGTGGAATACCACTTTAAACTGGAAGGAAGGTTGATTTTCAGAAATAAAGAGGACCCTCCCATCACCAGTCTGTTGTAATACTGCTATTACTGTCACATCTGGAATCTGGCTATTCGGGAAGTGAAATTCTACTTGGTCAGATTTTTGTTCAACCATGTGGCAGGTGCCGTTTAAACTAACATGGTTGACACTCTGTTTTAATTTTATTGGTCGGCTAGTCTGGGTCCAGAGGACCTTGTTTACACAATCTATTAGGGGTGACAACCTTCTCAGGAGGTCGTTCCCTAGTAAACAAGGGGTGCCCTCTGGAGTCACTACTATGACCGGGTGTTTCACCTTGTGTCGCCCAATTTTAATGTCCAAGTCTGCAGTCCCTTCGACGGGAATTTCCTTCCCGTCAAGGTTCTGCAGTTGTCAAGGAAGAGAGGTGAGAGGAATACGGTAATTCTCCCCCCTTCCTGCATTTAGTTCATCGAAGGCCCTTTTGGACAGAAGGGTAGCTTGGGATCCAGTGTCCACCAGTGCCAAAATTGTACCCTGCCCCTGTACTTGTACCGGGGCATAGTATCTTCCCTCCTTCTCCACAAGGGGGCACAGATAATGCAAATTTTTGGACAACTGGTGGGCCAATTTTCTGGTTTTGGACATTGCTAGCAAAGAGATTTGGGCAGAATTCTCTGAAGAGCCTGGGGAATCTGAAAGAAAAAGTTGGCAACTGGAAATGGTTTCGGGTTCTGGGCCGCCCCCCCACCCCTTTTTGGAGGCAGTTATCAGGTTCGGTTTGACCCATGGGATTTTGGTATTGTTGGTTCTGGGATGAGATGATGGGCGGCGGTAGCTCAGTCTCCACATCTCCCCAGTCTGAATTGGCATCCCTTGGGACCCGTTTTTCCTTGGGAGGAGTTCCCCCATCTCTGAAGGAGAAGATCCTTTTCCCAGGATCATCTGAGGATCCCTCTCCCTCAAATTGGAAGACCTGTACCTCCTCCACAAAGTGGGTCTGTTTGGGTCCTTTGTTTCTCCCACCCCCCTCTGCTCCTTGGGAGGCAGGCTTTCAGGGGCAGGAGATTTCATTTCCAGTTCCTGGTTTTCCAGGGGCTGTTTACAAGTTGGAAAGGAAGCTTCCTCCAAGGCTTTACACCCCCCTTCCCCTTGTGCCTCCTCCCTGGGGACCAGTGGGTTATTGGGGTGTTGGCCCCGTCATTGTTATGGAGCACCGGGTCCAGAGTTTGGGGCATTCTGCGGTGGCATCATCTGAGGGTTCTGTTGAGCCCTCAGTATGTGACCCAGATCCCGTGCCATATTTTGGACCTGGCGCTCAAGTTGTGAAACCCGCTCCGGCTGATACGGGGCTCTATTTTCTCCCCTGGGCTGATCCTGGGAAGGGTAGCTATCCCTTCTCTGGTAATCTCCCGGATTGGGAAGATTCGGGTACCCCTCCACCCTTGGCCTCCCCTCTCCCGGATTAGGCTGTCTGGGCTCAGGGAATTGGGGAAAGAAGGATGAATGATTTTGGGGCTGGAAATTGGGTGGATACCTGGGGAAAAAGTTCTGCCCAGTATTTGGTGAGTTTCTGCCCTCCTGGGGGACGTTAGGAAGGAAGTTCCCTGGATCAGGTGCTTGGCTGGATCCCCCCCTTGGGCTGGAGGAGTCCACACATAACCCAGGATGGGTTGGTTTCCCTTGTAGCAGGGACTTACATAATCAGGGGAGCGAGGGACCTCATTTGTGGGACTACCTCCTCGACTCCCTGTCTGTGACTGGCCCGAGGGCCTCATAGATCCGGGTAGCCTGTTCAATGACCCAGTCTAGTGACCTCTTCTCGTGAAAATCTCTCGCTAGCTGGGTCATGATGTATTTGGGCAAGGCATGGAAAAAAGTATTAACAAACTCTTTGCTGTCTGTGCGCACCCTTTTTGTAGTCTGTGCAAAAGCACGCTTTAACTCCTGCACAAATTCTTGTGGGGCCTGATCCTCCCCACATTGCAAATTGTAGGCTGCCTTGCGAGCCTCTTGAGGATTTCTATGAACAGAAAAATGTTTCAAGATGGCCGCCCTATATGTGGACCATCTTGAATGGTTTTGGTCCTCCAGCCCCGCAAAGAAACTGGAGTATTCAGGGGAGAATGTCCATTTGACGTACTGAATGCAGCTACTGCTGTCCTTCAAATGGAAAGTCTCCATCATTTGCTCATAGAGCTCCAAGTGTTCCCAAACAGAATACTTGGCGTTCTTATGATAAGGCGTGATGACACTTCTTATTGCCATTATTTGTTTCAATGGGTCCTTAAGCAAGGCCCTTTTTGCCTTATTGGCCTTTTTGGTTCGGGTCACCCTGGTCCATTCATCCTCCAACTCAGAAGCGCTGCTCCCAGAGGTGCCCGTCTGATCTTCCAGGTTTTCCCGGATTCTGCGAGCCTGGGAATAGCTGGCAGAATGTGGGGACCTGGTCTCCTGTGTCCTGTGACGCTCAGAGGAGTCTTCAGATCCCTCCTTGCTACCAGGATTTGATGGGTATCCCCCCACTGACCTAACTGGGTAGAGGTTTTCAGGATGCCCTTAGTGGGCCTACTCTCCTGGGGTTCCCCACTAAATTTCACTGTGCTTGGGTGCCCATACCCGGATGCCCGCCCCTCCATTCCTGGGTGGTACTGGCCTATGTGCCCCATACTTTTAGCTGGATAGTAATCTGCCATCCCTGTGGCCCCGTGCTCATGTGTGCCAGGGAACATGGGGGTGGCAGAGTCCAGGGACTGGTAGAGCTGAAGGCCTCTGGCACTAGGGCTCCTGAGGTTATTCTCAGGAGTTTCTCTTTCCCAGCGAACCTCATCCCTATCCGCCCCTGCTCCCTGTTGCCTGCGCTTTCAGTTCCTCAGTTAAGGCCTTACTAGACTCTATCAGTCTCTCCTGCATCGCTACCTGTTGCTGGAGCTATCATTGTGCTGACAGAGAGCCTCATTTTCTCTCTGTGCCTCCTGATTGGTCCTGGAGTACTGGGCCAGTCATTGCTGCAGGAGGGTTACCTCCTGAACTGTGTCCCTATTGGCCTGCTCCTTTCTTGCCAGAGCATCCTCCACCCTCCTGGTGTGCTCTAACAAGTTCTGGTGTTTTTTTGGAGGTCACCCAGTCCCTGGAGGGCCAGGTGATTTTCCTCCATTTTCCTTTTTAAGTGGCAGACTTCCTGGCCTAGGGTATCCCTTTCCTGACTAAGAGCCTGCATCTGTGCCGCCAGGTCGTCCCTTTGCCTTTGGAAGGCACCAGCTTTCTGGAGCTCCTGATCAAACTCTGCCTGGGTATCCAGGTCTTTCAGAATCAATTTATTGCTTTCCTCTTTCTCTCTGTCTAATCGAATTTGCAGGGTGGCTACCTGCTCTGTGCATGCCCTGTTGAAGTCCAGTTGTTGCTCCAGCTTTTTCTGGCTCTGCAGAAGGGAGTCCAAACCGTCTTTGTGCTCCTTCGGCAAAGCCAGAATTCTGATATCCTGGTCTGTCTTTTCTTGTTGCAGTATATCCATGTCCTCTTTTATTTTAATGATATACTGCCTACTATCATTTTCTGACTCCTGGCTCCTCTGCTGCCTCTGCTCAGAAGAGACAAGGTCAGATTGGGCCTTTTCTAACGCCATCTGTTGCCTATTTGCCAGATCTTGGCCTTCAGCACATTTGTCCTGCATGACTTCCATATATAAATACAAATATGCCGCTATCCTAGCAATCTTATTGTGTTCATCTTTTGCCTTAGGGGCCATATATAGTTCACTCAGGGCCACATGTAGGGGACCCTGATCTCTCCATAAATCTGACCCTGTTTCAGTGACCTGTTGCGCGATTGCCTGCAACCAGACCGCCTGGTCCTGATGAGTCCACTCACCTCTCACAAATAGCTTATGTAAGAGGTGCTCCCTCGCTATTTTCATATCTACCATGGTCGTCATGCTGGAGATTGATCTCCCTCCTGACTTACAACAGTTAGTATTTTATTTTGCAAAACAGGCCATTTCCTTAGAGCGTTCCTTTGAGGGGTGCATTCAGTGTAAAACAGCGTGGTGATCTAACCGGATATGTGTATCTGGTCAGTTGGCACACTGGATTAATCTGCACAAGTGGTAAATCTAACACAGAATATCCCGGACGAGCCCCCACTTTGTAAGCGGATTCAATTCAACACTACATCTAAGTCAATGCCTAGTCTGGGATGCTGATGGAAACCCTTATTTATATATTTTTATGGCAAGTTATAATCTGGATGATGAACCCTTGTATAACACCCCTCTCTGAGAATCCCCCTGACCCCACTGAGCCAAGAAGTAGATTTGTTTTGCAAATTTAAAAGGTATATTTGGAAAATTAATCAATATATATATATATATATATATATATAACTTCTATAAATTGATAATGGATAGTACACTTGTGAATATGAGCAGAAATCAGCAATAGGTAATCCTACAGTAGCACAGTTCTTTACAATCAATGAGGAGCTAGTATAGGATGGATAAGGTAGCAAAGATACTTTTATGGTTTCAAGGGAAAAGCAATGAGGAATAAAATGCAGTACAGAAATACTTGATATGATTTTAGCAAAAGATAAGATAATCACTTTGTCTCTGGCAATACACCCCCCTCCCCATGCAATTTAAGAAATGGAAGGAGATGGAAAGAGGAGCACACAGTTCTCAGGAATGCAATCAAATACAATACGAAATTCAGTTCCCCCCCCCAGCAAGCTTAGAGGAAACAGGTAGAAGTTTGAAACACAGGCCCAAAATGCTTTTAAATGTGTTGGCAATGGATGGGAAAATGTGCTAACTGATTTTAATTCCCTCTAGAGATTCAGGGTGAGTAAGAGATGCTTGTTGGTATGAGTTCAGGCTCACTTTAGCAATGCTCTGAGTTATTGCCAGGTTGCAAACGGATTTTAACACAGAAAAGAATGGAGCTACTATTTTGACAAGTGGAGAAATTGAGCCAAATCGCATATCGCGGTAAATTTCGCGAGTGCGTAAATCGCGATTGCGGAAATTTCATTCCTAGCCCAAACGGTTCAAGAGATACGGACGATTTAATAAAGGCAGATTGTCAGATTTAAAGTAAAACTCAAAATGACAGATGACAGTTTTCAGTTTAAAAGATGACAGAATGACATGATTCTAGGAGGCTGTTCTAATTAGGTTAAAATAGTTTGGATTAGATTATTTTAACTAAGAGATTGGTTTTGCACAGTGAGTACTCACACTATATTTTTGATATAAGCCGTCAAGGTCTGGTCACGTTGGACGGAACTTCCGGCGGGTGGTTCTGAAGTCCCGGCTATGTGGGTCAGCTCTGCTCTCTGGGTCTGTCAAGCACAGGTTCTGCTCACAACGGTCTGGTTTGTGGTTCTCTCTGGTTCCGGATACAGCACTGCTTTCTGGATACTGCTACAGGTGCTTGCAAATGTTCTTGGCAAAAATTCAAACAGCTTGCCCGGCTGTTGAATAATTTGGTTGGTTTTGAGGCCTGCTGAAGAGGATTCAGCTTGTGGATTCAGGCCTCTCTGCTACAAATTCTGGAGTTAATTTCTGCTACAGGTTCTGGAGATTGATGGATTTGAAGTCTGGATCTCTGGATGTGAAGTCTGAAGTCTCCCGGCAAAGCGTCCCGCAAGAAAGTGGAAAGTGAATCCCTCTACCTGTCCCAGCAGTCTCTTTGTATGTGTTTTAAAAGGTGGGTGGAGAGGCTAGCATCACTAAGCCTGCCCCTCTCTTGATTTTATAGGTCCATAGATTCTTTGGTCCCTGATTTGGGAAGGGATAGTGTGTCAGAGTGATGTCATTTTTATGACCTGCAGAAATGACACTCCCCTGGTCAATGTGCACACATCTATTCCTGATCCAAATACATATTTCCCAGGTACACAGTTGTTTGACATCACATACACACATCATATATTACTAAAGATAGTCCCTGTCCCGACTCTGGCGTTTCTAGGAGCTTGCATTCAAAAATGGCAACTTATTTTCAATTTTAGTGGGTTTTGCAACATTGTTTTTTCATCAAAAATTATACAAAGGTACTTTTCCCTTCCACATATATCCCAGTAACTTTCCATGTCTCTAGCTTAAATACAGTGTCTACAATAATCATAATTAGCGGGGTTTTGCCCCAGAACATGGTACAAATCGGAGTTTGGACTCAAATCGTGAGGGCATTTTCCATACTAAGACTCTCAAAGTTGTACATTCCTGTCATTTGGTTACCTTAAGTTATCACTCTTTCTATAAAATATATATTTGTTGCAATTCAACTCCCCAAAGTGTTTGGGTCCGCCTCCAGAAGTCTGGGTGGGTCAGTGATCACATGTCTCTCCTTGCTGGCAGAGGGATGCTGACAGGAAACACTCAAAATTAACATAACCCATTCAACTGAAAGAGCCTTTTGTGTGGGCTCCAGCAGGCTGCCTGGAAGTCTCTCCTCAATCAATCAACAGGGTCATGTGATATCCTGCCTCCTGGTGTGGGAATCTCTGAGGTGTTAAGGTTTCCCAGCCTCTTGGCCTCTGGGAACAGCAGGTGGCTAAGATTTTCAATTAACCAACATGCTTGGAAGTCCCTGTTGACTCGCGTCCCTTTGTCAGCCAGTTCTCCTGTCAGAGTTTAGACCACTAGCGCCGCCTTGGGGAATTTGTCGGTACTGCATCCATTTTTGAGTTGTCTTGAATTTGACAGGAGATTTTTGCTATTGTTCTGATAGGCATCCTGACATTAGAGTGGTTATGTGGAACCCCCCCACAAGAAGGTTGAATCTTTGGAGTGGTCTTGTGCCAACTGCGCAGTTCTCCTGGATTCTGGCCTGAATGTGGGCGGCGATAGCTCATCCCCACATCCACCCAGTCTTAGGATTCAACATGGGTCAAAACCCTTGACATGGTGGTGAGAGCTGGTAGGAGTAATGGGAGTAATTTTTCAGCCGTGATTTGTTTTTTGCTTCTTTTTGGATTGGGAGGTGCTATTTTATTCTTATTAAGTTTGGGCGGCTCGATGCTGGCTGTAAAGCCTATGAGATGTGAGGTGGTCCGTCCATATTTGCGGTAGAATACTAGAGATGCTGATGTCACAGTTATGGTTAGCTATCCAGTCTAGTGTGCGTCCTTTTGTGTGTGTAGGAGCTAGGACGTTTTGGGTAATGTTGTGATTGACTAAAATGGATTGGATAGTTTGGGCTTATTTGTCTTCAGCGTCATTAAAGCCCAGGTTGAAATCACCTAGTAAGAGGAGCTGAGTGGTGTCTTTAATGCTGTTCATGAGGAGACTAGATGGGTTTTCCTGAAAATTGCCTAAGGGGCCTGGTGGTCTGTACACTAGAAGTATTGTTAGTGTGCTATTGTTTGAGATAGGTATTTTAGCTGAGAGAAGTTCGCATGATGTGACTGCTGGGTGTGGGGTGAGTCTAGCAGCTAGCTGAGTTTTGGTTATGAGGGCCAGGCCGCCTCCTCTAGTGTTAGGCCGGTCGACTCTTAAGATATTGTAGTTGTCCGGTATGGCAGTCACGAGGGCCGGGCCGGCCGCATCATGGAGCCAGGTTTCAGAAACAGCAAGGATATCTAAGTTATCCATAGCCAGTATATCAGCTGTTTCAGTGTTGTGTGCTATAAGAGACCTAGCATTAATAAGGGCTCCTGATAATGTAGGAGTAGTAGTGGTATCTTTAGCCGATCCAGGATTAAGGTAGTTGGGTCTCCTCTGTTTGTAGTATAGGTCACCTGGTGGTTCGGGCTATTTGTCATCGCTGAGGCTAGGAAGTTAGGCTTAATGGCGGTAGTGGTACGTGTAGGTACAGGTGGACTAGTTCTTTTATTTTTGATGTCATAGATTCGTGGTAGCCTAGCTCTAAGTCGCAAGTTTCTCTCTTGCAGGTTGCAGGGGGTGAGGTTGGTGAGGGCCATTATTGTGGTGATGGTTAGAATAGTCCAGGCTAGGGACCAAGATGTAAATAGGAGGCAGGTCTGGAAGGTACGCATGTTTGGTAAAAGGACACAGCGACAGGTATATTGGGCTAGCCCAGTCGGGCCTGAGATACAATTATGCTAATGCTTGGCACCAGGGTTTGACAGTTTTTTGTCTGGGCTAGTATGCCTATATGGTTCAGGGGGCACAATTAAGCAGGAGTGCACTGGCCTCATCTAAGTTTAGTCATCTATAATACAGGCAGGAGGCACACTACAATACACATGGCAACACCTAGATTTGAATCAACACAGGGCATCACAAGGCAGCACAATTAAACTAATATGCGTAGGGCAGGACAGATACCTAAGTACCTGGAATCAATTGTAGCAAAAGGAGCCAAAGGCTATAAGTTAAGAATGCAGGTGTGCACAATTTCGATGCCTAATCCAAGGACACCTAGGTTCGATTTTAGCACAGAGCGCCAAAAGGCAGTACATTACAAATGCAAGCAAGCACAACTTCAATATATAAACCAAAGATGCCTACGTTTGATTTTAGCACAGAGCGCCAAAAGTGCAATATGTTAACAGTGCCAGGGACACAGTTGCAAGTGTATTGACAACAACCACATAAGTGTGACTTGCCTAAGTGGCGAGAGCATAGTAGGGATGTCCACAGGGTGTAAAAAGGTCCAAGTATGGTGGTGCACTGTTGCGAATGTTTAAACAGCCTTACTGACCGATATAATGTCTGGAGCACATTACTGGTGCGTTACTGCTAATACAGGAGCTGATTGAGTAGATAGGGTGAGAAGGGTGCAGGTAGAGTAGGTAAGACAGGAATGGTTTACTCACTACCTCATAGGATACATGTAGGGGGTATGGCCCTGGGCTCTGGTCAGCTCGGGACAGTCTCTGGACAGTTGTTGGCCTTGCCCTCAGGGCCTTACCAGGAAGGGCCAGCTACGCCTGCCGGCTTCCGGTGGGCTCAGGAAGATGGGGCACGGCCCAATCAGCAGGAGGCTGCACACAGGAGGGGAGGCTGGACTTGGACAAACATCCAGGACACACGGGCCACCATCTTGGATGTACAAACACCTCGTGTGTTTGTATGGCCGTGCAGTTCGAATGTCCAGAAATAAAGCACAACACAAGCTGTGCGGTGCGAGTGCCTTGCAGGGGACCGAGGATTCTATGCTTCAAGAAATGTCGTGGCTACCGCGCTGAGAGCGCTAAGAATAGCCCTAAAATAATGCTAACATGCAAATGCTATAGGAGGTTAGCATACCTCATGGGGCCATTGCGGCTTCTGTTTGAGGATGCTGTGACCAGCTGCAGCTGCAGAGGTCCGGAGCTCCTACTCCTGAGGGGAACGAGTGGATGCAGATATCCCACACAAACAGCTATTTGCAGTCCAAAACGCTTTGGAGAGCTTACTCCTTAACCCACCCTAATGAATGTTCTGAATTGATAAACTGGTTTAAATTGATGCTAGTTGATTCTCATGCAAGTAACACCAGTGCACTATTTCAATTTGTTAAATGTTTAACTACGCGAAACCCAGTTCATGTGTAAATTCACAATAGAAGTAATTCCTTTGACCTGTGAGTGACATGGCATTGCATGGAGCATCCTCCTACCACATACTGTGATGGGCTGCACACCCAGATTGAAGAGAACATCAATGGCAAAAGCATACACTCTGCTTCGATTAGTGTTGCTGAGGAATTGGAAGAGTGACAGTACAACCTTACCAGAAAATACACCACCAGCAGATGACCACACTGCCACTATGTGGAATGAGTTATGTACCACCCTGGTGGGTGAAGTCAATGGGTGTGTAGATGATTGTTATGATTCTGGGCATAGTTCTGGTTTTCAGGTACTTGCTGATCACTTTGGATACCCATTCACAAGTACTACAAAGGAATAAAAGTACGAGCAGGTGAAATACTGCACTCGGATTACAAACAACCTGTTTTGGAGGGTCAAACAGGTGTCTGGCGGGGCTGGTCTGCCAATTTGTTGCTTCATGATTCGTTTTCCTATGATTGATGAAGCTGCTAGCTACATGCTAATATTTACATGCTCCTTCCATCCGGTAACAGAATGAAATGAACAATGGCATTGTCACAAATGCATAGTTTTGCTGAAGCCCCTGTTTATTACTACTCTGCCACTTGTTTAAAAGATTTAACAGCAAGTGTGCATGGATATGCTGATATATGGACGCTGCTACCCAATTGTGGTAGTTCCAGTGAGTGTGCAATGCTCTAGTGCTTGTCTATGCTGATAGATGGATGCTACATATCCAAGTGTCTGCACATCACACATTTCATAACTTGCTGTATATTAACATTGCCGTGTGCATTCCTGTCTTCAAGATTTTCAGTCTCGATTGTTTCTGCAGATAGTTGCATGGTCTATAACGAAGAACTACATTAATTAAAGCATTAAGTATGGTCTGATCATGGAAAATGTCCGGACACTTTGATGCCTCCATTCAAAGGCTCTGTTATGGGCAAAGGGAATACAAAGTAACAGAACAATGTCCACTAATAAGAGAGATTAACCATTGCATGTGATAATGCTGAAGGTACATTTGCAGGCCCATTAATTGATCAGATAGTAAGTATATAATAACAATTTTCTCTACCTAGGTTCATACGTGTAGATTCTTTTGTTTTGAAGATGGCCTGGAAATTACCGATTTTGGGGCTTCTTAGCCAGTTGTTGCAATATCATCTGACGTGCATCAATTCATACAGAAGCGTGTCTGGTGTGCTGATAGCTGTGCGAAACTTAACTCATTTGATGCATACACAATTGGGTTCTCTGTAAAAGATTAAATATTACTCTGACAAACAATTAATTACATTTCTGTATTTGTGGGGGACCCTTTTCATCAAGCGTTAAACTTAACTGGTGGGGACACCTCGTTTCCCCGCCCCTCGCCCACACCTTTTGCTTAGTCCTGCCCATTGGATATACATTTAATATAAAGCTGATATACATTTTATATGAATTTGAAAATAATTAAAAAAAATGTATATCAATTTGATTCACCCCTAAAATGTTTGATCTACGTTGGGCGAACTATTAATGGGTCTGAAGTGGTTGTAAGTCTATGCCACTGGTGGGGTAGTGACATAGAGACACAGAACCAGCCTAGGTTCTTTTTGAAAATACAGATGTTTTAAAATAGGTTGCGTCCCTTAATGCGCAACTAAACTTGCAGAGATAAAACAACCCTGCTGCCTTCCACTTAATTTGGTAGTTCGTGATCTTGTTTTGCAGCTTTTCTGTACTCTACTGCTGATAGTTCTGGAAAGTCATTTTTCATTTGCTTTAACATGGATACATTCTGAAATGCAAAAATGAAGAATTAAGTAGAAACATTTTTAAAAGAGAAAGCAAAATGTGTCAAAATAAAGACCGTTCTCAAAAGGAGGTGTTGAACTGGCATAACCTATTTGCCTGCCACAAGGATGGTTGTGTGAAATGAAGCACAGTAGATCACTTGCACTGTACACTGTCCAAGAAATATATACACATTGTTATTTCTGGATGCCATTGATGCACCTTTTTCACAGCTTCTTGTTGATGAGAATCCAGTGATGAATTCCTCTTTCCTGCCATCAGCTCTTCTTTGGTAAATACAAGATCCATCTGTTGGTTCAGAACCATTAGTGGCAGTGGTGGATAGAAGGTGTTTAGTGTTTTTTAAGGGTTTCTGGTTGTAGGTTTGGTCGCCCAAGGTGGGGCTGGCAGTTCTCAAATATGGCAGGTTTGAGGCTCTCCGGTGGCCGTGGTGGGCGGAAAGTTTTTCGTATTGTTTTGTGGGTTGGGATGGTAGCTCCGTTGGTGTGGTCCTTCTGCCAGTGGGTTAGTTACGCCTGTTTGAATACTCATTCCTTGTTTTCGGAATGAGGTTGAGTGCGTGATATTTGAGGTATGGTTGCTGCTGCGGAAGAGGTGAGGTGTGAGGTGTGAGGTGCTGTGTCTGGTTGGGTGGAAGGAAGGGAGGTGTTAGGAATGGTATTCTTATTATGTTTATCCCACTGGCAGCTGTTGAGTTTGAAAGCTGGTGGGGCGTAAATTTCCCAGGCTGATTTTGGGAGTGAGCACAAACAGCATGCAAGCTCATACCTGACGTGTGTTGTGGAGGGGGGAGGTTCTCCCCAATGAGATTCTTAGAAAAATGGCCTCCAAAATGTGAAATTTACTATCCAAACCCACCAAAATATGACATAAAAGGATTAGGTTTTACGTACTTATCGTGGTACATTATTCTTACGTGTGCAAGTTTGATGGTGTATTTTACAGCAACTTGTATTGAGAATAGCTGGTACTGTGGTGTATGCATAAAGAAATTCATTATATAGTCAGTAATGATGGATAAATATCATTTTGTCATGCTGTTACTGGCATTCATATGCGTTCATCCTTTTCCTAAGGTGGGATTTTAGGCATTTTCTGAAAGGGGAGAAACTAAGCTAAAATATCACTTGTTTACCACTTAATTAATGCATGATTTGTCCTACCTCTAATGGCCGTCTGCCTCGCTGAGCCGCTATTGCTTCAGTTGCTCAAAGTTGAAACATGTAGATTGCAAAGGTCACAGAAATAGCACAATCAAACTGCAGGGAGAAAAATGCAACAGAAATAGTTTACTAAGTTTATTATTTTCAGTGTTTTGTTATCACAAGTTACAACCAACAACCAGAATATCATATTCTGAAAAGCAATTAAACAAACTGCACATATATCAATGTTCAGTCCCATGTTGCTGCCACAGAGATGGAGGCAGCTGTTAGATCCGCCTCACTAAAGACCTACAAATAAGGCTGCCCCAAGTGCACTTTGCCCGTTACTGCCTGATAAAGCTCAGGGCCTACAGACAATGCCATGTTTTCCCGGTTTGTGTTTTGCGTCTCATTTCAAATGTCACGTGCCCGAGTACATACTGTTATTGCTGCGTCATAGACTTTGGCGTGACAGTTGTCTTTATTGATTTTACTGTTCTGCACAGCACACATTTCAAGCTCCCTAAACGATCTCATGCTAGGGTTACCCTGCCAATCCACCCTAGTAGGTTAATCAGTGACAGAAAGCAGGGCTAGGGGGGGAGTGCACAGCCACGGGGTAGGATTTGGGCAGAGCAGTTACTTGGAGCCATGCCCATGGCATTCATTTTACTCTTGGTTCCCTACATACAGTCTTCCACATCGAGGTTTGTGTGTACTCATTCTTTGATCAGTCTGTCTATTATTGTTATTCATCTAAATCTATTGCAGATGTCTCTGTCATTTCATCAGTCAAATGTTTTGTGGGTGTTCCTAGTTTTTTCATGAAACCATTAAGTGGATAGTGGAGCAAGGCACACGCTGGCACTCGATTTCACTAGGTCCTCAAGAAAATGAGTGCACTATATGTAGGGCAGTAATGGAGTCCCTCTCCTGTCGCAGGCCTGCTATTGGCTCTTGCCTTATCGCTAGTTGCACAAGTTATTTCACCTGCCACATTCATGATATGCAACAAGACCATGCACCACTTTCTTCCCAAAGTGGAACTGAGAGCTATTGGTCAAACCCTGATGTGTGTGAAACTAGACTACGGCAAACATGACCTCATGAACCCAGAGCTAAAGGCCTCACACTGGATCCTGTTGGGAGAGGGATGTAACTGATAAGCTATTCTTTGTAGCTCAGGCCCACTTCTTATCAACTGAGTGATGCAAAGCATAGCAGCGAGGCACCACCGATCTGCCAACACAAATGCCCTTTATCTTTCACCCCAACACCCCTTTCAAATAACCATCTCTTGCTGGCCAGGTATCCTCCGCGAGCAGAGCTATGCCTTGGTGTGGTACCATAATGTGCTCTGGTCCTGAACCCCCAGACCCACATCAGACTTCCCAATAAGAGCCAACAATCCTGGGTACAGTCAAGGCTTTTACAAGCATTAGATATGCCGTGCAGGGTTCTGCAATGGTGGGAAAAGTGCTATTATCACACCAAAAAACCACACAGGTTAGTCATTTCTAAAGGTTCAGGGGCACGGCCATGTGTTGCCCTTATTTCAGTCTTGCCTAAAGTTCCGTTCGGTCCTCATCAGGGAGTGGCGGGACAGCCGGAAGTGAAAAACTCGCCCTATCAATAGTCATCTCACTGCAACAGGATGAGTTTTTGGCTGACAGACACATGCTAGAGCGAAGGACTAGACCTGTGTCATCTGCTATTCAAATGAATTGTTTAGAATTTTATTTTGGATTCTGTCTAGCGAGGCAGTTAAAAAAACCAAGGGAAAAAAATAAAACCAAACAACTAAACTTACAAAAAGGTTATCTAAAAAAGTATGAAAGAAAAAGTTGTCCTCTCGTGTTAGAAGATACTTTGTCCGTGTACCATTGCGGAGGACTCACTGCTGTAAAAATGACTTGCAGTTTGTGATTGGTTTCAGTTAGTAGAGTAAGGACCCCACCTATCTGTTTGATATTCCTACAGATTGTTAGGTCACTCTGTCTAATGTTCGTGCTGTTTCTCTATTAGTTTATAGAGAGAGGTAAAGGAACACAACCCTCAGCTGTGATATTGTTTGTATCTCACTAGACTGGGTTGTTTATGAGTGACCGGTTTCAGTGGTTAGATTTTAATGTACCACTTTCTTCAGGGCTATCAAAGGCACCAGACTGCATGTCTTATCTTGTTTAAATACAGCGTTGTCTGCAGTTAATGGTAGTGTGCCCACCCTTTCCTTGGTTTCGCAATGTTCTGAATTGAATTAGTGATGGGCATAGTCGCGGGATGCCTGGAAACTTGGCATACCCTGTCCCGTGCTCATGGAGCCGCCTTACAGAACCTCCCGTCCGCTCCCCGCTTCTTCCATGTTCTTATCCTGCAACCTTCACAGCAGGTGTAGCAGAGGACAGTTTCTACAATGCTATCCAGCTGGATAGTAAGCCCCGGTCAACAGGTCCAACTCCACTACTGCCGAACACTCTGCCAAAAACTCCAAAGTGTTAGTTTAGTTCGTTTATTTATATAGCGCAGCCAAACCCTCGGGTAACTGGGCGCATTAGGCTTGAAGCAAACATAGGTTATAGAAAGGTTGCACATGCGAGATGTAGTATGCAGTAAGGGCAAAAAACCCTCTTTTTTTGGTGGGGGCCTGACTCCGGAGGGTTTAGGCAAATATATATCAAAAGAAAAAGGAAAATGGAGTCAAAGGCTACCCTTGTCAATGGCGCTAAGGTGGTTTGTCTAAAAGGGTGCAGTGGGTACCGTATAACAGTATGCTCTTCCAGAAATAGGGGGAGACAGTTAAGATCAGCAATTTATTAGTTCACATCCGATAAAAGAATATTTAAAATAATGACATATGCCGTCCTGGGCACAAAAGAGTATTGTATACAGATCACAATACTTTGTACATATTTTAGTGGGTTAGTACAATTCAAGTGACTGTAATTTTATGTATTGCTAATAAAGCAGTACACAAGCATGGTCGACACAAAAGAAATTGAGGTGTTTATGGTGCGGTGGATAAGTGGAAAAAACAGCGGTTTGGAATGGTCGTGACCTGCTGGCAAGTTCACCTCACTGTCGTCAGGACTGAGGGAATTTTGGAGCACGAAGGTGCTGTGAGAAGAATGACATGCGCCTGTAATTGGTAAAACATAGGATGGGGTGTTAGATCTGGGGTTATTAGACAAAGGCAAAAAGCACATAGGGGGAGACTGCAGGAAGGACAGCCTAACTAAGGTAGTTGAAGCGTCATGACTGATTGTTGTTGTCGGTGCCGGCGGTTGAGTGCCTGGCGTGTTGATTGTAGTCCGCAAAGTGAATAGACGATCTCTGTGGTTACTGAAGAGATTCAAAAGAATTTTGTGGTTCAAGGGAACTGGCACATTGAATGTGATACAGAGAAGGGGGGGGGGTTTAAAACCAAGGGATTGTGTTACCTTGCAGAATCGATCTCGAGTTCAAGTCGAAAGAAGTGGCGGGAGCCGTTGTTTAATGGCTACGTCTGGTGACTGTGACTCCTGTTGAAAAGGGACATAGATGTATGTAATGCAGGGTGCATATAGCTAGCTGCAGAGGTAAGCGTGACTTTGTAACTGATCTTCATTCATTAATACTGCAATATTGCTCCATGTACTACCAACTAAAATGATAGTTTCTGTTAACAAAATGGGTCTCTATTCCCTATACCCTTGCACTTTGTGGCTTTCTTTCGAAGGAGCAATGTATTTATATGATTCTCTGTCTAAATTTCGAACATTTTTGTATATTTTTGTATGTTTTCTCATTTTCTGCAAACGGTTATATTTTCAAAATAACGCATGGCTTGGCGAAATGATAATTCCTTCAGTGTGCAATAACATCTAAATGTCCTTTTATGAGAAACACACGGTTTGGCAAAATGACAAACCAACGATATTCCATCTTGTGAGATTGTCCAAGTACACGTATTGAGCCATGATGTACTGACCATTCCCGACGAAGCAGCGATTTCAGAAACACTACCCATGCTCTACATAACAACGCTACTCGTTTTGCACATGCGCATCGCGTTTCGCCTAATCTAGAAATGTCCTCTTATATTATAGTCACCATGCATGCGCACCATTCAGACAACAACGCAAGCCACTGATACAGCTCGCTGAGAGGTAAGCACTAGGACTCCCTTTTTTTCCGCGCATTTAATTGGCCTCCTTTGGCTCCTGGGACTACGGCTATTTCATCAAGTTACAACATGGCTGACTGGTATGCTGAGTGTATGAGATTCCACCCAGGGCAGTTGGTAATGATGTAAGACCAAAAGAGAGGACCCAAGATTGGAGTCCTCCCGTCCCCTGCACACTCTGGAGATACGCGGCAAAGGCGTAATTGTTTAGAGTAAATATTTCAGTGCTCTATCGAAGTGTTTGTGAAATGACATATTAAATTCTAATATTCCTTATTGGAATCAAAAAGGGGTAATGGTGTAAAAATGAAGGGAGGGATGTCTCCCATTTATTCATAAACAATAGTTGAAGCAGAACCAATAAAAATAGCAATACATCCTCTACATTATCATAGATAACAAAAATTCCACTGTGGTAGGCTGACTCGTTTCGAGGTCAATCCTCTTCTTCAGAAGCCTTTGTGGAACTGTTTTTGAACATGGTATAAACATAAAGCAAAGAAATCAAAAAAGGTATTGTTAGACATAGCTAGAACAAGCTAGTGAATCATTCATTGTGAATGCACAAGTAGTGTGTCCATTATATCTAGAGGGACTCATCCATGTAAGGCTTGTACAGACACAATGCATTTATAGACCAAGGTCCATTCTAGCAAGTGACCAAAAGTGAGAGATATAATACAGAAGAGTCAGGCCATGTGTATGAAGTCCTCCTAATCATATGTGGACAAGGAACATTCATCATCTTAAATGTCAAGAAGAATCCTGATCTATACATCCACTATTGGTTGAAAGGCACGAGATGGGAGGATAGCTGCATTAGCTTAATGGTTAAGTGGATCGGAGTACTGCTATATCGGATCCGTATCCGCGGGAATCGACAATCTCAGTCCTTGAGAAATATGTTGGATTGCGCTAAGGCACTAGGGAGATAAGATGACCAAGGCAGTGTGTATAGCAAATGTGAAGTAATGGCTAGATATTCAAATAAATACATATTTCGTTCAGTCAATGGGTAAATATGATCCAAACGATGGAGCACCCAAAGCACCTAGACGGGTGATATAGTTAAAATGCCACCACGGGTTAGTCAGGATAATGGTAAAGTTCAAATAATTGTAATATTGGACGTGGCTCAACAGGTTAGTCATTTTAATCGTGTAATTCAAAATAGCATGTGGTTTATTGAAAATAAACTGTAATGGGAGATGCTGAGGAAGTGAAACTAAAATAATTTAGGAAAACAGCAAAAAATGAGTGCAAAAGTCAAAAGGAAACATAACTCACATTCAGTCATAAATGAGGATACTGGCAGGGGATGGGGCGCGCGTACACACTCTACGTAAAGCCCCATGTCTTAATGGGTTCACTGCCAGGGTGCAGGAACAAGGTAGGCACAGGCTGTCTGTAAAAGAATAGAGAAAGGGGACATCAAGGATGGAATGGCTATCTCTGGCTGGCAACATCCTGAAATCATGGTAGAGTCAAAGTAGATAGATGTAAAGGGTTTCATGGTACTAACCTTATGTCAGCTGGTAGAGAAGCAAAGTGCCTCCTATGGCGTGGATTGTTTCCAAGAAAACTGTCGAGCCGTCAGGACGGCGAACTCGGAATGGCGAACGACATCAAGGGAGGGAGGTTGAAAGCCGTATATGCTCTCTGAAAAAACAGAGTGCCTGTATGACTAAAGGATACGTCTGGATATCCCAAGAGCAGGATTTGAGAAAAAGACAGTCAATACGGGCTTAAGTGAGTAAAAGTGGCGCGTACCTTATCTCTATCGCATATACAAAGTAGAATGCGTCCCATAGCGTGATCCATGTCCATGGCCAGCAAGACCAGTTTATCTTTGTCTTTAAGGAACTGGATTTGAGTCTGATGATCGATCAATGCGGTTTCAGTCCCATGTCTGGGTCTGAATCCTGATTGTCTAAGGCCCAACAGGTAATTATATTCAAGATATTGCTGAATCTGAAGATGGGCCGCTCGGTCCAAGATTTTCAGCAGAAAAGGTGCCGTTGTAATGGGTCTGTAATTTGACAGATTATTAGGGTCTAAGGTAGGCTTTTGTAGGAGCGGGAGAACCCAGGGATCTTTTAGATTATTAGGTACTGCGTTAGATTTAAATGAAGCGTTAATAAAGGATGTGGTGAATGGTGGCAGTTCCTTCACAGCCTCCTTGATGAGTGGAGCAGGGCAGGCATCTCCCTGGCAGTTAGATGGTTTTAATTTTATGATAGTCTCAACATCTTTCACAGAGAGGGGAGTGAAGTTAAATTGAGAGTGTAAATTCCTAGTAGGAGTAGGCAGGATCAGATTAGGATCAGCATTGGAGATGAGGATTTTTTGTTTTCTATTTAGTTTTGGAGCATAGTAATTTTGGCTTGTAGTGCATTCTGGATTTTAGTACACCACCTGATATTTTTAGTACAGGTATCAAGAAGTGGGCCAGGTGATTCTAACTCCTTCAAAATGTTAAGAGTTACTTAGTGCTGGACTTGGCTTTGCTTATGCAGTCATTGTTGTCTTTTTTTAGCTTGGACTACGGCTTCTTTATAGTTAAGGGATGCTGTTGATAAGTTATCTTTATTGGCTGAGGATCGGGAGCTTTTCCACAGTGGCTCAGAAGTTATTTTCAATTTCCTTACGATCTAGAGATGTGGGGTGTACCATGTGTTAAGGTGAGCATGCGGTTTAGATTTGTGTAATTTAAGAGGTGCTAATGTATTAATGGCTTAAGGATAGTGTTGGTTTATATATGCTTGTATCGCGTGGGAAGCCTGCAGGCATCAAAGCGCGGAAACACAGAAGGACAAAATAACATAGCAACATACTAATAAAGATAATGAAGGTGCTAGCTAACTTTTTGTCTAATTGAGCAACTCACTGGAACAAGTAAGATTTCAACAATTTCCTAAAGGTCTTATAGCTTTCCTCTGGCCGGAGGGTGACGGGCAGCTTATTCAAATGTTGCGCTGCCCGCACTGGGAAAGATCTGCCTGACCTGCGGCACAAGTGCGGCACATTGAGCAGGCCCTGATCAGTTGATCTTAGATGTCTCCGGGGAGCGTATCTTGAAAATTGTTTTTTAAAGTAGATAGGTGCATCACCAAAAAGGCACCTATGAACTGGATATATATTAAAAAGTGAGGGAGACAGACATGCCCCCTGTGAAACCCCAGAGACAGTGGATTCTGAATCAGACGAGACGTCTCCCCAATGAAGCGTGGATCTACGTCCCTCTAGAAATGACCTCCCACCTGACCGCCTCCCCTGAGAATCCCCCTGTGAGAGCCAATCTCTCCAACAGAATTTTATGGTCCAGTAGATTGAAAACTGCTGATAAATCAAGTAAAATCAGCAGCCCTGATACACTCCTCTCAAACACTGTGAACATCTGTGTTTGGAGGTCGACCAAGGCACAATCTGTGCCATAGGTGCATCGAAAACCAGATTGTTTCTTGTGTAACATGCTTACAGCCTCCACATGTCATTGGAGGTGCATGGTAGCCACCTGGTCGATCAGCTTAAGAAAGAAGAAGGTATTGGATATGGGCTGCAAGTTTGCTGCATCATTAGGATCCAAACCGAGTTTTTTCAAAAGGGGCGTCACCGCAACATCTTTGACACAATGATTAAAGGAGGCTTTAGCAAATCTGCACACAAATGGTCGAAAAACACAATTATGTTCCAGGATGACCTTGGATGGCAATAGATCCCCTGGGCAACTTGTTGGATGCATGGCCTTTAGAATTTCTTTAATTTCTGAAGTCGTTGCAGTTTAAAAAGTAAAACACAAATGCGTAAAAGGTGCCACCTGGTTTTGCTCCCTGGGATCAGTGGGCATTTGGTCATCGACCATTTCTTGTTGCGTATTCCCTGTAATATCACCCACCGATACAATCTCCAACATGTGCAGCTCATTACAAATCTTGATCTGAGCGACCACAAGCTTCTTTGCAATCTTCCTTTTTTAGGGTTTATGTTTTGGTTTAGTACTTTAGGCTTGCCCATGTTCTAAACAATTTAAAGAGTTCCTTCGTTTTATTGCCTGCCCTGCTTATTTGTTCATTATAATGGTTGCATTTGGCTTCTATGATCTTGTCTTTATACTCCTCCTCCCTACGTTTCTGCTCTTTATTTTTTTTTTCTTTAAGCCATATATGCGCCACCTGTCTTTCCCTTATCTTTAGCTGGACAAATTCCGGAGAGAACCATTTTTGATGATTGGGAGAATCCCTAAGACTTCGAGACTTGTTAAAAGCAACCCTATCAAGCAAAGCTGTCAAAACTCTCTATCAGTACGTCGGGGTGATCCGACTCATTTGTTTTTCATCAGGTCATTTATACAAACCGCAAGATCATCGGATGTAATGGCCCAATAGTTTCTCCCTAAAACCATGTGTGGCAGCTCATGTTGCTGCCTAAAAGGGATGGGGAGTTGAACCTGACACCTAAGAGAAGAATGATCTGACCTTACGCAGGGAGCAGTAATAACGCCTGTCAGTATTTGTATTTTATTTATATAGCGCGCCTGGCCCAAAGACATCTGGGCGCATTTCTTAAGGTTACAAAGACATAGTATGCAGCACACATCTAACATATATTACAAAATATTTACAAGATAATTAAAAGGTGATGGTCAAAACGGCACAGCCTAGCAGAGCAAAGCAGCAGGAAAGCAGTGTAGTTTGTCACGGTCAAACTGACGGGTGGAGCCTTTGAGAGTCCGGCGCTATGAGCCACATTTTGGATTTACTCTTGAATGAGTGGAAGGAGGATTCAGATCTGAGTGGATTGGGAAGAGAGTTCCACAATTTAGTGGGGCGAACCAGGAAACTGCCCCCCTTGCTTTCTGAAGCTTGAACCTGGGTAGTGAAAGACAGTGTGGTTGGGCTGCTCTGTGTGGGTCGGATGGAGGTGTGTGGTGACAACTTCAATAATGGACATGCAAAGTGCTTATAAATCAAATATGACTTAGATTGTATTATTTTAAGTGACTGATGAAAGAAACACTCTGCATTCAAAGACTATAAAGTGGTTGTCTCTACGGATGACTACCAGAAAATTGCTGTCACTGTTACTCCATTCCATATTTCAGTATAGACAGCACACAAACTTCTTTACAAAAAATAAACTCTGCTATTAATACACTCAAGAACCTAAAGTAAAGTTCTCTTCTACTATGGATGATGTTAGAAAATAAACTGTACAGTTTTTAAATGCATGCATGCATTCAGTCTGACGTTTTGCTTAGAGCATGTTTGCATTTAATCTTTCAGTCATAGATCCCTTGCTGGAAAGAAAATGCATGCTTAATACACATTAGCCATTGGCACTCTTTCCAGGTTGTCACAGAAATGACACCAGCCTATATACATTACTAGATACATTATGCGTGTATACATTCAAATAACTTAGTCGTCAATTTTCTAATCCATTCTTGACAGAAGAAAATGGGGTTGCGGTTGTGTTATTTATTTGTATGTTCAGATTTGCTGGCACCTCTGGTCGACACATTGGACTAGCGTGGAATTCACTTACTGCAAGGTTTTCTTTAGAAGTGCAAGTTAAAAATGAGCCAAAATTGCATGCGTGTAAGTTCCTTTTATAATTACACAAAAAGTGACAGTTAAAAAGAAAAAAGTATTATGATTGATATTTTCAATGTAGTCTCTTTCAAAGGAGGTATTTTAGAAACTTTTTATAAAAACAAACGGGACTGCACATGGTTTCCTGTTGCTGCAGTGTCCGTTTGGTGCCATGCAATTTGCGGAAGGGGGAATGTGTACAGCAAGTACAGGTGATACCTTGGGAGGTCCTAAAAGGGGCCAGTATTTACCAGGTTAGTCCCCGTACGCAATGTGAGGAGGGGTTGTTCTCGTCAAAATGGGTTGCAGAAAACTACAGGATGTAGAAATGTATGTAGCTCCTCCAGTGTTGTACTCAAAGCAGTGAAATCAAAATCAGTCTTTCACTGATGAAAGCAGAATAGGGGTCCAGCAAAACGCTAGTGTTCAGAGCCTGAATACTCCGAGGTTGTCTGTTTTTTCAGTGACGCCGAATAAATATATAAATCACTGAAACGTGTGACAAAACTGCCTGACTGTTCATATAGTGTAAATCCATTACTCTCTCAAGAGTTCATTGGAGTGGAACATTTTACTCAACAATAAAATCTAAAGTGAATCAAACAAAAATGTTGAACTGGCTAACGTTGTCATTTCAACATTTGTGGCTGGTGATTGTTGTTGCTTGGTTACTTTTAATGCAAACGAGTTATTAAAAACCAAAATAAATGTTAACATTTAAAACGAACATTCTTGCTTGTAGAACATACTAAATAAGGGCCGACACGTATAAAACTTGAAAACATGACGGACGCAATTTTTGTTTATGGCTTGGGTAATTTACAGTTAATACAGACTAGTAAAGAAGCAATTACAACATGAACGTGTTCACGAAACGTCCATAAGCCTGCTTACCGTAGAAATGGACTTCTGCAATTTGGTTCGGTCTCCCCTTCTCGTATGTGCTCCACGTCTTTGTAGTCGTGCAATGGAACTGCTTCTTGGGTGAGTGAACCAGAGTGACATCTTATCAGCCATTTAAAAACTGAAAGTATGTTGGATGCCTCTGGATTGCACACCCATTGGGCCTGAGGGGAATGACTGGCAGAACAGACATCCAATGAAAAGGCTGTTTTTTCAATTCTTTTACATTGTTAATCAAATACATATGGCAAAGGAGCATTTACATCTGATAGCTTGTTTATAGTGAGTCAGAACTTCGACTGCAGACCCATTAATTGCATACTTATGTTATGTTACTTGGCATTTATATAGCGCTTATGTATCACTGGTATGATCTCAAAGCACTGGTAGGTTTAACGTCCTCGGGGATCGTAGTTAAAGTCAGTAGAGAGAGTCTGAAGGTGAGTGGGTGCACCGGATATGTGTGCAGCTGGTGTAGTAGTTGCATGATAGGTGCTTCTTAGCGGTAGGTGTGGTGGTGTGGCGGTCAGTTGTATGTGTTCATTCTGGAGGGTGGACACCCAGACTGATTTCTGGCTGCGTTCGGCCTGGGGAGACACTTGAGCTAGCAGTGTGTGCTTAGCTAGCTGTGTTTAATTAGGATGATGGGGATTCTGTGGCTGGTGTTAGTATGAGAACAGCTATACCGAATGTGTCATAGTATCGTTGTGTTCTAGTTGAATGGTGGTGTGTAGGAGAGAGTAAGTGTGGTAGTGTGATATGGTGGTTATCAGTAAAGCGCTTGAGATTGATCACTCCATCTGAACCATCTATTCTGTCCATTTTATTTACTCTGTCCATTTGTTTCACTTTGTCTGTTCATCTATTTTGTCTGTTGCATCCATTTAATCTACTACTCCTTCTATCCATTCCATCCATTCGACCCTTCATCCATCTGATTTAATCCATCCATTCCGTAGACCCATGTCTTCGTTCCCATCCGTTTAATGTGTTCAATTCGTTCCATCAATTCCTAATTGTTCCGTCCACTCCCTCTGTTCCCTCCACTTCATCCATTCTATTTACACTGGGCGTTTTAGTTTCTGTCAGTTTGATCGGGACTCTATGCTGGATTGTTATCTTTGTTCAACAAACTTGGGTTTCAGTTTATTGTGGTTGTTTATTCTGTTTGTACTAAGATTCGAGTTTTAAGGGAAGGGCCACGTTTTCAGTAATTTGTGGAAAGGCGCGAGGTCTTCAGTGAGTCAAATGTGGAGTGGAAGTGAGTTCCACAGGGTGGGGGCCAAGGCTGAGAATGATCCACCTAACTTCACTGAGTTGGTGTTTGGTATCTCTAGGAGGCAGGCGGAGTTTGATCTTAGAGTGCGCAGTGGATGGTAGGGTTTTGGCTGGTTACCTGGTTCTGAAGGTATTGAGGTCTGGTTTTATGCATTGCTTGGCGAGATATGCATAAGGTTTTGAAGGTCACCCTTCGTTCAACCTTGAGCCAGTGGAGAGTTTTGAGAGTTGGGGAGGTGTGATCTCTTGGGCCAAGTGCTAGTAGTAGTTTCGCTGCAGCATGTTGTGCTCTTTGTAGTTTAATCAGGTGGTATGCAGGTGGTAGAGGTAGTTAGCATAGTCCAGTCTTGACATTACAATTGATTGGACAGCAGCGAGTCTGCTGGGAAAGGAGAGGTATGGAAAAATGCGCTTAAGGATTTTGTGGTGGTAGTGGCATGACTTGGAGACATTGTTGAATTGGTGCGAGATGGTTAGGTCAGATTCAAGAGTGCATCCAAAGTTTATTACTGAGGTTGTCGGGAGATTGCCCATGGATGAGGGCCAGGGTAGAGGGTGCGGAAGAAGTTAGGTGTTACCACACACCAAGATTTCAGTTTGGTTGGGGTTTAAGAGGTGTGGTCATACAGTGATCAATGTCAAGGAGGCAGGCGGCGAGGTCGGGCTGGGATCTGGGTTTTGAGTTAAGGATTTTTAGGATTAGTTTGGTGTCGTCGGCATAGTTATAGCATAGGATATTGTGTGAGCGGAATATTCGTGGGAGGGTGGACATATAGAGGTTGAACAGGATGGCTGATAGGCACACTCCTTGTGGAACTCCTGACTGGTCGGGCGGCGGAAGCAAAGGAGGAGAGGAGGATTATTTGGCTCCTATTGTTGAGGAAGGATGCTATCCACTTGAGTGTTTCCACGGATTCCTAGGGAGTGGAGGCAGTCTAGGAGGATTGAGTGGTTGATTGTGTCAAAGGCGGCGGACAGGTCAAGAAGGATTAGTGCAGAACATCCCGCAGAGTCAGCAGTGTTTTTAAGGTCATCCCAGATTGAGGTCAGGGTGGTTTCGGTTCTGTATCTGGGTCTGAAACCTGATTGAGCGGGGTCTAGGAGATTGTTGGCTTCGACAAAGGCATTAAGTTGGGAGTAAGGGGTTTGGTTGATGAGTTTAGCAAGGAACCTGGAGTTTGAGATGGGGCGGTAGTTTTTGGGATCGAGAGGGTCGAGGGAAGGTTTTTTTTAGAAGGGGCTTTACAAGAGCAGTTTTGAACGCCTAAGGTAACATACCTGTCAATGCATTATAAGTCTTAATAGCAATGGTTATTACACTACTGTTTTAAACTAATAAGGCCCCATTGAAATCTTTTCTCTGTGCCCCATGACCGCTAAAATGTAATTGTTATTTTCAAATTGCAGATCTCTGTGATCCAAGTCTCTTGTAAAGCATATGTTTAATAAAATTGCATGCAGAGGATTTGTGATTAGCACGATTCTTAACACATATAATTAATTATTTCTGCATGCATTTTGTCTTTCAAGCCTCCAGACTATACTATGGCCTAGACTGCCTGCATCTAAGCATGATATCATCTGAGTGGGTAGTACTAGCTTTGCACTATAAACCACTGTGATTCTGCACCAGTTTTGACTACTACCTATATTTGTAACTAATTGCATAGCAATCCCACTTTAAAATGTCAGCCAAAAATGTTTTCAGTTTTAAATTTTAACTACAAAATGGAATGGGCCTAAAAGAAACCACATTTGATATATAGAAGGAACACTGAACATAACAGTATTTGTATCGGTGTCCCTGATTTTGAATTGCACTCCTTTGCATTCACAGTTTTTACTGTGATTAAAGTTCAACAATTTTAGGGAATGGGTAGGAGTTTCTTTTGATTTACCTTTTTAAAATGCAATTTCTGATTTAGGGAAAATAATCCAGGGACTCGGTTGGCCAGACGTCATCAACCATCAATTATGGTGGCCTTTGCCATGCATTTAATAGAAAGTGTCCCAGATGTGCCAGGTGTGGCAGACCAGTATTTGTTTTACTCAACTTTCACCAAGTTTGTACACCCAAGAGCACTGCCCTACAGGATACAAGCACTCTGAAGTTATGTGCGTGCCCCAGAACATGGCTTGCCGGTTCCTACTCTGTTTTTCACCTGGTTCCTGACCACCAGATTACTTCTAAAGGTGGGAAATTGAGTCTGGTTTCTTTACATGTAATTTGGTTTCTCTACCCTGTGGATATTTACTTTACAACCTCTGGCTCTTAAAGCAAGACCTGCATGACAGGTATGGACTTGTAACAGTCAGAATCATCTGTTCATTGATAAAATGTTCTAACACTATATGTAGAACATCCAAGAAGGCGATTTTCTTCCAAGGTACATAATAAACCATGCCAAGAGTACATAAAATATTTTGGTTTGTATGATCTATGTTCTGCAAACTTCTTGCACATAACCACAAAACACTGCTATTGCTACATTCAGTTAAACAATATCCCACACAAACAGCTATTTGCAGTCCAAAATGCTTTGGAGAGTTTACTCCTTAACCCACCCTAATGAATATTCTGAATTGATAAACTGGTTTAAATTGATGCTACTTGATTCTCATGCAAGTAACACCGGTGCACTATTTCAATTTGTTACTAACTATGCGCAACCCAGTTATTGCTAGTTCATGTGTAAATTCACAATGGAAGTAAACTGTGAGTGACAAGACGTGCTATTGCCTTCAGCATCCTTCGACCACATACTGTGAAGAGCTGCACACCCACATTGAAGGGAACATCATTGGCAAAAGCATCCACGCTGCTTCCATTGATATTGTATATGATAGTTTATTTATATAGCGCCTATACACAATGTGTTTCAAAGCACTTCAAGGCAAGGGAGGGAACAAGGGAAAAACAATGACATTCTTACAGGCCATGAACAGTAAGGATGTGAAATTAACTATCGTACTCGGCCTGACGACATTTCAGATAGTGCAAGAGCTAAGACATAGATAAGGAAGGGAGGGGGAGAATGGGAAGGAAATGGAAACAGACAGGCGACTACCGTATTAGGCCTGACAACATTTCTGGTAGAGCCGGGGAAAGAAAACAAGAGGTGATGGAGAGGGGTGCTGAAAGGTAGGGGTGGAACAAAACAAGCGACTATCATATTAGGACTGATGACATTTCAGATAGTGCTGGAGGGGTTGGGGGTGGGGAGGAAAAAAAGAGCAAGGGGAGGGAGGAGGTTACAGACGAGGTTGCTATCATACTAGGTCCAGGGACAATTCTGATAGAGTAAGTGCATAGAAGAAAGTAAGGGGAGGAGATAGGAAAAGGAAGAAGGGAAAGGAGGAGAGAACAGAGTTAGCAGTCAAGAGTGGACAAGCAGGAGGGGAGAGTGAATACAATTGTGAAGTCAGTAGTAACACATAATGTTGCAAGCCAGGATACAAGATGAAGATGGGAATAGCATGAATCAGGGCCACCATGAGTACAAGATGCAAAAGAAGTTCACAATGAGTTGAGAAAGTGTGACGCATCATGAATGAATGAAGTCCATAAAAGTGAAATCCAGCATTGTCCACAAGACGGTGACGGTGAAACCAGAATGCATCAGGAAAGACTCATGCAGAAGTAGGCTTGAGTGGGGTGAGGGGGCGCAGGGTAGAAGAATCAAGCAAAACAGGCAACACCTGTGTGCGAGAATGGGGGGCACAAGGGAACAATTCGGGGGGACCAGAGGGAGTAACACATGTTGGTGCATGCCTACCTATTGTCTGAGCAGGGGGTTGGGCGCTGGCTCCTCCAGGTCCAAACAGGAGTTCCCCTTTTCTTCGTCTGCCCTTTGCTTAGGACGCCCGGGCGAGAGACGCCTTTGATCTGATAGGAAGGAAGAGGCAGGGCTAAGAAGGTGGGTGGTGCTTGCTAAGTGGTGGAAAGGAGTGGCAAACAGGAAGGCACCAGGCGGGCGGGGCTTACTAAGTGGTGAAAAAGAGCGGCAAACAGGAAGGCACCAGGTGGGCGGGGCTTAGGCCAGGTGACCTAGATCCACTTGCACCTGCTCCCCATCTGCAAAGGAAAAGAGGCTGGAGGGCTCCTTAAGTAGGGGAAAAAGAGCAGCAACCAGGAAGGCACCAGGTGGGCGGGGCTTGCTAAGTGGATTGCATTAGTGTTTCTGAGGAATTGGAAGAGAGTGACAGTTCAAACTTACCAGAAAATACACCACCAGCAGATGACTACACTGCCACTATGTGGAATGAGTTATGTACCACCCTGGTGGGTGAAGTCAATGGGCGTGTAGATGATTTTTGTCATTATTCTGGTCATATTTCTGGTTTTCAGGTACTTGAACTACAAAGGAATAAAAGTACGAGCAGGTGAAATACTGCACTCGGATTACAAATAACCTGTTTTGGAAGGGTCAAACAGGTGTCTGGCGGGGCTGGTCTGCCAATCTGTTGCTTCATGATTTGTTTTCCTATGATTGATGAAGCTGCTAGCTACATGCTAATATTTACATGCTCCTTCCATCCGGTAACAGAATGAAATGAACAATGTCATCATCACAAATATGTTTTGCTGAAGCCCCTACTTATTACTACTCTGCCACTTGCTACACACATGTTGACAAGAATATGCATAAATATGAAAACTCCTTGTTTAAAAGATTTAACAGCAAGTGTGCATGGATATGCTGATATATGGATGCTGCTACCCAATTGTGGTAGTTCCAGTGAGTGTGCAATGCTCTAGTGCTTGTCTATGCTGATAGATGGATGCTACATATCCAAGTGTCTGCACATCACACATTTCATAACTTGCTATATATTCACATTGCCGTGTGCGTTGCTGTCTTCAAGATTTTCAGTCTCGATTGTTTGTTCATTTTTTCTCATCAAACTGTTTGAACAGGTTTTCCAGTACTAAAACATGCATGCAACACCAAGAAAATAAATTACTTTCCTAGTGTTTGTCATACTAGTACTCCAAGTGATTCATATGTGTATGATATGATAGTTTATTTATATAGCGCCTATACACAGTGTTTCAAAGCGATTCAAGACAAGGGAGGGAACAAGGGAAAATACATGTCTTTTGTTTTGAAGATGGCCTGGAAATGACTGATTTTGGGGTTTCTTAGCCAGTTGTTCCAATATCAGCTGACTTGCATCAATTAATACAGAAGCTTGTCTGATGTGCTGACAGCTGTGGGAAACTTAACTCATTTGATGCATACACAATTGGGTTTTCTGTAAAAGATGAAATATGTATTCTGACAAACAATTGATTACATTTCTGTATTTGTGGGGGACCCTTTTAATAAAGCATTAAACTTAAATGGTGGCCAAACCCCTTTTCCCTGCCCCTAGCCTGCATCTTTTGCTTAGTCCTGCCCATTAGATATACATTTAATATAAAGCTGATATACATTTTATATGAATTTGATAAGAATTCAATTTTTCTTATATCAATTTGATTCACCCCTAAAATGTTTGATATACACTGGGTGAACTATAAATAGGTCTGAGGTGGTTGTTAGTCTATGCCACTGGTGGGGGAGCGACATAGAGACACAGAACCAGCCTAGGTTCTTTTTGAAAATGCAGTGTCTGGATGTCTTTAAAATAGGTTGCGTCCCTTAATGTGCAACTAAACGTGCAGAGACAAAACAACCCTGTTGCCTTCCACTTAATTTGGTAGTTCTCGATTTTGTTTTGCAGATCTTTTCTGTATTTTAATGCTGATAGTTCTGGAAAGTCAATTTTCGTTTGCTTTAACAAGGATACATTCTGAAATGCAAAAGGTGAGAATTCTGTAGAAATATTTTTAAAAGAGCAAGCAAAATGTGTCAAAATAAAGACCGTTCTCAAAAGGAGGTGTTCAACAGGCATAGCATATTGGCAGAAGATGTGCCTGCCACAAGGATGGTTGTGTGAAATGAAGCACAGTAGACCACTTGCACTGGACACTGTCCAAGAGAAACATACATAATGTTATATCTGGATGCTATTGATGCACCTTTTTCACAGCTTCTTGTTGATGAAAATCCAGTGATGAATTCCCCTTTACTGCCATCGGCTCTTCTTTGATAAATACAAGATCCATCTGTTGGTTCAGATCCATTAGTGGTAGTGGTGGATAGGTGTTTAGTGTTTTTTTAAGGGTTTCTGGTTGTATGTTTGGTTGCCCAAGGTGGGCCAGGCAGAGCTCAAGCGTGGCAGGTTTGAGGCTCTCCGGTGGCAGCGGTGGGCGGAAAATGTTTCGTATTGTTTTGTGGGTTTGGATTGTAGTTCTATTGGTGTGCTCCTTCAGCCAGTGGGTTAGTTACGCCTGTTTGAATAACCATTCCTTGTTTTCGGAATGGGGTTGAGTGTGTGTGTTATTTGAGCTATGTGTTGCTGCTGTGGAAGAAGGGAGGTGTGTGGTGATGTCTGGTTGGGTGGAATGATGGGAGGTGTTGGGAATCTAATTCGTATTATATGTTTATCCCACTGGTGGCTGTTGAGTTTGAAAGCTAGTGGGGCATAAATTTCCCAGGCCGATTTTGGGAGCTAGCGCACGCAGAGATCATTATTACATACTAATGGTGGTACATTATTTTTACGTGTGCAAGTTTGATGGTGTATTTGAGAATAGCTGGTACTATGGTGTATGCATAAAGAAATTCATTATATAGTCAGCAATGATGGACAAATATCATTTAGTCATGCTTTTACTGGCATTCATATGGGTTCAGCCTCTTACTAGTGGCGGCTGGTGAGTTTGAAAGCTGGTGGGGTGTACATTTTCCAGGGCGAATTTAGTAGCGAGCGAGCCCACCTCCCCAAAAGAGGGTGCGGGGGGGGGGTTCTCCCCCCACGAAAACTTTGGAAAAATGCCCTACAAAATGTGCAATTTACTGTCCAAGAAACCCACCGAAATATGAAAAAAGCATTCGGTTTACATATTAATGGTGGTACACTATTCTTACGTGTGCAAGTGTGATGGTGTATTTTACAGCAGCTTGTATTGAGAATAGCTGGTACTATGGTGTATGCATAAAGAAATGCATTATATAGTCAGTAATGATGGAAACATATGTTTGTCATGTTGTTACTGGCATTCACATGCGCTCATCCTCTTACTAAGGTGGGATTTTAGGGAAACTAAGCTAAAATATTACTTTAGTTTTTAACCACTTAATTAATGCGACATTTGTCCTACCTTTAATGGCCACGCTGAGTTGCCATTGCTTCAGTTTCTCAAGGTTGCAACACGTGGAATGCACAGGTCTCAGACATGGCACATACATATTGCATGGAGAAAAATGCAACAGAAATAGTTTACTAAGTTTATTATGTTGAGTGCTTTATTATCAACCAACAACCAGAACATCAAAACATACTTCACATTTTTCACTGTTCTGTCAAATAGATCACTGCAACCTTACACAAAATCCTAACATACATAAGGCCATTGAAACAAAGAATTCAAGGTAACCCACAAAATAACTGCAAATAGCTTGTTTGTAACAGAACATTCACTGGTCAATCATTTTTAAAGTTTGTACACAAATTGTGCACGTCTATTTTTCAAAGAGGCAAATTTATCAATAGTCCGTTTTTTGAAGTCCGGGATCTCTTGAATTAGTTGTTTTTCCATGGACAGCATGGCCAAAGCATTCAGACGATCCTCGGTCATTGTGTTTCTCAAGAATGTTTTAATTTGCTTCAGGGTGGAGAAACAGCGCTCAGACTCAGCTGTTGTCATGGGTGTAGTAATCAGAATTTTTAATGACTGCATTGTCTCACTAAATGCTTCTTCGAGATTGTTTTCAACAAACACTTTTTTAATAAAGAAGTTGCCCCACCTGAACTACAGAATTCTGGTCTCTCATAAACAATTGAAAGCTCAGTGTGCAGTCCTTCCTTGTTTAACATGGGGTACGCTTGGACAGTTGCATTCAGTGCATCATTGGGAAAAGACTGTCCATGTGTTTGAAATAGGTCACTCTGCAATAATTTGGCCCCCTCCAAGTGGTTAGTAAATGCAAAGCGATCTTGGGCTTGTGTAACTATAATATCACATACTACTTTAGCCAAACGATTCAAAGTGTTCATATTTACATTGCGACCTGAAAAAGTTGCCTCTGATGGAAGTTGAGCTTCCAGATTGTCAGTGCTTTCACGTACTCTGCCAATGCACTTGATAAAAGTTGCAGTAGCTTTCTGTACATACACAGAGTCAATGTCTCGCTTCTGAAGCTGGTTATATAGAATGTCGACATGGGGCATTATGTCATTGAACAAAAAAAGGAAGAAAAAGAACTCCTTCTCTTTCAGAGTTCGAATGAATCCCTGGGCCTCATGCACAGTAACCCCCTCAAAATCAGTCCGTCTGTCAATAATGGTGTCAAAGCATGTACAGAGTGCTTCCCTGTGCTGATATATGGCTTCCACTACCCGATTATGGTAGCTCCAGTGAGTGCGAGATGGTTTTGGAAGTCTTTGATCTGATACCTCATCTAGAACTGCGGTGCTTTTTGGAGAAAGAGAAAAAAATGTACAGAAGCCAGAGATATCACAAAAGAAAACTCGAGCTTCTGAGATTTTTGAAACGGCCTGTTCAATGATGACGTTAAGCTGGTGTGCATAGCAATGTACATAATGTGCATTTGGATACACTTCAGCTACTTTCTTTTGGACTCCACCAGACACCCCCCCTCATTACACTCGCACCATCATATGTTTGCGCAATTACTTTTTTTTTGTGGCAATGGTCAATGCTAAAATTCACCAAGCGGAGGTCTCCGTCAAAAATAAACGCACTCGTAAGTGAGATTAACAACCATTTATTGCAATAAAACAAAGCTTCCGCGGAAGGGCCGACACGTAACATGAGAGGGATGCTGTGTCATGATCTCTGCTTCCAAAAGGTCAGGGTTTTCCCAACTCCCTTGGAAGCAGATCCATAACCCAGGTTCCGAGTGCCAACCAGTCCCAATTGGGACCTTTTGGACCCAGTCCTGGCGCCAGTGGCACCAGGCTCATAAATATGCCCAGTCCCAGCGCTGGAAGCGCCGGGCTCATAATGCTTGGGTGGACTTACCTTCAGCAGACCATGCTGCTTACTTGCCTGCCAGTTGAGCCTCTGATCCTCTTCTGTTTGGAACTACTTTTCCTGTTGGGTGGGGCTGGAGCCACTCCCTAGATTCAGAACACTGGAACTCTTCTGGAAGGCAGGAACTCTTTTCTTACCAGGAACTCTTTTCTTACTTAGGCGTGGCTGTGGAAGGAGACACCTAAGCACTACAGGAGGCTATTTAAACCACACCCGGTGGATGAATCTTGCTTTGCGTTATTCTGCAACCTCTGCAGCAGAACGCTCATCGTGTCTTCTGCATCCGGTCCTGGGCCTAAGGAAAAAGGCTTACCATCCTGAATCCAGTCTTCAGCAACACCTATAAAGACAAGAAAGAACAGGTTAGCATTCCGGCATCTGAAAGGCAAAGGCTTACCATCCTGAATCCAGTCTTCAGCAACACCTATAAAGACAAGAAAGAACAGGTTAGCATTCCGGCATCTGAAAGGCAAAGGCTTACCTACTCTTCGTGCGCTCCGGGGTCTTCACACTGCATTCCGGCATCTGAAAGACAAAAGTTTACCAACTCTTCGCACGCTCCGGAGGCCTTCGGCGCTGCATCCCGCATCTGAAAGACAAAACAAGGTGCGTTTAAAGACATTGGGGAACTTTAATACTCACGTGCCATTACTCCTTTCCACATCTAATCCAGTGGGTATTCCGGCACCCTGCAGCCGCTCCGAACTCGTTCCTGCAAAATAAAAAGACAGTTAGAGCGCATAGTGAAGCAGGCAACAAGCGCTTACTTACGTGCTTCCAGGCGCTTCTATTCATCACACGGGCTCCATCTTCAACTCACTTCAGCCCGTCATCCGCCATCGCCGGAACCCTGCAAAACAAGAGACATCATTACTAAAGACTTTAAAGACATTTGAATGACTCGAAACTTACCGTTCGTGCAGTAAACGACGGACAGCAGTCCTCTGAAGTCAAGAGGCCTGCGCTACCTATCCAGTGAAGAAACTGGTTACAGCACCCTGCCCCGAGGCAGATGGAGAGCTCGGCATTCACTTACCTAAGGTGAGAGCGTTAACCTTTGGGGGTCTACAGGAGAGGAGAAGAGGAAAGAGATAGGGACACCCCAATAACCCCAGTTCATTAACCCCATATTTTCTATCTGCAGACATCTTACTCTACACGTTAGGCATACAGTGCACAGAGGTCCAGCCCAAAGAGCCAACCGGGTGCTACACATCACCTTTGAAGATACGGTAGTCGCCCAGTCAAGACCGGCGCCTCTGCGAGAATCAGGTGAGCGTTACATGCTGCTAGTGTGTGCTGCCAGTGTTACGGTGAGCATGCTTTTTTATAGGAAAACAATTACATTGAGTCTTATGCCTGGCTCAGAACCAGACATTTCCAAACATACAAATTCCTGTCAGAACACTTTTGGCTGTATTCCCAGACATTGCAGTGAGATTTTACAAAGGCCGGGCATCGCAAATGGTCATCACTCATATAACTTATCTAAGCAAGTCATAATACGCTTCAGGATGCAAATATAACCTTTGACATGTATGGTCGTACAACGAGCTAATTCATCACACTTGACACAGGGGGAATTTTGCAACCTATACATATCCTGTTGCTGTAGTGATAATGATGTCCATTTATGGGCTGTTGAACAAAAGCAGGACATATCTTTTACAGAGTGATGCACGAGTGCCTGGAACAATCCCTTTCACACACAATCCAGAGCATAACAAAGTCAGTACAGATGGGTTTGTGCTTATGTTCCCAGGAAAGAACGTGGATGTCGGACAATCATTATTTATAAAAGAGACCCTAGGGTCGGCGAACACATGCTGACCTGTAAAGCTGCACACTGTAGGAGGGAAGTGTAAAAGTGCCAACAGACATTGTTTATGTAGCTTCACGGAAAGGGAGAGCCGGGGACATTCCTAAGTCTATGAGTAATATGCGCTCGAGGCGAAAACCCTGGGCCTCGTGCACGGACACAAAAGCAGTTGGGTTAACATGGACATAATGCTATAACATGGGCAGTGTTTTAAGTCTTGCTGAGGCAAAGAAAACATTGTAATTACATTATTTTGGTATTTACACAATCTTCAGGGAATACGTTGTCCAATTTTTCCATTATGGCAGTAGCAATGATCTGCGCACTAGAGTCTTTCAGATGAGAGAATCCATAAAACCTTTCAACAATTCTGTATCGTTCATCAATGTAGCGATAGACTAGCACAGACTGAGTCTTAGTGGAAACATCAGTTGTATCGTCTGCCTAAATAGCCACATAATCTGTGCATTTTAACTGCTCTACAATGATCTCTCTGGTGACCGTGAGCATGCAGTCCAGCAGTTCATTCTGAATTGTTTTTGAAGTGCCCTTGAATACTGTTGCATTTTTTAAGTGTAGTTCCATTGCACTGTCTATGCTGGATACAAAATCCACCAGGCCTCTAAATACACAAGGATTTAAAGAGTCTTCAGTTTCATCATGGCCACGTAAAGCCAATTCAAACGCACCACAAAAACGCACACAGTCTATTAACTTTGACAAGATGTATCGGTTTTTATCCACATCCTCATCATGTCTCATCACGCTCCGGCGATAGGCATCATTCAACTGTGTTGCAATGTTTACACTTCCCAACATGTGCAGCTGTAATATATTCTCAATATGAGATTTGCACGATTCATGTCTCTTGCTTTTTTCTGACAAATGCTTTGTCAGTGACTCCATTTTTTGTCCATGCCGTTTCACCTCCAAACAGCAGGCAAGGGAAGCAGAACAAAGACCGCTTAGCAATGCTACCAGTGAGCCATGTCTTCTTTTCATACCACACCATGGAAAATGTGCGTGTGTAAGCCTTTCCCCTATCTTTTGCGGACTGTTCAATTTTTACATCTGGCCGATCAGGCTCTAGTCTTTTCACGTCCAGTTTTTCACTGTGTGCGAGTCCGGAAAATGGTTTTGAGAGTAATTGGTCCACTGAATTCATTTTCGGCAACAGTGACACCTGTTAATAAGCAAAATGATTATGTACATGCATATGTAGATGGAATCATGTAGTCATTGTTAGGTATGCTCTTCAATAACACATTAGTATAATTAGTCGGTACTAGACACAGATAGCGTCTGCAATTATACACAACTCTGCTGTACTTATCATCGACCAGTACAATTGAGTATAATTGCCGATGTTATCTGTTAGGCAGAAACCTGTGCAGTTCCCTCTGGGACCACTGCAAAAGGTTTAAGTCTACAGGAGTTAGCAGTAAACCTAATTGGTAGCAGTCTGCACCACCCAGGTTTACCTGGTAGCTGTGGCTGAGCAGTCAGACTTCTCTCAAGACGAGTTAGGTCGTATTTGGAGTATACAAGATGGGGCAATTTACACAGTAGAACAAGCAGACACTGATCAGAGCTTGGGTGTAAAGATATATAATTATTTATTTAAAAACACATCTATGAAAAACACACTGGCACTAATATAGCAAACAACTTCAATCACAGTTACTATAAGTGTATATCAATCCCATAACAATATTTCGACAAGTCTAGGTTCAACGGCACCACTTATTTGCAGACAGAGGTGAATGCTTTAACCTAGATGGCACTCTAGTATTCGTTAGAAAGGGAAAGAAAAAGGCAGGGTTTGAAACCAACTCGGTACCAACACTTTTACGAAACAAATGCAAGGCAAGCAAGGCAGGGTCTACTGTAAATCACAAAGTTCAGAGGCCAGGCCCACTCGGAGAGAGGCAAGGCGATTTGTCCCAAAAGTATCAGTGGAAATGCACTTCAAGTCTTTGTAGCAAAATCAAACATGCTAGGTGGTGAGCGGGGCGGCTCACCACTCGGGCCAATCACACCAGAGTGCGACTTGAGTTGGCAAGGCAACCCAGTCCAGGGTGCCTAAACCCCCTCCCACACCCCCTGTGGTACCCAGACAGAATGTCACCACTCTGGAGGGCTTCTGTGCAGAAGCCCTCCAAAAGTGGAACAAAGGGCTCAACCTTTGGTTCAGAGTTACAGAGGCAAACACATACGCCATTTTAAAAACTGAGCTCTGGCAGAAAATACCAACCGGTGGATTTATTTAAGAGAAATAAACCGGCGGTATGTTGGAGACTAATGTCAAAAAGTATTAGCCTCCAACAATGGGAAGAATCCCATAGGAATATATTTGCGGTCGAATATAAAAAGTAGTATCCACAGCCACCAGCCAAAACTCGACGAGGGGGGATGGGACAGTGCCCCCTCGAACAACAGACCCAGGGGTAATCGAATTACCCCTTCCAGTACGTCCACAATAGGATGGTTTGTACTAGTTCTGTTAGTAAATTTAGGTCTAGTAAAGCCAATGGTGACTTTACATGCCCTGGGAGACAGTAGTCAGTCCCAGGGTATGGAGTCTATGGTGGGGATCCTCTAGGACACCCCAGTGTTACGGCACGGAGGGTGCGGTGTAACACACATAGCAAAACATGAGGCCCTATGGAGTAAAAGACCCCATAGCCCATAGAGCACATTGCCATTCATAGAAATCAACCACAATCATGTCCAAGAGTGGGAGGAAAAGAGTCTCACTCTTGGCAGGATGAAAAAAAAAAAACTCCAGAAATCCAGCAAAGCTGCTGGGGGACTCACTATGTTAGGAAATTCAGCCTAAACAGAGAATTCTCCCTAACATTATCTATGCATGCTTTAACACACATGCCCATTAGCAAATGTGACACCAGCCACACAGTACGTATTGCAGCTTGTTTGGCAAATGAGTACTTATGGAAGAAATGAGGCAAGTTTGTTCTGTTAATACAGTTCTAAAAAAAAACATTGTTTAGAATGTAGGGAGATTTTTCTGACTGCATGACACAACCCCAACCCCTCCCAAGCACTGTGGGAGCAATGGTGAAGATTAGAAAGAAGGTATTCTGATGTTTGAAAGACTGTGGGATTTTACAGCAGTAAAACAAATTACTGTATACCATTCAACTGGAAGATACCATGACATCATGAGTTAAGTGGTAACCACCACCCAATCCTATCCTTAGAAAAACCGTTTCCAAATGGACAGGTTTGCTTCTGTTGAACCATAAGCAGGCCTTTTTGCATTATATGTATGACTTTCCATTTTCACATGCCACCCTCTCAGCTAGTCCTAGATGCCATTCCGTAGTCTGTACTGTTCATCAGATTTTCCCCCACCTCATTGATCCCCACAAACATGGGCTTCTTTTCCAAAAATATTTAAACAAGATAGCTGTGTGCCTTCTTAACTACAGATGAACACAAACAGAGTTGGAGTGCCCTGAGCGCCAACCCCTACAAAAGACTCATGCTAGCTCACCTCGATCTGGACAATGGTCACTGCAATGAACTCATTCGCAGGCTATGGGAAATCCAAACCCCAGAAGGTGCACTGTGGAGGTTGAAGTCCGATGTTTTTACAATTACCCTGGACTGGTTGGATTTGCTCATGTAAGGTGTTGCTGATTGTCTGTAAAGAGAAAGCGAGAGACTGATCTGAGAAATGGCAACATAGGCTCAGAGCAGTATTAAAATGGTTTTCACACATGAAGGAGAGAGAGTTAACTGCTTGTAACATTGAATCGGCACCAGAATAATCATTAGTACAATGTGTAAAGAAAGTACCAGCAACTACCACCATGTGATGTCATCAGTTGTATAACGCTGCAATATATACATTTTTGTAATGTTTTCGTTCTGGGGCTTTAAAAGTGCGCTTTGCGGAGCTCACATTACAAAATTAATTTGCTGCAGCTCTTCAGGCACCTGATTTTATAAGCACTCGACGTGTCCTTCGCTGAAGTCCTGTTAAAAACAGCATTGGCAAAGCCACTGAGACCCTGTTCAAACACAAGCATTGACAAAGCCAACTTTTGGCCTTGTGCATACATGGTGTAAGCTTCTGCCAGGTACTGCTATTAGATCATGATGCCCAGGAACTTGCACCATGTTGCTGCTTCTACACCAATGGGTAGTTAATTCTTCTACAGATGTGCCTGGCAAGTGCCTGGCAAGTGTAGCTGTGCTACAGCTGTGCCTGGCCACAACAAGGGATGAAGGGATGAAGGGATGAAGGGGTGAAGGTAGACAGATCAAGCACAACACAAGGCACTGAGCCGAGGTCAAAGGGGAAGGTGGGTAAACAGCAAGAAGAAGCACAGGCTGACAGTTAAATACCAGGGGTGTAATCAGATAAGCAAGAAGGAGAAACGGCAAGTCAGAGAACTGGTTGTGATCAGAGAGAAGAGGGGCAAGGAAGGGGGTAACAAAGAACGTGGAGGACAGAAGGCAGAGAAGGGGGGAAAAATCAAGGAAAGCGGTGTAAAAGTCAGATGAATGGATGCAAGTAGGTGCAACATTGCACAGCCCAGGAGGCAAAGTATCAACCAGATGGTAAACAGCAGAAAGGGCAGTCATTAAGTGGGGTGATGGAGGGGGTAGTAAAGGGCAGGGTTGGGAAATCAGCATTTTTCCAGTGTTATCTTTCCATCCAACAATGTGCACGTGTACAGGACATTTAAGCCTAATACCCACATGTTCAATGAAAACGTGAACAAGTGCAAATCTCTGCAAAGTGTCTTGGCTAAAGGGGCAAGCGGCGACTAAAAAAAAGTGGCCCTTGTGACTGGGGCCAAGTGGAGAGCACTGCTAGGAAACCTTAATAAACAGTGATGATGTGGGGCGTTCAATACACCTGAGAGACAGTATTACCGACACAAGTTTCCACAAACAGCAGAGTAGCGTGTGCTGGCCTCCTGCTGCGATTCAAGAAAAGAAATGAGGCACAAAACAGTGGGGGGGAGGCGAGTGGGAGGAGGGGGTGCTGGGGCACTCATTAAAAGATGGAAGTGAAAATGACTATACTGGTCCTTTCTCCGTTATACAGCAGTTTCACGGTTTGCAAACACATTCCACACCGACTGAAACCGCCATATAAAAGAACAAACTTCTCTCGGTTTGGCAACCACAGGATGATCTTTTTAGACCCAAACATGTACAGGTTTGCGACATTTTTCCATGTTGTCTGATTTTTGTTGCGTCTTCAAGGAATGACGATTCAAATACACAGAAAATGGTTACACACAATGACAAATAATGACCACCTCAGCCACCTGAAGTTCTTGCATCTCGCATGACTTTTCCCGAATTTAAACTTGATCCACAACCATAGCTGGAGTTGGTGCCAGTAAAGCATGTGCACCCAATGCATGCAAAGGAGCAGGACAGGGCATCACTTGCTTTAGCAAATGCCTCTTCCCACCCACAGAAGTGCGCAGGCGACTTTCGTGAATAAGGTGTCCTGTGCATTTCTATGAATCGCGCAAGCATCTTGCATTTCTTTCTCTTTCAGAATCGGGCTCAGTGTGTCCAGTTGGAAAACCTGGGATTAGGGCTCAAACATGCGCTTTCCAAATCTTCAAATTTAGAAGCTACGTGCTTGTAATTGATGGGAGAATATCTATATTATGGATTTATAGCCGAAAAGTGGTAAAAACAAACAACCCCCCCGGCAGGAGTCAGGGCAACGAGGTTGTTTGAGGCCATCCTGCCTGGCCATCTGGTGCCAGTGCGTCCCAGTGACTTGGGGGTGGCACTGGAAGGGCCCTAATTGCCCTGGAGTGGAGTGGTTGCAGAGCCCTCGCAGGCTCCCACAGCCCGCCCCGCTGCCCCCACCTCACCCACCACATCTGCATCGTGAACAGGGCATGCCTTTGGAGCACGATTCCCTAGAAAGACAAGGAGACGTAGTGCAAAACGATAGAGCATTGTATGGCAATATTTGCTGCATTTTGGGCATATTTTGGGACCACAATAGTAGAGATGTGCGTCGATGAAACTACTGTTTGGGTGGAAAAATGTCCAACTATCACTCAAGTGCAGTGCATAACTAGCATTTTTAAAGATTATTAGAGCAAATCCGCTAACAAACGCCGCTCAATGAGACACTAAAAGCTGCTTAGCCGGCCATTTCACTGCTCGCCGATAGTGCCACCTGGAATGTGTGATTTGTTGATCCTTGGATTGAAATCCTCAGAGTCTGTCTGAGATAACTGTCACCTTTGTAAGATAGCTGTCTATACTATCCAGAAACAAACATTCTTTTCTTTAGCAAGGCTCACATTATTGAAACCTCTCCCTTTTCTACACAACTCTCTTTACTAAAAGCACTAAAAGAACACAACCGATTGTTTCCCCCCACCTAATCGCTAACACTTTTCGTGACCATTTCGTTCACTGGGAATTTCAGACTTTGCAATTAAAACATTCTGACCAGGTACGTACATGTTTGGCACTGTAAGTGCAGCTAGGCGCGCTCTGTCTCCCCCAATATTTCTCCTGGTTGGCAAAACAAAGAGCTTAGATAGTGACATAGTGTCTTCAGTAGAAAGCCATTAGGATTGCCTGACTCATTTGCCTCTCAAAAGACAAATATGCAAACATAGCTCCTCTTGAAATGCTCACCTGCTCACATAGGCATTGATTAGCCCTCGCTATCCAAACTGATAAAGACTGGAACTGTTAATTTCCGGGTCTAATGCTTGGTCCTTCAATCCACAGAGCAATTTAATCTACTCTTTCATTCTGTATGGCACCTTTTGCTTTCATCCCTATAATACTTAGCTTTTTTGTGAAAATGTCCTCTAGTACCTGGGACATCTGTAGAAGCTGTTTACCCCTAATTCAGCATTCTAGGACAAAAACTGTTAGCAAGTTAAGAGGGCGGTTTTTATTCCATGTCTGTTTCTTTATTACTTACAAACGGATCAGAAACACTTACGTTCATTTTTTTCCCTTGTAGGTATATCTTTACTTTAGTACCAGGCCATTCCTAAAGACAGTGGGTGCTACGAACCCTCAGATATGCGATATCTGAGCGCTGCTTATTATTGCCCAGTGTGTGGTGCTCATTTATCGACCTCGGAAGGATAAAGGCCGAGTTTGGTTTGCGTCAGGCAGCAGGCTCTGCACAGATGTAAGTGAGCTACTCGCATGAGCCGCAGCCCGCGCGACCACCGCATCTGCTAATTGTGCGCCGTTTTATTTTTTCGACATTTTTTTGTCCAAAAAAACGAAAATATGAAACGGCGCACAATTAGCAGATGCGATGCGGGACGCAGCAGCGCACGCCTGCCCTGGGCCTTGCCCACGGCAGTGCCGGCACGGACCGGGGGTAAAAGGCCCCAGGGCTGCCCCTGCCTTGGTGGTAGCAGGCGGCCCGCTACCACCAAGGCTCGACTTGACGGGCAGTCAGCTCGGCACTGGCAGCCAGCACTGTATGACGTGTAGGCTATGGTCTACACGTCGTTCAGTGTTGACTGGGCCTGGCCTGCCCGTGGTGGACGGTGTAAGTAAATCACACTCCCTGACTCCCCGGGCCCATACAGAACAAACATGGGGGGATGGGGATTGGGGGGGGTGTACTTACCAGATCCCCGCGGCGCCACTGGGCTCTCGGCTGGCATGGCGGCAGGCCTGGTGCAGAGCAGCAGCACTCATGTCCGACGTCGCGTTGTCGGAAGATTTGAAGAAGAAAGAGAAACAGACCCAGACATGTGAAGGCGGCGCAGGCGCGCACCCTGCGCTGCCAGTCATAGATACAGTAATGTCATTGGCTGTTTGCCAGCCAATGGCATTACTGTATCCATGGCAGGGGAGGGATTGGGAAATCAAAGTGCGCTGTTTGCGCACATTTTCTACTGGCGGGGCCACCCCTGAAGCGCCCCGCCAGGCTTCTAATTCTGAGGGCTACGTAGAGTGCGTGGAGCTGAGCGCTCCACGCACTCTACTATAGAAACAATTTATACTAAATTGGGACGTGCCTTGCTGTGAAAGCCGGGCCGTCCTATAGTATATTTGTTTCCTTGCCACAGCGCCCCCGCACTGTTGGCAAAGGAAATGCAGCACGACTAGAAGCTAAAAGAGATTCAATCAGAGAAGAATCATTCTGACTGAATCTCTTTTAGCTTCTTTTTTTTTGGGGGGGGGGGGCGGCGCCCTGCCGCCCTACGATAGCAGCTGCCACTGCTCTTACTAAGATGGGATTTTAGGCATTTTCTGAAAGGGGAGAAACTAAGCTAAACTATGACTTTTTAACCACTTAATGCTTGATATGTCCTCCCCCTAATGGCCGTCTGCCTCGCTGAGCCGCCATTGCTTCAGTTGCTCAGTTGAAACACGTGGCATGCACGGGTTACAGAAGAAGATACATACATATTGCATGCGAAAAATGCAACAGAAATAGTCTACTAAGTTTATTATTTTCAGTGTTATCTTATCAAAAGCTACAACCAACAACCAGAATATCATAATCTGATCAACAATTAAATTCCACATTTCTCACTGTTCAGTCCCATTTTGCTGCCACAGAGTTGGAGGCAGCTGTTGGGTCTGCCTCCATAAAGTTCTAGAAATAAGGCTGCCCCAAGAGTGCTTTGCCCTTTTCTCCCTGATAACGCTCAGGGACCACAGACTATGCCATGTTTTCCCGGTTTGTGTCTCGTGTCTCATTTCAAATGTCACGTGCCTGAGTACATACTGTTATTGCTGCGTCAGACTTTGGCGTGACAAAGTTGTCTTTATTGATTTTACTCATGTACTCAGCACACATTTCAAGCTCCCTAAACGATCTCATGCTAGGGTTAACCTGCCCATCCATCCAATTAGGTCAGGGAGAGAAAGCAAGGCTGGGGGGGGGGGGGGAGTGCACAGCCACGGGGTAGGATTTGGGCGGAGCAGTTACTTGGAGCCATGCCCATGGCATTCATTTTACTCTTGGTTCCCTACATACAGTCTTCCACATGGAGGTTTGTGTGTACTCATTCTTTCATCAGTCTGTCTATTATTGTTATTCTTCTAAATCTATTGCAGATGTTTCTCATCCCATTTTATTAGTCAAATGTTTTGTGGGGCGTTCTAGTTTTTCATGAAACCATTAAGTGGAGTGAGGCCCACGCTGGCACACAATTTCACTAGGTCCTCAGGAAAATGAGTGGACTCTATTTAGGACAGTAATGGAGGCCCTCTCCTGTCTTTACACTGTTTAAAAGTCTTAACAGTTTGGCCTCAGCCCTAATTTCTCAAGATGGGTAATGGCCAATTACCTTTGCCCCACCATGCAGTATAACCAGGGGCACCAGGAAAGGCTGTCCCCTGCCGCCTCTGGTCTTCGCGTTATCTATCCCAAAAATACAAGGGCTCACTGTGGGGAAACATGAGGATAAGATCGCGCTAAATGCGGATGACGTGCTCTTATCCATGATGACGCTGAACACATCCCTGTCTCCCCTATGGGAGGAGATTCAGGAATTTGGCCGGGTCGACTGATTTAAGGTGAACCTAGGCAAATCCGCGGCATTGGCAATCAACCTCACCTAGAAGCAGCAGGCAGACCTAAGCTCCATGTTATTGATCCCATGGGTTGAATCCGCTATCGAATACCTTGGTGTGCAGATCCCCAAAGACATCTTCCACCGATACTCAAGTAACTTCCCCCAGCTATTGGAGGAGTTCTGATGAGACCGGCAGCAGTGAGAGTCCCAAGACATCTTCTGGTTCGGGCGCATCGCCACGGTACAAATGAACCTGGTTCCTAGGCTACTATAAACGTCCCACCAAGTGAATTGATCGCCTTGCAGAGAAATATGCAAACATTTATCTGGGGAGTTGGGGGGGAAGCCCAGAATTGCAAAAAGGGTCATGCTCTGCGGGAGGGTCTTGGGCGGAATGGGAGTTCCGGACGTGGCTAGATATGCACTCGCAGCCCAACTCTCACATGCTTACACATGGACCCAGTCCACTGGCCAACCCCTGTGGAAACAGTTGGAAGAAGCCTGGTGCCCAGTTCCCCCATCAGAGCTCCCTCACAGGCCACCGGTCAAAATGAACACAACACAGAGCCCCCTCTCAGCAACAACCGTGACAGTCAGTAGCTGGAAGACAGCAGCCTAAAAGTGGGGCTGTTTGGGCCACTTAGGGCCACTCACCCCTATTTGGAATAATCCTGACTTCTCCCCTGGGGTTCTGCCACATGGCTTTACATCATGGAATGAGGGTGGGCTGGTAAAGCTTTCGAACATCTTTGAGGATGGCTCCCCCATCTGATATGAACGGTGCAAAGAAAAATTCGGAGTCAGGGAGACCAAGAGATTCTATTATGCCCAACTCCGCCACTGGGCCTCCCACAGAACAGTTAGGGAGAGGTGGACAAGGAAACTTATTGAACTCGAGACCCCCTTACTAACAACTGCCCTGAGAGAGAGACCTAGGTCGGGAAATAGAGATTGAGGATTGGGGCAAGATTTGGACGAGGTTGCATAAAAGCATGCAGTGTATCTCGAATAGGGAATGAGGATATACATTCTGCTATAGATACTATCTCACCCCAGCCCAATTAAATAAAGCCAATCCCGACATTCCCTCAAACTGTTGGCGGGGGTGCTCATCATTGCGTTCCCTGTTCCACCTGATGTGCTCCTGCCCGAGGGCTCAGACTTATTGGTGGGAGGTTATAGAGCACATAAAAGCAATTACTGGGTTGACCTTACCATGGGATCCCAGAATTGTGGTGGGGAATTCCCCTTGATGGGGCAGGGATTGCGGCTCTGCCCTCACCTCCTATTAGCTGAAAAAGTACCCTCTATACCCTTATGGTGGTCAAAGTGTTGGGAAATTTTCGTGGGTGAAAAGGTTACTGCCATCCGGACAGGAAACCTGAACTATTTCCTCAACACATGGGCGCCGTTCCTGGACTACGCTGAAAAATTCCCATGCCTCACCAAAAGACCTCCTCTAACGCGCTGGCTCCAAGGAGGAACTGTGGGGATCACTGATCGCAATCTGTTGTTGTGACGTATGATGTTATTGTCAATGTGTTTTTCCTGTTTGCGAACAAATGTTTGTGTAAAAAATAAAAACAAAAAAATTCACACATGAAAGCAGGTGTGAAAAAAAAAAAAAAACAGGAGTATGCTTGCCCACAACATCTTGCACTGTAAAAAGCCACATCATAGGCCTGCTATTGGCTCTTGCGTTATCGCCAGTTGCAACAAGACCATGCACCATTTTCTTTACAAAGAGGAAGCGAGAGCCATTGGTCAAACCTTGATGTGTTTGAAACTAGACTACGGCAAACATGACCACATGAACCCAGAGCTAAAGGCCTCACACTAGATCGTGTTGGGAGAGGGATGTAAATAAGAAGTGGGCCTGAGCTACAAAGAGTATCTTATCAGCTGAGCGATGCAAAGCATAGCAGCGAGGCACCACCGATCTGCCAATAAAAATGTCCTTTATCTTTCACCCAAACACCCCTTTCAAAAAACGATCTCTTGCTGGCAGGGTACCCTCAGCGAGCAGAGCTATGCCGTGGTGTGGTACCATAATGTGGTCTCGTCCTGACCCCCTCACACACATCAGACTTCCCAATAAGAGCCCACAATCTTGGGTACAGTCAAGGCTTTTATAAGCATAGGAGATGCCAGGCAGGGTTCCGCAATGGTGGGAAAAGTGCTATTATCACACCAATAAACCACACAGGTTAGTTATTTCTAAAGATTCAGGTTCACCACCATGTGTTGCCCTTATCCGTCTTTCCTTTATTAACAAAGTTCTGTTTGGTCCTTGTCAGGGAGTGGCGGGACAGCCGGAAGTGAAAAAACTTTCCCTATCAATAGTTCTCACTGCAACAGGAGTTGTTTTTGGCTAAAAGGAACATGCTAGACCGAAGGAGTAGAAATGTGTCATCTGGTATTCAAATGAATTGTTTTGAATTTTATTTTGGATTCTATGTCTAGCGGAGGCAGTTAAAAAACAAAGGGAAAAAAAAAACCAAACAACTAAACTTACAAAAAGGTTATCTAAAAAAGGATGAAGAAAAAGTTGTCCTCTTATCTGGTGTTAGATGATACTTAGTCCGTGTACCATTGTGGAGGACTCACTGCTGTAACAATTACTTGCAGTTTATGTGATTGGTTTCAGTTAGTAGAGTAAGGACCGCACTTTTCTATCTGAGATTCCTAGAGATCATTGGGTCACTCTCGTGCTGTTCGTGCTGTGTCTCCGTCAGTTTATACAGAGAGATAAAGGAACACAACCCTCAGCTGTGATATTTTTCTCTCTCACTAGACTGGGTTGTTTATGAGCCGACCGGTTTCAGTGGTTAGATCTTGATGTACCACTTTCTTCAGGACTATCAAAGGCGCCAGACTGCATGCCTTATCTTGTTTAAATATAGCGTTGTCTGCAGTTAATGGTAGCGTGCCCACCCTTTCCTTGGTTTCACAATTTTCTGAATTGAATTAGTGATGAGCATAGTCGCAGGATGCCTGGAAACTTGGCCTAACCTGTTACCGTGCTCCTGGAGCTGCCATACAGAACATCCCGTCCGCTCCCCGCTTTGATGATCTTACCCGGCAACCTTCACAGCAGGGATAGCACAGGATAGTTTCTACAATGAAATCCAGCTGGATAGTAAGCCCCGGTCAACGATTGCAACTCCACTACTGCCGAACACTCTGCCAAACACTCCAAAGTGCTAGTTTAGTTAGTTTATTTATATAGCGCGGCCAAACGCTCGGTTAACTGGGCGCATTCGTCTTGAAGCAAACATAGGTTACAGAAAGGTTGCACATGCAAGATGCATAAAGGGGCAAAACAATGGTTAGTATAGGGACCGGGTTACAATGTGGTCCTTGTCATGATACACGTTGACGGTTACAATTGATGTGCCGAATTCAGTATAGCTAAGTATGCCAATATCGTATTCTTATTGAGTAGTGAGCCAAGATTTCACCATGGCTCTGAAAGACCAGAGAGACTCCTCAGACCTGATTGACGTGGGCAGTGTATTCCAACACTTTGCTGTGAGTACTGGGAAGCTAGATCCCCCAGCTGTTTTCCGATTAAATTTGGGAATGTTCCGTTAGTACATGTAAGGTGTTCTAGTGGGTCTGCCGGAACTATGCCTGGTGAATTTGTCTGCAAGGTACCTGGGAGAAGTCAGTGAGAGGCATTTGTGAGTGATGACAAGCGATCTTAGTTTAATTCCGTCCCGAACGAGAGCCAATGGACTTCCTTGCTGATGGTGGAGATGTGGGCTTTGCGCGGGAGGTTGAGGGCGCATCTAAGGGCATTGTTCTGGAGTCTACTCAAATTGCTATTGGTGGAGCCCAAGAACAGTTTATTGCAGTAGTCTAGATAATATCAGAGCTCTGGACAATGTGAGGAATCTTGTAGTAGAGAGAAATGATCTACAGGCATTAAAATGTTTATTTGTATAGGCCGTGGGTGAGATGGTGACGTTTATTTGTGATAATGTGGAGTCAAGATACACACCAATGTTTTAACTTCTTTAGATACTTTTATGATATTTCCGTCAATAGTGAATGATTGGTATTTAGTGTCCAGTTTGTTGAAGCGGGCTTGGGAACCTACGATGAGCAGTTCTGTCTTGTTCTCAATCAGGCAGAGGCTGTAGGTGGCCATCCATGCTTGAATTTCAAGGTAGATTTTGTTCAGTTTTGCAACATCTCTCTCATAGCACCTAGTGAGTGTGATGAGGACATGGGTGTCATCAGCGTATTTGGTATAAGTGACACCCAGTTAATCAAGTTGGTCAAAAAGGAGCTTGGTGAAGATGTTGTAAAGCGTAGGTGAGATACAAGAACCTTGGGGAACTCCCCATTGGATTGGGAACGGGTCAGCTGCTGCTGAAGGTGTGAAGACCCTAGTTGACCTATCAGACAGGAAGGACCGAATCCAATTGGTGACTTTCTGTGAGAATGCGGCAGCCGATGAGATGTGCTGGGTGAGAATTTGGTGGTCTACTAAGTGGAAAGCTGCAGATAGATCCAACAGGAGCAAGATGGCCAAGTTGCCCTTGTCTTTGGCTTCATCCATTTGGATTTTTAGATCCAGGAGGGCAGTTTTGGTCCCGTGCCTAGGTCTAAAGCTGGATTGTCACAAGCCTAGGAGATTGTCTTCCAAATGTTGTTGTATTTGGAGGTATGGCACTCTGACAAGAATTTTAAGGAGAAAGGGGACGGTCGTTATGGGCCTTTAGTTGGTGGGTATGTTGGGGTCTAGGTTGGGTTTTTTTCAGGAGGGGAAGGACCCAGGCTTCTTTAAGGTTGTTCGGTACAGATGAGTTTTTAAAGGAGGAATTAATCCGTGCCATGATGAAGGGGGCTAGATCTTTGGTTCCTACCTTAATGACTGAGGCAGGGCATAGGACACCTTGGCAGTTTGAATGTTTAAGGCTGGCAATTATGTTTACCACGTCATCTCATTTTATTAATAGAGTGGTCTTTGGCAGCAAGGCTAGCTTTTTCAGACTCTATTTTAGCTTGTAGGAAGGCAATTGTATTCGATAGTGCTGGTTGGATATTATTGCACCCGGCTTTATCCTTGAGGCAATCATCTCTAGGTGGCACTGGTGATTCTAATTCTCTTAGAATGGAGAATAGCGCTTTCGTTCCTGATTAAGCATTGTGTATTCTCAGGTTGAAGATCTATTTTTTAGCGTTTGTGATGGCGGTTTTATAGGTAGTGGCTGCAGATGAATATTTGTCTTTGGAGGTAAGAGAGGGGGCTTTTCTCCAATTAGTTGCTGCTGCTCTTAATATTGTGTGGAGCTTTCAATTCTGCTGAAAACTATTTATTCATGTGGGTGGTTGTTTTGACCTTTCTTAATTTAAGGGGGGCTATTTGGTTCAGGGCTTGTTCTAGGGTGGTATTGTACAGGTCTACTAGGGCAGTTGGATTAGCATTCAGTGCTGGATGGTTATTGGAAATTGGAATAAGGAGGGGGTCTGAGGTTTTCATTGGTAATATTGCGTTTGTTCCTGGTTGCAGTTTGCGGTGCACTGATAATTGGGAAGGTTTTGGCTGAGTCTTTGGGTAAGGAGAAAGTGATGAGGTGATGGTCTGTCCAAACAAAGGGAATTATGTCAGTCGGAGATAAGTTGCAGTTAGTGTCGGCTGACCAATCCAGTGTTCTCTGTTTTGAATGTGTAGGCTTATTGATATGTTGAGTAAGACCTAAGTGAGTGATAGTGTAGTTAAGTGAGATAGCTTTGGTATCATTGGTCATTGAGGCCCAGGTTGAAGTCACATATGAGAATAATATGGAATCCTGGTTTAATGTTGGTGGTCAGTAGGTGAGAAATGTCCTCCTCAAAAGTAGAGCTGGAGCTAGTAGATGCCATCAGCCCCTACTCCTTCCCCTAGTATAATCTCCGGTGGGCTAACCGTCGCGAGCCTCGTCTGATAACAGCTGCCAGACAAACTTGGCTAGATAGCATTCCTGTTAGTCTGAGGCCAGGCAGCAGCAGCAGCAGCAGCGTCTTTGCTATTTGCACACTGAGCTACTACTACTCGTGTTCAGAACACTGACTGACCTGCAAAACCCCCTCCAATACACAAAAACAAAGACTCCTGGCTGTAGTGCCGTGCATCCAAGCACAGCCATAGGCGCCCAAACACAAGCTCTGCACATGGCAGCCTCCCCCCCATCCCATCCCAACCAATGGGCCTTCTCAGTTCCCCAACCATCACTGGCAGCAGTGCCCATGACTTGGAGATGATCCATTGCCCCCACCACGTGGCTTTTTAAGTTCCAATGCTGCTGCAGCAAGGTGAACAGGGCACCAGTACCTTACTACACCAGTACAATAAGAAGTAGTATTATTTCATAAGGCACTGCCACAAACACCCCCCTCACTGCCTTTTCTTACTGGGCCGTGCATATTGAGGCAACTAAAGTGGCAGAAGTGATCTGCACAGGACCACTTCACTTTACATATTTTAAATGTTGGTGAGCTGGACTGTAAAAAAAACTTGCATGCAATTTTATGTTAGCCTTGCACTAGGGTGGAAACAGCTGTGATATTAAATATGCCTACATTACATTAAATTGAGAATGATCTGTCACCATTCTCTAACACCACCAAGTCTACAGAGTGGGTAATTGCACAGGAGGGTAGCGCCAATGTGTGCTCCTATGTGTACAGCAGCCCCTTCCATGCAATGTTCATTGTTTGCACTATATAGTGCAAAAATACACGCAAATCCAGGAAGAGCCAGGTCCACAGTCTTTTGGAGTGCAAACTTACATAAATGCCTCCTTGCACGTGCCACGCATGGCAGGGGGCATTTGCAATTGAGATCCATGGAATCCACCACATTTTAAAAATGGTGGATTCCATCAGAATCTAGCGCAGTGATGCTAGCATGAAAATCGCATTCTGGCATGAGTCCATTTGCTTTAGGAAGGCAGAGCAGATGGCAGAGGCAGACACATTGATTCCCTTCTCAGCCCCCCCACTGCATTACCCTAAAGTAAAGGGGCAATATCCCACAGATTGCTAAAAGAAGTGTGCAAGTATACGTGCACTTTTTACACATGCTTTTAGTAATTCATTTAACACTCCGCGGGACAGGAAAATTATCCACAAAAAGTGTACACTAAGGATGGGAGAACAGGATTTCTTTCTTTTATGATGCTTTCTAACATACAAATATTTTCATCATTTGTCTTTGGCTCACAATACACATGATGCCGACAGTTGTTTTTGGAATTATGCAAAGTTCTATGAGTCTTCATATTATTGACAGAACTACAATTCCAAGATTAATGAGTTGTCTGCACACCTTTTTAGTGGAGATGTGCAGTTGTTTTTTGACTTGGTCGATATGATTTATTACCCAAAAAATGCCTGCTATTAATAAAATCAGATCCTCTTTGCTGCCTGATGTTTTACATTGGCAGACACTAGAGAATACAGACTGTAAGTACGCCTCAATTTTCTTGACGAATAATGGCAGTTATCGGGATGCCATCTGAGGCGCTGCTACCTGGCGCCTTCTCATGGCCCGTCCATCTACACCATTGCCATCCCGGCCACCACCTACATCTACTACTCATTATGGGGAAAGCCAAGCCCTTCTGCGGCCCACTGCAGTGCACGCGGCGCAGCGTGCACACACCCAAGTAGATGGATTTTATGTAGTTAAGTCACTTTAAAGAGAATTGAGTTACTTAACTGAATAAAAAATCATCTATTAGTTTTGCGCTGATGCAGCCTGTCCGGTGGCCTATCAGGGCCCAGGGCTGCCCCACAGGACCCAAGGTGTCTCCAGTCCAGCACTGCATGGACAGGTTAGAAGCCGTCGGGCACGGTACACCTCTATTGCACCGTGCATGACGAGAGAGGTACCCGACTCCGACTGGCTTCTAACAAAGCAACACTGAACTATAAGGCCTGGCCAAGGCCAAGTAAAAGTTTGTGGCCATGGCCAGCAAGCAACAACAATATGTACTTACCGGCGGTGGACCAAGTTGGAGGGAAACTTTTTAGGCCTGCTGCTCTCTGCTGCTCCATAAGAACATGTTGCACCATGACGATGATGGAAGAGAGAAAGACGAGAAGAGTGGGTGGCTGGCTCATCATTCACCCTGCGCCATACCCTGAACCCCCCCCCACTCAAGTCATTGTCTGCCTCCTGCATAGATAAAGTAATGCCATTGGCTGTGTGCCAGCCATTGGCAAACAGCCAATGACATTACTGTATATATGCAGTGAGGGAGATTATAGATTATTCGGTGCACTGTTTGGGCACATATTAATGCTGGCAGGGCCACCCCTCAAGCGCCCTGCCAGCCTTTGACTTAAAAGGGTTACATAAAGTGCTTTACTATGGACACAAAGCAGTGTAATACGGGACGCGCCCCGCTGTTACAGTGAGGCGTCCCAACGTGCCCATGAATAGGAATAGTCACCACAGGGCCCCTGCTGGCAAATACAGATTCAGAAGAACTTCTGAACTTCTTCTGAATCTGTACTGGAGTGGAACACAGTCACACCTGCTGGGGGGGTGTAAGGGGGGGGCAGCACCCTTCCGCCCTATGATAGTGGCCGCCACTGGTTCCTGCATGCTGTGTCTGCAGGTATGAGGTCATGAATGGAATGCCAGGAGTGTGACTGACTGGAATGCTGAGTGTATGATATTCCACCCAGGGCAGTTGGTAATGATGTAAGAACAAAGGAGAGGACCCAAGATTGGAGTCCTCCCGTCCCCTGCACACTCTGGAGATACGCGGCAAAGGCCTAATTGTTTAGAGTAAATATTTCAGTGCTCTATCGAATTGTTTGTGAAATGACATATTAAATTCTAATATTCCTTTTTGGAATCAAAAAGAGGTAATGGTGTAAAAATGAAGGGAGGGATGTCTCCCATTTATTCATAAACAATAGTTGAAGCAGAAGCAATAAAAATAGCAATACATCCTCTACATTATCATAGATAACAGCAATTCCACTGTGGTAGGCTGACGCGTTTCGAGGTCAATCCTCTTCTTCAGAAGCCTTTGTGGAACTGTTGTTGAACATGGTATAAACATAAATAAAGCAAATAAATCAAAAAAGGTATTGTTAGACATAGCTACAACAAGCTAGTGAACCATTCATTGTGAATGCACAAGTAGTGTGCCCATTATATCTAGAGGGACTCATCCATGTAAGGCTTGTACAGACACAATGCATTTATAGACCAAGGTCCATTCTAGCAAGTGACCAAAAGTGAGAGATATAACACAAAAGTGTCATGCCATGTGTATGAAGTCCTCCTAATCATATGTGGACAAGGAACATTCATCATCTTAAATGTCAAGAAGAATCCTGATCTATACATCCACTATTGGTTGAAAGGCACGAGATGGGAGGATAGCTGCATTAGCTTAATGGTTAAGTGGATCGGAGTACTGCTATATCGGATCCGTATCCGCGGAAATCGACAATCTCAGTCCTTGAGAAATATGTTGGATTGCGCTAAGGCACTAGGGAGATAAGATGACCAAGGCAGTGTGTATAGCAAATGTGAAGTAATGGCTAGATATTCAAATAAATACGTATTTCGTTCAGTCAATGGGTAAATATGATCTAAACGATGGAGCGCCCATACCACCTAGACGGGTGATATAGTCAAAATGCCACCACGGGTTAGTCACGATAATGGTGAAGTTCAAATAATTGTAATATTGGACATGGCTCAACAGGTTAGTCATGGTAATCGTGTAATTCAAGATAGCATGTGGTTTATTGAAAAGAAACTGTAATGGGAGATGCTGAGGAAGTGAAACTAACATAATATAGGAAAATAGCGAAAAATTAGTGCAAAAGTCGAAAGGAAACATAACTTACATTCAGTCATAAATGAGGATATTGGCAGGGGATGGGGCGCGCGTACACACTCTATGTAAAGCCCCACATCTTAATGGGTTCACTGCCAGGGTGCAGGAATAAGGTAGGCACAGACTGTCTGTAAAATAATAGAGAAAGGGGACATCTAGGATGGTATGGCGATCTCTGGCTGGCAAAAGCCTGACATCGTGGTAGAGTAAAAGTAGATCGATAGATGTAAAGGGTTTCATGGTACTAACCTTATGGTACTAACCTTATGTCAGCTGATAGCAAAGCAAAGTGCCTCCTATGGCGTGGTTCGTTTCCAAGGAAACTGTCGAGCCGTCAGGACGCGGAATGGCGAACGACATCTAGGGCGGGAGGTTGAAAGCCGTATCTGCTCTCTGAAAAAACAGAGTGCCTGTATGACCAAAGGATACGTCTGGATATCCCAAGAGCAGGATTTGAGAAAAAGACAGTCAATACGGCCTTAAGTGAGTAACAGTGGAGCGAACTTTATCTCTATTTCATACAAAGTAGAATGCGTCCCATAGCGCGATTCGTGTTCATGGAGACAAGGGATCGTGGAGAAACTGGCGGCTCTTAGTGGGCGTCGCTAAGATCACTGGCTGGAGAGGAGTGTGAGAGGAAAATAGATAAAGGACTATCAAGATGATTTGATAATACGGCGGACATCTTGGACGTGAGTAAGTGCTTCACAACCAATAGTGGTATGTATATTACGGCATGTAGTTTCTACTGACCCCAGGTAAAGCCAATTGATCAAGTATTTCAATTATGTATTTGCAATGCTTTTCATTGCAAATACAGTAATTCATCCATATCTACATATGTGTGTATATAAACATCAGGTTGAAATTGCGAACATAGTGCGCCGGCTCGAGCGTGCTCATGATGATGGGATCAGCAAGAATGCCGCAATACATTTATATACAAATCCACAATGCTGACTAGACAACATATCTATAACATGTGCTATCTATTCATTGTAAGTGTAGGAAGGAGTACAAATATAGTTATTTAAATATGCATATTAACTTTATTTAAATACTCAATCTGTTGGATGGTTGAAGGATGAACAATTGAGTTGTTGGTCAACTCATATACCATGGGAGCGTGGGTGTATCCTGTTTAAAGTGGCACGTGGTTGTGAATTGGATGTCAATAATGTTAGTGCTGTACAAGTATATAGTGATTCTAAATGAAACAGTTCAAGGATGTTTCCTCATTGAGACCCATAGGATGTTTTGTGTTCAATCGGTATATCCAGTATTTTTCTCTTTGGGATAGAAGCATTGTGTAATTACCACCTCGTTGTGGTTTTTTACAACTTCAATGACCTTAAATCTCAATTGCGCAATGTTGTGTCTAGCTTCCATGATCTGTCTCGCAACTGGCGATTTTTGGTTGTGGCACCGAATAGTCGATTTGTGTTCTGATAAACGTTCTTTCAATGGTTTTGTGGTCTGTCCAATGTATAGTTTACTGCAGGTACATTTCAAGGCATATACAATGGCCGATGTCATGCAGGTGGCAAAGCTTTTGATCTTGATTTTTTTTGCCCGTTTGCGGGTGAGAATTAGTGTCTCCTTTAATCACATTATTGCAATTAATGCAATTGCGGCAGGCTAAAGTGTCCATCTTTTTAGTTTGAAGCTTTTGTTAATCCTTGTTCGGTCTTTTGCCTTCACAAGTCTATCTCTGAGGTTACTGCCTCTTTGGAATGCCATCATAGGTATTCTTGGAAAAAATTCTTTTAGGTGTTCATCACTTCGTAGTATGTTCCAATGTTTTCTTATGGACTTGCTAATCTGGAAGCTTTGTCGCAAATATTTTGAAATATACATTGAGTCATTTTTGGGTTTTGGGGTTGAGATCTTTTTGTGTTAAGTGATTGGATCTCACACTAGCTTCTTGTAGGATATCATCTGGGTATTCTCTTTTTTCAAAGCTTTCAATTAGTTGTGAGCATTCAACATCCAAACCTGCTGGGTCAGATATAATTCTCTTCAGGCTCAATATCTGGCTATAGGGAAGACTTTTCAGCATGGGTTTGGGATGAAAACTGGTGTTGTAAAAGGTTATTGGCATCTGTAGATTTATGGTAAATGGTGGTGGGTTATTTTCCCTTCGTGAATCTTCAATCTGACATCTACAAAATGTAGATATGGTTCTCCAATGTCCATTGTAAATTTAATCTTCAGATGTGCTGTGTTCAGCTCCGCTCTTGTAACGCACCAGATACCATAAATGTCATCTATAAACCGTTTCCATAGAATGATCTTGGCAGACCATGTTGGATTGTTTAAGACTTGTTCAAATTCAAATCTGTACATGAAAGAGTTTGCATATACTGGGGCCATAGCAGACCCCATTGATGTCCCGATATTTGGTTATAGAAAATTCCTTGGAATCGGAAGTAGCTGTTATGTAGAATCAGCGTAAGTAGTTCAATAATGAATTCTGGATTACCTTGAGTCTGTGCTGAGTTGGAGAGAAGCCTATCAACAGCATTAATACCTTTTATAGTGAGGTATCGAAGTGTAAAGGCTGCACACATCCATGCTGAGAATCAAGCAATCAGGATCAATTGCTGAGATTTCTTTAAGGCAATTCAAAAAATCTGTGGTATCTTTAAGGTACATAGGAATATTCTGAATTAAGGGCTGTAATAATCGATCCACTTAAATCGCCAGGGAATCAAAGATACTATCCGTTCCCGCGACTATTGGTCTTAGTGGTGGATTTTGGTTGTCTTTATGTATTTTAGGGAGACCCTAGAACACCGGCGTTATAAGGTGTTTGTTGATAAGTTAATGACTTGTTTTAATACTGATCCATTTGTTATCCAGTGCATTGTTTATTGATGTTTCAATTATTCTTCGAATGAACCGATCGGTCCTGGTGGTCTGTATATTAGGTGGACTATTAGAGTACCGGAGTTGGAAATAGGTAATCTAACTATGGGTAGTTCACAAGCATTGACAACTGGAGAAGGGGCTATTCTCATAGCTAAGTTGGGTTTAGCAATACGGGCAATGCCTCTGCCTCTATAGTCAACTCTTATAATATTGTAATTGTCAGGTTCTGCAATGTGAAGGTCAGGGCCTGCAGCTGCGTGAAGCCAGGACTCCGTTATTGCTAGGAAGCAAGGTTGTCAGCCATGATCAGATCCCCTATATCAGTAGCATGTGCCATCAAATATTTGGGGGATTGGTGTTGGTCAAGGAGGCAATAGTTTTGCCCTGAATTATTTTATTGTTGGAACTTTGATTAGTGGCTGTGGCATTATTTTTCTTTCTGACATAGATTTTGGTTTTAAGGTTGTTCCCCATATTAGGGAGACCTGTTTTGGCTAGAGCATTGGTTGGTGATTCATGGAGTCTGGTTCATCTAGCACAAAGTCTAAAAGGTCTGGCTAGAGTAGAGCAAGGTGTATTTGTATTGCTAAGGAGACAATTAGTCTTTAGATTGGTGGAGTGCATTCCCCATTCATATTGTATCAATTTAAAGACTAAAGAACTCCACCACTGTATTGTCTCTTCTGACCTTGAACGTCAGACACCCTTCATCTAACTAATAAGGAACTGTGTCTGTGAATTTGCCAATATTTAAAAAAGTTAGAATGTGTATTCTTTGTCATTAATTCATAAATAACACATTAAACACATACAAGTATAATACAAATAGAAAATATTCTGAAAGTGTTGCTTGCTTTGCAATGCATAGATTGAAAATCTTACTAATACATGAGTAAAACTAACATTCTAATCAAACTGGTTTAAAAAAGCTGATGGCTTGTTTTACTTCATTGGTTTAAGGTAGAATGATCTACTAATACACAGCTAGTTGCTACCAGGTTTTCTAGTATATTTTTTTACGGATCCTGCTTGTGCGGTCCTAAATCTATTCAATAGATTATTATTCAACACTGTTAATAACTACAGTGATTATTACATGTCATACGTGTCAACCTCTATAAGAGCTATACATAACTAAAAGGAGACTCACCGTCACAAACATTGTATTGTGTGATGCACGGTGTGGTTAAAGCATTGCTTTAATAGACGATAATCTGTGGAGAAGAACACAATAGGTCAGTCTGGGTAAAGGCTGCATCTCATGCCCTTACATTACAAAATAGAAAAACAATTAATGCCAAGTCTATCCTTAAAAACTGTTACCAGGCAAGGTGTCCTTGTTAGGCAGAATTGCAGGCAGCTCCTTCTGGGACCACTACACACAATTAGGACTATAGGTGTTGGCCAAACCAACCTTTGGTATAAGTCTGTACCACACAATTTCTGGTAGCAAGCTGAGCCGCCAGGCTTATCTCAAGAGTGAATGTGAGTAGCACAAGTAGTTACACAGAGGGCTTTCAATCACAGTGGTTCAAGGAAACACTTAAACTCAATGTTTCTTGGTAAAAAAACATATTAATGTATTACACAATCATTTAGAAAACATTTCACTCGGAGAGGCAACTTAATATTATAAACCAATACGCTTAAATACACATTTCTAAGGTTTTGAGGCAGTTTGAGCTTCCCTGAAAGAGGAGCCAGATAGCAGTTCAGTTACATACAAAAGGGCAAAAGGCACAAGGTAAGTAGAATAGCTCATATGTACTTTTTAGACAGTGCAAATAGTTTCAGTTCCCCAGAAGAGTTCAAGTCAATGGGCTAGTGTCATGGATAGGAAAGATCAGTTCTGGTATCAAACGGTAAAGTCTTTGTGAAGGTTCTTAGAAGTAGTTTAGGCAAAAAAGAATCCTATGTCGGGTCACAAGCTGATTAGGCCTGCAAGTTGGGAAAGTTTCACTAACTTTCACCGCGAGAGTGGCGTTCTCTCAATCAGGTTGTCACAGTACCTTTTGTATGAAGAAACAAATGCTGCTGAAGTCTTGGTTCCTAGCAGGTCCTGCAGATCTCGCTGTTCCTGAGCCTCAGCCATGGGGACAAGTGGGAGGACGTTAAGGGGGACTCCTGCAATGCACAGGATCTTTGAAGAAAGCAAACAAGATGGAGTAACTTCAGTTCCAGTAGCTGTAGATTCAAGAACACAAACTGGTGTCCGTCTCCTTGGTTAATCCTAACAAGCCTTGAGAACAGTATCCAGGTGTCTTACGAGTTGATTGGTCCCACCAACTCAAAGGAAGAAGCCGTCCTTGAAGGAGCTTCTCTGTTGAATGGAGTTTTCTCAATTCGCACCTGCAGCAGGTCTTCACCGGGCAAACCAACGGTCCCGGAGTTGCAGCAGACGTCCTCTTCCAGCTCGTCTTCGGTTCTTCGTTTCTTTCGTTCCAGTGGTCGACTCCGTCATCCAGTCCTGGAGACTAGCCTTTTAAACAGTTTTCTCCCTTTCATTCCAGCCTAGCGGTCACTCACCCAGCAGGGTGGCTGTCCTTCCCGGACAGTCAGCCAGCCAGCCAATCACGCCAGAGTGCATTTGGGTCTCCTAGGAGACTAAGCACAGGGTGTTTTGGGCACCTCCCTCACTTCCTGCCCACCCCAGTCACTCAGAGGCCAAGGGCGGACTTCAGTCCTGAAGCCCACCAAAGGCACACAAACAAAGGAACCAAACCTAGTTTGGGGCACAGAGAGAAACAATAGAAAGACCTTTCCAAAATGAGATGGTGAAAAAAGAAGACTGGGACCTGTTTAAACAACGGGCCTTAAGGTGCCATCTTGAAAAACATGGCTCCCGTGACTACTTGCTACCGGTGTTCACGGTCAGGGAAAATCATGGTAGTTTTTTGTAAAACCACTGCCACCAACCTTTTCAATAGGAAAGGGTAACATTTCACTGCTACATTAGTATTTAGACACAGGGGATACTATAACTCCTCCAGCACTTCATTGTAAGATGGTGTGTGCTGGGTCTAGGCATTTGGGAAGACTAGTAAAGTCAATTTCACTTTGCATTCTCTGGGAAACAGTTTATCCCAGAGAAGGTATTTAAACATGTGGGAAATCTAAAGAGACATCCCTGTGTCACTGCACTGAGGGTGCTGTGACACACACATGAAAAGATGATGCCTATGGAGTTATCTAAAACTCCATTATCAAAAGAACACAAATGAAAACACAGAAAAATACATGAAAGAGTGGGGAAAAAGGCTCACACTCTTTCCAGGTAAGAAAATCAAGTCCTCAAAAATCAAGCAAAGTTGCTGGGGGTCTCTAAAAGTTAAAGGTATTTGTACCACGCACCGTCACCAATGGAGTTGGACCCCAGGCGCTCTTGCGGATCTGCAAATGAGAAGGTGGGATGGGTAAGTAGGTGAAGTCGGAGTAGGATAGTAAGTGGTGTTCTGTTCACAGCTTCAACTTGGTATACACTTGGTGCTGAACTTTGGTGCGAGTATTGGATCGATATCAGTCCTCATGTGCTGTTGGTGTGGCTTATGTATTTGTGCAGTGTTGTGAAGTGCGTGCGGGCTGTTGTGCGAGAGATGGTTATGTGAGATTTTTGAGTGAGATGTCTGCAGAAATGCTGAGGTTTTTTTTGTTAGTGGGTTATATGAAGTTTAGCATGCTAACATTCAGAACTCTGTCCGAGTATGGTGCTCGCTAATCCACCCAATCCCATCAGGATGGGCAAAGGGGTTACACCAGGCATGGGTTTAGGTTTGTGTGACATTCTCCCTGTGCTATTCTAACACGCTGTGTAAGTGTCCTAATTTTGATGGAGTAAGTGTTGTGGGGTTGGGTTTTAGGTTGGTGCGACGCACTCTCCGTTCTATTCTAACGAGCTCTGTAAGTGTTATATTTCTGATGGAGTAAATAATGTGGGTTGGGTGTCTATTCTCCTCCTGGGGTGTTGGAGCAGGTGTTGTGGTCTCCTCTTACAAACTTTCTATCTTAAAGTGTCGGCTGGGAGTTTTGGCTATGGTACGGCTGCGAGGCAGTGGATGGGTCATTAGGTGCTTTCGCTTCGGTCTGAGTTTGTGATCAGTCTATAGTGTCCTCCTTTTGTGGCTATTTCTCATAATGTCTTATGGTCTGTCTTTGGGTTCTGTGTATGTCCATTTTTGGGAGTGACTGAGCTTGGTATCTTTAATCATCGTTGTCTAGCGTGATGGGCATTCTTGTGCGTGGCTGTTGTAGTTAGGCTGTGAAGAGCCATGATTTGAGGAGTTTCCTGAATGCTAGGTGGTTTGTGTTCCGTATATTTTTAGGTAGGTAATTCCAGGTTTTCGGTGCCTGGTGGGAGAAAGAGGATCCTCCGATTTTAATTCTGTTATAGGGTTTTGGTTCCAGGCGGATGTCGGTGCTTGATCTCAGTGTTCTTGTCGGTTGATGTAGGCGTAGTTTATTGCTCAGGAATTTTGCGCCTGGTTTGTGTATTGCTCTGTGCGTGATGCACATGGATTTGAACTTTATTTGCTGTTAATGGTAGCCAATGTAGTATTTTTAGCACTGGTGTGATGTGTTCTCTTCTGGGTAGCTTGAGGAAGAGTCTGGCTGCCGCATTTTGAATGCGTTGTCGTTTTTTAGAAGTCATTCGGGCATGCCCAGGTATAGGCTATTGGCGTAATCTACTCTGGCCATGATCAGAGCGATGATGGTAAGTGGTTTGTTGGCGAACGACAGGACCGGTAGGATCCTTTTTGCCACTCGCAGGAGGAAGAAACATTTCTTGAGCGTTTACTTGTGGCTCTAAAGTGAGGTTGTTATCCATCAGCACCCCTAGGCTTTTTACCGTTGATGATGGTGCTGGTGTGGTGCGGAGCTATCTTGGCCAGGGGATGTAGCTGATGTCTCCTCCTTTTTTTGTAACAATGATTATCGCTGTTTTGCCCGGGTTGATTTTGAGGTGGTTGAGGTTCATCCAGTTGAATATATCACAAAGGCAATTCTCTAGTGTGGTGTTTTGTTCTCAGGTGTCTTGTATGTTGAAGACTATTTGAATCTCATCGGCGTAGTTGCAGCATGTGAGGGCGTGTCTTTTGATAAGTTTGATTAATAGGTACATGTAGATGTTGAATAGAAGCGGGGAGAAAGGTGATACTAGTGGTACTCCACACGTGGAATCTTTAGATTTGGACTTAGAATCGAAACCATATGGATGAAACCTTTTGTTTGTTAGGAAGGATTTGATCCATAGTACGGTGGTGTCTGTTATTCCTAGTCCTTCTAATCTCTTTATGAGGATGTTGTGGTTGACTGTCAAAAGCTGCAGATTGATCAAGGAGAATTTGGGCGGTACTGTTGTCCGAGTCTGCGGTCGTTTTTAGGTCATCCCATATTGAGAGGAGAGCTGATTCTGTTCCTCTCATTGGTCTGAAACCAACTTGTGATTGGTCTAGTAGGCAGTGCTCTTCTGTGAATTCTTGGGTTATTTTGTAGACGTACGTTTCTAGCAGTTTGGCTATGTAGGGTATGTTGGAAATGGGTCTGTAGTTGGATAAGTCCTCTACGTTTCCTGGTGTGTCTTTGAGTAGCAGCTTGAAGTAAACCTGTGGTAATTTACCTGTTGAGATTGAGAGGTTGAGGAGATTCCTGGGGTATTCCATGGGGGTTCCTTTTTTGAGAATTGTTTTGTATATGTCCAGGGGGCACGGGTATTCAGGAGAGCCTGATTTGTTGCTTTGGTTTACCAGTTTCACGAAAGCCTCCATGATATTTCTGGGAAGCTTCGTAGTTTGTTTGGATGTTCCTCAACGGTGTCGATGGGGTTTGAGGTCTGATCGCTTGGTCTGTTTTGTATAATGTGTGGGATGGAAGTTATTGTTTTTTTCCAGGTATGGAGCAGTGGAACTTTTTCGTCTAGGTCAACTTCTTCCATGGTTTTTGCTTGTGGTTTGCTGAGTTCCAGGAGCTCGGTTTGGTTAGTTTTTTATGGTTCTCAGATTTCTTTTCATCGTGATCAGTGGTTTTTCTTGTTGCTTGTTTGTTGGAGTGGCCGTTGGAGTGATTATAGAGTTGCGATTATGAATGAAATTATGAGGTGGCCGCTCCAGAGTATTTGGATTGGGGATGCTGTGGTGATGAGAACCTTGTTGGCGAAGATTGCATCAAGTGTGTGCCTGCTGAGTGTGTTGCTCCTTTGACTAGTTGTTGTAGGTTCATGGCTGCTAGTTGGGCGGTTAAGGATTTTTGTGTGGTAGTCGTTTCTTCGTCGAACCAGATGTTGACATTTCCAAGGATGATCAGATGATTGTGCTTGATGGCTAGGATGGTGATTGCTTCCGTGAAGTTGTCTACGAAAGTTGAATCGTAAGTTGGTGGTATGTGTATCAGTATGAATTTCAGGTTTGTTTTAGGGTTTACAGATAGCCATAGTATTAAGGATTCGCATTTATCGATGTTTAGTGGATCTTCCATTTTGATGGCCAGTTGCTCCTTGTGGATGATCGCTAACCCCCCTCCCCTTTTGGATTTCCTGTTTGCTTGGATGGATTTGAAGTTTGCAGGCAGTTGTTGAGGGTGATCTTGTAGTTGTCTAGCCACGTTTCAGTTACAAATAGGATATCTATGCCTCCGTCTGATAGGAAGTCGTATATTTCGGTTGAATGTTTGGACATTGACCTTGTGTTATTAAGTTACAGTGGATTCTCCGGGTGTGATTTTGTTTAGTGGTTATTCATTGTTCAGGTTTGTAATTGTCCGGTCTTGGTGTTTCCGACAGCTGCTTTGGTGTCGGTGTCCCGTGGTTGTCACAAGGTAGGGTGTGAGGTATAAGGATTTTTCTGTTACATAGAATGTTCTGGTGATGACGCGTTGGGCGCGTTTCCTGCCAATGAGGCTGCTTCTTCTGGGTTCTGTTGGTGTTTTGTGTTTGTGTCCCTTGTTGCATGATCTTGCTCTTTCTCGGCGTCCTTTTCTGGGTTGGCCCATTTTTCAGTTCAATGTGCAGACGTAGTAGGGTAGTTGGTCCTCTATGCTGTGTTGTGTAGGCGCAGTAATCTTGTTTCTTTTCTTCTCTGGATACGCTTGGATTCTCTCCGACTCAATCTGTTATTTTTGTCGGTGGGTAGGTTATGTTTCCTGAGGGATGGGTTGTGAGCGTTCAATGGTCTGGTGGTATAGTATTCAATTAAGCTTGGTAGTGATGGGTTTCAGAGTAAGAGTACCAAACTAAACACAGTTAGATTTGAGGGTAAGTTGAAACAGTGGAGTATGATACCAAACACAGCTAGATTTCAGAGTCCTGCACAGTGGACGTCTCCCTGAACGCGGTTCACTGCAGCGAGTTAGCCATGTAGGTTTAGGAAGGACATGTACTAGTTGAGGAGTGAGTTTGAGGGGGCGCAGCTAGGACTTACTCCCTTAATGCAATCTGGACACAGAAGCCCTGCCAGATGTGAAAGACAGGCCCATCAATGCAATCTGAGTATCATACAATGCAATTTGGAGACAGAAATCCTGCTACGCATGAGAGAGCTGTATAGTGGGAGAGAGAGGCCTATCAATGCATTGTAAATATCACAAAAGCAATTTAGAGACAAAACCCCTGATAAACGTGAGAGACCTGTATAATGGGGGGGGGACTATCAATGCAATCTATATATCATACAATGCAATCTAGACACAAAAACTCTACTAGATTTGAGAGACCTGTATAGGGCGAGATAGGCCTATCAATGCAATCTAAATACCATACAATTTGGAGACAGAACCCCTGCTAGATTTGAGACCCCTGTTTAGTGGGAGAAAGGCCTATCGGTGCATAGTAGATGTCACACAATGCAATTTGGAGACAGAACCCCTGCTACGTTTGAGAGATCTGTGTAATGTGGGAGGCCTATCAATGCAATGGAAATATCATACAATGCAATCTGGACACAAAAACCCCACTAGATTTGTGAGACCTGTATAGTGGGAGAGAGGCCTATCGTTGCATTCTAGATATCATACAATGCAATTTGGACATAGAAGTCCTGCTAGATTTGACAGACAGGCCTATCAATGCAATCTGAGTATCATACAATGCAATTTGGAGGCAGAACCCCTGCAACGCTTGAGAGACCTGTATAGTGGGAGAGAGGCCTATCAATGCATTGTAAATATCATACAATGCACTCTGGACACACAAACTCTACTAGATTTGAGGGACCTGTATAGTGGGAGAGAGGCATATCAATGCAATCTAAATAGCATACAATGCAATTTGGAGACAGAACCCCTGTTGAACTTGAGGGACCTGTCAAGTGGGAGAGGGGCCTATCCGTGTAGTCTAAATATCCTACAATGCAATCTGGACACAAAAACCCAACTAGATTTGAGAGACCTGTATAGGTCTATACAGAGGAGGAGAGGTCTGTGCCTAGCCGGTCAGATTGCTACAGCATTAAATAATGATTACATTTTGAGGGTCAGGGAGAGAGAGAGATGCAGCGGGGGAGTAATCACCTGGTTTACTATAGGTTTGGTAAATGGCTCAGAATCTAGGGTAGAGTAGTTGCTCTACTCCTGACCCAGGCCACTCCTACCTCACTGGTCCTTGTAGTTGATGGTTGATGGCTGGCCACTGCTTCCCCTGCAGACACCTGCTGACACTTCTTGGAGCTGCCCTTCGCCTTAGGGCTTTTAGCCACCGGGCTGCACGGGCAGAGGGCTGTCCTGGGAGGAGCGGTGATGAGGGCCAAGGGATTAATGGGAGCAGGGGGGGGGGGGCTCAACTGTAGGCGGGAGGGAAGGAGAAGCAGGAGGAGGGCCTCAGGGCCTTCTTTAAATACACAAGACAAGGAAAAACAGCAGCAGACGGGGACAACACTCACCGTGCTCCGATGAAAAAAAAAGTAAATTGGCACATTTATGAGAATTCTCCTTAACAGTCCTAACTAGCTATCATACAGATAGTCGAATAAACAAATGTCTATCTTGTAAGAACAAGGCTGTAAAATGCTGAAGTTAATGTCTTCCGTAGTCTCAGCTGCAGTATCTACAAGGACCCAACACTGTCCAATGCGGACAATGAAGACATTGCTACTGATCTACCTATTGGCTGATTTATACAAAGTTTACTCAATATTCATAGAACAAAGCTTTTATGCGCTTACCCAAGTGAAATCTGTATTTCGATTCAGTCAATAACTTCAGCGCGATGGCGTAGAAGAATGGGCAACCCAAATAGTAGAAGCCTTTGTCTGGTTGTTCTCAACAGCAGCCGCCTTTGTAATATTGGAGCTGCGTACTGTAGGATTGTTTAGCGTGTTTTGGGAGCACAGAGCACAGCACCACTGCACAGGATCAATGTATAGCATGTTTTTTGAAGTGCAGCGCCACTGCATGGGTTTGGTGCATTGCTATAAGGTGGTACAGCGAGGCATGTGTTGCCAGTGCAACCTATGGACATGTAAATGAAAACAGGCTATGCAGTCAAAAACGATTTCTACATATAAAATGAAAATAATTTTTTTCACAGTTAAAAGCATTTTTTTTTTTTACCTGAAATTTCTCTGTTGCAGGAGACACATTTGATGATTAATGAACTAACCTCATTAACAAAACACTAACATGCTAACTCATTAATAAAATAATGTGTTCTCCACTGCAAAATGAGGCAGACTCTGAAAGTCATTTTAAACGTGCATCCAGATTTTTTTCTGTGCTGCTTTGTCCACAGTATTTGCAGGAAGCAAAGATTCGAATAAGCAGGAAATCAGTTTTGTTAAAGTTGCTTACTGTAAAAGATTTCTATTGTGTGCAGGAGGAGGATAGAACATGAGGGATTCTTATTGGACAAGCATCATATTAGAGGCTGTAACCAAGTTTTCTTGTAGAATCTGGGGGAAGGAGAGAGGGAGAATACATTTTAGAGAGCTCGGAGAAAGACCTGGCTGGTGGCTGCCTGACTGAAAAAGCAGATCCCGGTGCACTGCTGCAGAGACTGGGAACTCCCAGACAATAATCCCCGGCTTGAGTAACTGCAGATGCACGTTCTCGCTGGGGGTGCGTTAAGTGGGAGTATTGCCACTTCCAGAAGGCGACCAAACGAAGAATCTCACATGCTGAACAAACTAGGTAATTGTAACGCTCACCTGATTCCCGCAGAGGCGCCGGTCTTGACTGGGTGAATGCCGTATCTTCAAAGGTGATGTGTAACACACGGTTGGCTCTTTGGGCTGGACCTCTGTGCACTGTATGTCTGACTCGAAGAGTAAGATGTCTGCAGATAGAAAATATGGGATTAATGAACTGGGGTTATTGGGTGCCTCTCTCCTCTTCCCTTTCTCTTCTCCTGTAGAACCCCAAAGGTTAACGCCCTCACCTTAGGTAAGTGAACGCCGAGCTCTGCATCTGCCTCGGGGCAGGGTGCCGTAACCAGTTTCTTCACTGGATAAGGGTGCAGGCCTCTTGACCTCAGAGGACTGCTGTCCGTCGTTAACTGCACGAACGGTAAGTTCTGGGCACTTCAAATGTCTTAAAAGTCTTTTGTAATGATATCTCTTGTTTTGCAGGGTTCCGGCGATGGCGGATGGCGGGCTGATGAGAGTTGAGGATCGAACCCGTGTGAGGAATAGAAGGGCCTGGAAGCACGTAAGTAAGCGCTTGTAGCCTGCTTCACGATGCGCACTAACTGTCCCTTTTATCTTGCAGGTACAAGTTTGGAGTTTTAGAGAAGCTGAAGGGTGCTGGAATACCCACTGGATTCGGCGTGGGAAGGAGTAATGGCACGTGAGTAATAAAGTTGCCCAATGTCTTTAAACGCACCTTCTTTTGTCTTTCAGATGCGGGATGCAGCGCTGAAGGCCTCCGGAGCATGCGAAGAGCTGGTAAGCTTTTGTCTTTCAGATGCCGGAATGCAGCGCGAGGCGTTGGTGACAGCCGATGGACCAGGTAAGAGATGCGCTGCCACTGAAGACCGTAGTGCTAACCTGTTCTTTCTTTGTCTTTACAGGTGCTGCTGAAGACTGGATTCCAGGATGGTAAGCCTTTGTTCCCTTAGGCCCAGGATCAGAAGCAGAAGACACAATGAGCGTTCTGCTGCAGAGAATGCAGAATAACGCAAAGCAAGATTCATCCATCGGGTGTGGTTTAAATAGCCTCCTCTAGTGCTTAGGTGTCTCCTTCTACAGCCACGCCTAGGTAAGAAAAGAGTTCCTGCTTTCCAGAAGAGTTCCAGTGTTCTGAACCTAGGGAGTGGCTCCTGCCCCACCCAACAGGAAAGGTAGTCCCAAACAGAAGAGGATCAGGGGTTCAACTGGCAGGTAAGTAAGCAGCATGGTCTGCTGCAGGTAAGTCCACCCAAGCATTATGAGCCCGGCGCTTCCAGCGCTGGGACTGGGCATCTTTATGAGCCTGGTGCCACTGGCGCCAGGACAGGGTCCAAAAGGTCCCAATTGGGGTTATGGGTCTGCTTCCAAGGGAGTCGGGCAAGTCCTGATCTTTTGGAAGCAGAGATCATGACAGCACCTCCCCTCAAGGCCCCTCCCAAACCGGGCTTCTCTGGGGGTTTGGGCTTGTTAGGAAATGTTCGATGAAATCTTTTGATTAGACGAGGCGCGTGGACATATTCTGCAGGTTCCCAGGATCTTTCTTGGGGACCGTAGCCTTTCCAGTCAATCAGGTAAAATAGTTTAGATTTGGAGATCTTGGAATCCAGGATGCTTTTGACTTCAAACTCGAGTTCTCCATCAACTAGAATAGGTTTTGGAGATGTAGTTAGTCGGGTTTGAGGTTGCACGGGTTTTAATAGAGAGACGTGGAAGACCGGATGTATCTTCATGTGAGGGGGCAAGTCCAACTTGACCGCTACTGGATTTACTATGGTAGTGATGGAATAGGGACCAAGGTATCTTGGGTTGAATGTGCGTGGTCCTTTTAGAGGTAGATATTTGGTGGATAACCAGACTTGATCTCCTACTTGATATTGGGGGGCTTCCTTCCGATGTTGGTCTGCTCCTTTCTTGTATTGTTCTTTAGCCCTTTGAAGGTGAGAAACGGCTTCCTTAAAGGCTTGGGTGATTGTAGGATGTAGGTGGTCTACTGCTGGTGTTCCAAGATCTTGGAGTGGATCCAACTCCGAGGTTCGAGGGTGACTACCGTATAAAAGAAAAAACGGGGTCTTCCCAGTTCCCGAGTGGACAGAGTTATTGTAGGCATATTCGGCTATCCAAAGGATATCTTTCCAAGTTTTTTCAGTTTGTTGTAGCATACAGCGCAAATACTGTTCCAGAGTTTGATTGGTCCTCTCGGTTTGTCCGTCGGTTTGAGGGTGGTGGCTGGTCGAAAGTCTCACATCAATTTGAGCCGACCAACAGCAACTTCGCCAAAAATGAGAAATAAATTGACTACCTCGATCCGAAATTAGAACTGAAGGAAAACCGTGCAGTCGGACGATGTTTTCGAGAAATTCTCGGGCCAGAGTTGCTGCTGTTGGTAAGCCTTTGAGTGGAATGAAATGCGCCATCTTGGAGAATAGGTCCACGATTACTAGGATCGTATTGTATCCGGAGCATGGAGGTAGATCGGTGATGAAGTCCATAGAAAGCGTATGCCAAGGGCGAGGCGGGATGTCAATAGGGCGTAAGAGGCCGGCTGGTTTTTCCTTTTGACTCTTGTTTTGGGCGCATACTCCACAGGACATTATAAAGTCTCATATCTTTTTTCCAAGACGGCCACCAGAAGTAGCTCTTGATCTTTTCCGAGGTCTTGGTCATACCGGAATGTCCTTCCATTAAAGAATCGTGATAACAAGAGATTACCTTTTTCTGTAAATCTGTGCTGGGCAGGTATAACCGTTCTTGGAAATATAATAGGTTGTCCTTCACCGTAAAGTCCTTGCCCTGCAGATGCCAATTCTGTATGTCTGCTGGAGTTACCAGTAGCCTGGCTTTATCCTTAACTTCCTATATGGATTGTGTGGCGATTACACCTAGAATTCTTTGTTCGGGAATGATAGGTACAGGTTTAGGATTGATCAAATGTTCTTCCACTCCCATCCGAGAAAGGGCATCAGCTTTACCGTTCTTTGTACCAGGTCGATAGGTAATTATGAAGTCAAACTCGGCAAAGAATAGTGCCCAACGGAGTTGCCTAGAGGATTGAGCTTTTGCGGTTTTCAAATATTGCAGGTTTCGGTGATCTGTAATCACAGTAACGGTGTGTCGGGCCCCCAGAAGATGATGCCGCCAAGCCTTAAAGGCGGACTTGATAGCTAGAAGTTCCTTATCAGTAATAGTGTAATTGATTTCAGGAGCTGAGAATTTGCGGGACCAAAATGCCACGGGATGCAACTGATTGGTTACTGGGTCCTTTTGTGATAGAACTGCCCCCATGGCAAGACTCGAAGCATCAGTTTCAACGATGTAGGGGAGTTCTGGGCAAGGATGTTTTAAGATCGGTGCAGAGATAAATCTAGTCTTCAAATTCTGGAAAGCTTGTGCCGCCTCGGTAGACTATTCAAAACGTTTGTTTTTCTTTAACAAGGCGGTGATGGGCTGGACTATTCGAGAGAATTCGGGGATAAACCTGTGGTAAAAGTTAGCGAAGCCTAACATGCTTTGAATACCTTTTACGGAGGATGGCGATGGCCATTTGAGAATTGCATCGACCTTCTTTGAATCCATACACACTCCGCTAGGTAATAATATGAATCCCAAGAATTCAACTTCAGTCACGTTGAAAACACATTTTTCCAACTTAGCGAAAAGTTTGTGTTGACGCAATCTCTCGAGGACCATTTTCACGTGTTTCCGATGTTCAGTTTCCGATGAAGAATAAACGAGGATGTCGTCAATGTAAACAACACACACATCTATGAGCTCTCTGAGGACATCGTTCATAAAATATTGAAAGGCGGCCAGGGCATTGCAAAGTCCGAAGGGCATGACCTGATATTCAAATAGCCCATACTTGGTGCGGAAGGCCGTCTTCCATTCATCGCCCTCTTTTACTCGTACCAAGTGGTAGGCTCCTCTAAGATCCAGCTTTGTATATATGCATGCTTTTCTGACTTGGTCTAGGAGTTCAGGGATCAAAGGTAACGGATATCTATTCTTAACGGTGATCTGGTTCAGGGCGCGATAATCTATACAAGTTCTAAGGTCCCCTTCTTTTTTTAGAACGAAGAACAAAGCTGAGGAAGCAGGGGACTTGGAAGGACGAATAAACCCATTCGCTAGGTATTGATCCAGGTATTGTCGGAGGTGAAGATTCTCAGGCTCGGTGAGGGCATAAATTCTACTACAAGGAGGAGTAGATCCAGGTATCAGGTCTATCTGGCAGTCATAAGACCTATGAGGAGGTAGAGAGTTAGCCTGCTCCTTCCGGAAAACATCTTGGAATTCTAGGTATTCAGGAGGTAACTGGGGAGCCTCCGAGGAAATTGCTGCCAGTGCAACACCAGGTCGAGGGTGACAAGTAGAGACACATTCTGGAAACTGAACCGTTCTTGCTCGCCAATCGATCTGAGGATTGTGCTTCTCTAACCAAGGAATTCCTAGAATAATCTGGAACTGAGGGGCCTTGATCACATCGAACACAATCTTCTCATGGTGTCCGTCTTGACTTACTAGCGTCACTTCTTGGGTGGTATGCATTACTGGTCCGGAGGCTATCTCCGTACCACCCACCGTAGTAATGACGTCCTTTACAGCCTTTGGACAAAGAGTCAGATTCATCCTCAAAACCATTTCATGATCCACATAATTGCCGATGGCACCGCTGTCGACGTAAGCTTCAATCGCATGTAATCGATCCGGATGTTCAGGGCTAATGAGGACCATAGGTATCACGAAATGCGAGGTCACGGAACTGGTTTTAACGCTCGGCAAGAGGACCTCTATTCTTGTCGGGCGAGGTCGTTTCCTTGCTCAGAGTTTGTGACCCTGGTAACTGCAGCTCCTACTGCCTTCTTGGCTGGTTTCACCGGACAGTCTCGAAGAAAGTGCCCCGAGTTTCCGCAATAGAGGCATAATTGCAGCTGTTTTCTCCTTTCCCGCTCCTTTTGTGTTAGTGGTCCTTTCAGGCCCCCTATTTGCATGGGTTCCCCGGAGTCTACTCCTTTGGTAGGAGTTGGTGGTTTGGAAAATACTCGAGCATCAAACTTGGAACGATCGGCCTTCCTGTTCTGCAGTCTGTGGTCAATTTGAACGACTAAGTCAATATAGTCCGAACAGTCTTGCGGGGGATTCACTACTTGGGCTAACACATCTTTGAGCTCTCCACGTAGACCTCTATAAAACAGCGTAATCCTTTTGTCCTCAGGCCATCGAGTTTCCACTATCAGTATTGAAAGACGCAATATAAGCCAAAAGGTCTTGATTACCCTGTCGCAATGAAAGGAGCTCATTGTCCAAGGCCTGCCCCTGTGAATGTCTTGCAAACAGTTTTTCCATACTGAGCTGAAAAGCTTGAAAATCATGGAGAACCGGATCATCTTGATTAACTAGAGGGATCGACCAGTCTGCCGCATTGCCACTAAGGTACAAAAGCACGAAAGCTACCTTAGCTTGATCAGTTGGAAAGGCTGCGGGCCGGCATAAGAAGTGCAACCGGCACTGATTAATAAATACTGCAAACCTCTTTGGGTCACCAGAAAATCGTTCGGGCGGAGCCAGAGGTACATTCCCAGGTAGGTTGATCTGCACTGGGTTCGTAGAGGATGTTGAAGGAAGATTTGCCCCTGATGCGGGTAACGGAGTTTGTCCGGCTTGTGACTGTAGCAATTGTCTAGCGAGATCGTCTGTTCGCTCCTTGGAAATAATCAGTTCCCTTCTTAGAGCATTCGTTTCCTGACGGGCTGCATGCACTTCTGCTCTTAGTTCCCCAAGAAACTGGGCTAGCTGGTCGGTATCCGAGGTTTCCATAGCGCCTGGGTGGGAGTTTTGCGGTAGGCTTTGCGTTCTGTAACGCTCACCTGATTCCCGCAGAGGCGCCGGTCTTGACTGGGTGAATGCCGTATCTTCAAAGGTGATGTGTAACACACGGTTGGCTCTTTGGGCTGGACCTCTGTGCACTGTATGTCTGACTCGAAGAGTAAGATGTCTGCAGATAGAAAATATGGGATTAATGGACTGGGGTTATTGGGTGCCTCTCTCCTCTTCCCTTTCTCTTCTCCTGTAGAACCCCAAATGTTAACACCCTCACCTTAGGTAAGTGAACGCCGAGCTCTCCATCTGCCTCGGGGCAGGGTGCCGTAACCAGTTTCTTCACTGGATAAGGGTGCAGGCCTCTTGACCTCAGAGGACTGCTGTCCGTCGTTAACTGCACGAACGGTAAGTTCTGGGCACTTCAAATGTCTTAAAAGTCTTTTGTAATGATATCTCTTGTTTTGCAGGGTTCCGGCGATGGCGGATGGCGGGCTGATGAGAGTTGAGGATCGAACCCGCGTGAGGAATAGAAACGCCTGGAAGCACGTAAGTAAGCGCTTGTAGCCTGCTTCACGATGCGCACTAACTGTCCCTTTTATCTTGCAGGTACAAGTTCGGAGCTTTAGAGAAGCTGAAGGGTGCTGGAATACCCACTGGATTCGGCGTGGGAAGGAGTAATGGCACGTGAGTAATAAAGTTGCCCAATGTCTTTAAACACACCTTCTTTTGTCTTTCAGATGCGGAATGCAGCGCCGAAGGCCTCCGGAGCGTGCGAAGAGCTGGTAAGCTTTTGTCTTTCAGATGCCGGAATGCAGCGCGTGGCGTTGGTGATAGCCGATGGACCAGGTAAGAGATGCGCTGCCACTGAAGACCGTAGTGCTAACCTGTTCTTTCTTTGTCTTTACAGGTGCTGCTGAAGACTGGATTCCAGGATGGTAAGCCTTTGTTCCCTTAGGCCCAGGATCAGAAGCAGAAGACACGATGAGCGTTCTGCTGCAGAGAATGCAGAATAACGCAAAGCAAGATTCATCCATCGGGTGTGGTTTAAATAGCCTCCTGTAGTGCTTAGGTGTCTCCGTCCACAGCCACGCCTAGGTAAGAAAAGAGTTCCTGCTTTCCAGAAGAGTTCCAGTGTTCTGAACCTAGGGAGTGGCTCCTGCCCCACCCAACAGGTAAAGTAGTCCCAAACAGAAGAGGATCAGGGGTTCAACTGGCAGGCAAGTAAGCAGCATGGTCTGCTGCAGGTAAGTCCACCCAAGCATTATGAGCCCGGCGCTTCCAGCGCTGGGACTGGGCATCTTTATGAGCCTGGTGCCACTGGCGCCAGGACAGGATCCAAAAGGTCCCAATTGGGACTGGCTGGCACTCGGAACCAGGCTCATGGGTCTGCTTCCAAGGGAGTCGGGCAAGACCTGATCTTTTGGAAGCAGAGATCATGACAGTAATTATATATTGCAGAGTGTGGGGGCAGTGTGCATGTGTGCGAAACAATTCAGTCAGAGGAGAAGAAAGAATTCCAGTGTTTTATCATCGGGTTTAATGTTGCGACTTCTAGTCGCCCTCTTCTCATTTTGTTACAGATAATGTTGACTGTGCTATTTCATTTATTTCTGTAAAAAGAGTGAGATTGTGTTTGTGCAACTTTTATAATACACAAAAATATCTGAAAGCAGACGGGTAGTGTGTTTAATTTTCTCTTTCCTTTGTGCATTTACCAATACAGTGCTGATGATGTGGGGAGATGTTTAGACAGTGCAATTGTCATTTTTAAGGTAGCTAAAAATAAGACTTGTCTGCAGCTGTGTGCACGATTTCATTCAGTATGAGCAATTATAACTAACTGTGTGTGTTATAGCCTGCTGGAGGTACATGAGTCAGCAGAAAGAGAGGCCCTGGACATAGTTCACCGATGTAGATAAGTTGGTGAATCACCGATGTAGATAAGTTGGTGATAGATACCGCATGTTAGCTCGCTGCCGTAGATAAGACAGCGAGGACAGCCCATGGTGGCACACTAAAAATGAAAATGTGGTATTTCTGAAATGTAGGCCTGAGGTCTCTCTAGTGATCACATGAACAAACTAAGCAAAAATAAGGGGTTCTGGATATTGGGGCCATATATAAAACAAAGGAATTATGCTCACCAGAAATACCACCAATAACGCCTACCAACATAACGTATACCACTAAATGTATCTGTGTGCTGAAATAATGTATGAATACTGTAGTACTATATACCAAATCTAATCTGAATGCAAAGAGTGATTATTACTGAATTATTTTCATTTTGGCGGTAAGAAAATACCGCTAGGCCCCAAATCTATACAAAATACCCAACAGTACAGAACTAACTATGTCAGTATTGCTAGAGCCAGTATAAATTGCGGACAGAACATAGTTCTAAAACGCTTAGCTGTTGAGCAAAAAATCATGACCATCCGGCCCCTGCTTACCTTATTACGCTCTATTACTGCATATCGCAGCAGCTGTTCCAAACATGCCGCGTCTTTTTGGCAACAGTATCACTTGGTCAATATGACTTTGATTCATAGAAAAAAAGAAAGTCCCTTAACTACTTCTATTACACGCAAGTAGTGACATTTATCTGGTGGCCATCTTGAAATAGGGCAGGCTAATGTTTATGCCACACTATTAGCTATTTTACTGGCAGCCATCTTGGAATAGGGCAGTTAGCATTTATCCCACAATATTATCTTTCATACATATATAACATAAGCAGTTGTTCAGGTATGTAGCAAGGTTATGAAGTGCACCTCAGAATCTCCCCTCCGATGATAATCTACACAAGATTTAAGATGACCGCAGAATAGTTTGTTTGTTTGTTTGTTTGTTTATTTATTCATTTGTTAAGCGCACCAGACTCGTAAGTAAAAGGGCGCAATGACAAGGAAATGCAAGGCTTACATGATTACACAGGTTACAGACAGGATATATACAATATGAACAATAGGACTGTGGCTAGTTTGCATGAATGCAGGAAATATACAAGATGAACAATAGGGCTGTGGCAGTATAGTATGATTACAGGATATATACAATATGAGCAATAGGGCTGGATCAAAGGTGCGTGCACTAGGATATAAAACTTATATGAGTACACATGCATGGGCAGCAGTATTTACATAAAGAGAGAGTATAGCAAGGTATACTGTTTCTTGATTGCAGGATAGTGTCCTGAGGGAAGGGTGATGGGTAACTAAGGATTGGTGGCAGTGATATGCTTTATTAAGTTTTTCCTGAAGAGTGGATATGGTTGGTCAGCTCTTAACTCCTGGGGCAGTGAGTTCCAGCTTCTGGCTGCCTTAACAGTGAAGCTGTTGCCCCCGATGGTAGTCAGTTTGTATTTGGGGATATTTAGGCAGTTAGTGTTCCCCATTCTAGTGGGTCTGAGAGAAGTTCTTCTCTGAAGTTTGTCTATGAGGTAACTGGGGGCCGCGTTGTTCAAAGCTTTGTGTGTCAGAGAGAGTGTTTTTAGAAGTATTTTATTGGATGTGTTGATGTCTCAAGGCAGAGATGTGGGTTTTCTTATTTATGCCAAGGGCTGCTCTTAAGGCGTTATTCTGTAGCGTTTGGAGTTTATTAGTGGTGGATTTGTTAGCCCCAATGTAAAGGGCATTGCAATAGTCGATTCTAGAGAGTATAAGAGCTCTAGCCAGGATCAGACAGCTATAGTCAGAGAGGAATGGTTTACCAGCTCTAAGAAGTTTGCATGTGTAAGCCGTAGACGAGGTAAGGGATTTGACCTGTTTGTCAAAGGATAGTGTGGAGTCCAAGTAGAATCCCAGGGTTTTTACTTCCTTGGAGACTTTAATGGTGTTGCCGTCAATATTGAAGGAAGAGTAATCTTGACCTAGTTTTTTAATATTGGCCTGCGAACCCAATATTATTAGTTCAGTCTTATCATCGTTCAAGCATAGGCCGTGTGTGGCCATCCATGCTTGGATGATAAGGTAAATTTTGTTCACTAGGCCCGTGTCCGCACTGTAATCCCCAGAAAGTGGTAGGAGAATCTGAGTATCATCTGCATAGTTAGTGTAGGTGACACCCAGCTGGTCCAGATCGTCGAACAATGGCTTAGTGAAGATGTTATATAGGGTGGGCGAGACGCAGGATCCTTGCGGAACGCCGCATAGGATGGGTGTAGGCTCGGCAGATGCTGAGGAGGAGAAGACTCTCATGGTCCTCTCACTCAGGAAGGACTCGATCCACTTGATAGCGTCCGTGGAGAAGTGAGCTGCAGAGTCAAGGTGCCGACATAAGACCTTGTGGTTGACCAGGTCGAAAGCAGCGGAAAGGTCGAGTAGGAGCAGGAGTACCGTCCTTCCTTTGTCTCTCAGTTCGTCTATCTGGGACTTAAGGTCGATTAAGGCAGTCTCAGTTCCGTGCATTGGACGGAAGCCGGATTGTCTGTTGCCCAGGAGTTTGTGCAGTTCTAAATGCTTCTGTATTTGAGTGTAGGCGGCTTTATCCAGTATTTTTAGTAAAAATGGGACCGTGGTAATAGGTCGATAGTTAGCGGGAATGAGGGGATCAAGTGTCTGTTTCTTGAGGAGTGGTAGCACCCAGGATTGCTTGAGGTTGGCAGGTATAGTACCTGTAGCAAAAGAGGCATTTATCAGTTTGGTTATAAATGGGGAGAGTTCTCTAGCAGCGTCTTTTATTAGCTGTGCAGGGCAGATGTCCCCTTTACAGTTTGAGGGTTTTAAAGATAGGATGATTTTTTCTACCTCTAGGATGGACATTTTTGAGAAGTGGAATGTGGCATTGTGTGCCGGTGGTGGCTCATTGGGCTGGAGAATGTTAGGCAGGTGCTGTAAGTTTAGAGCCTTCTTTTTTAATTTGATTTTGTTCTGAAGTGTATCGATTTTATGCTCTAAGGCTTGTTGTATGTCAGTACACCAGGATTTGTCCTTGGTGCAGACGTCCGGGGTAGCAATAGGGGACTCTAGTTCTTTGAGTATGCAGAAGAGTTCCTTCATGCTTGAGTTTGAGCTAGCAATGCGTTGGTCATATGAGTTACGTTTTGCTTGGCAGATTTCCTTTTTGTAGAGTGAGGAGAGTACAGTTAATTTGGCTTTATTCTCGCTAGATGGGCATCATCTCCAGTTTGTTTCACTTTTGTTCTTTAGGGTGCGAAGGTCTTTGAGTTGTGGGGTGAACCATTTGTTTAGGTGGGCTATGGGTTTGCTCGGTCTGAGTTTGATAGGAGCAATTTTATCCAGAGTGGTAAGCATAATATTGTTGAATTCCTGAACTAGGCCGCTGGGGTCGAGATTATCAGACAGTGTATTGAGAGTAGGCAGTATGGCGGGGATGATTTTTTCTACCGTAATACTTTTATATCTGATATCTGAACCAAATGCTGGACTCATTTCTAATCAGTGTGGGTTTAGATCATTAGCCACTCTCATTATGTGAGTGGTTACCAGTTAAATAAAAGCTCACGACCATCTACGGGTACCTGCAGATGAAACATCATTTCAGTCAATTAATTAGATAACCCACAAGAACCGTTTTGGCAGCCAGTTCTCATTGACCGAAAGGTGTTTGTTGTAGTGTAGTAGCCAGGGAAGTAGCTTGTACAATGCTGCAAGAGGTGACCCACTTTAACATTATTTGCACCCTTTGTTGTCTGTGCCATCACTTTAATAGAAAGCTTCCCGGATCTGCCAGGCTTGGAGAAAGTTGAGTGAAACAAATACTCGGCCAAGTAGTACATCCAAGAGCACTGCCCTTCAGGATTTGAGCACTCTGAAGATGTATACGTGCCTCAGAACGCGTCCTGCAGGTTCACACTTCTGTTTTCCACGTGGTTCCTAACCACCAGATTACTTCTAAAGCTGGGAAATTAAGTCTGATTTCTTTACACGTCATCTGGTTTTGCTACCCTGCGCTTGGATAATTTACACTCTCTGGCTCTTAACGCAAGACCTGTATGACAAGTATGGAATTGTAACAGTCATAACATTGCATTCAAGAAACAGATGATTCAAACATTCAATGTAGAACATCCAAGAAGCGATAGACCATTCCAAGTCTTTTACCAGAGAAAATAACATGTTCTTCCAAGGTACATTATAAACCATTTTCACACACACACGACACACACGTCTATGGTTTGGTTTATTTGCATTTTAATATTGGCATGATGTGCAACCTATCTTGCCCTCCAACCATGCTTTCTAAGCCCCTCTCAGGTGTATAAGCCCTAGGTCGCGCTGCTGTACCGCTTATCTGTGGTTGGGGGACAGATGGAAGAGGCTTGCCCTTTCTAATCCAGGCACATGAGTGAGTTTCTGAGTAACATGGTTTCAAAACACACGCCTACGGGCACTAGAAATTGTACCCCAGGGTGTGATGGAGCCCATACAGGATGGTTATCCTTTTTTAATTTCCCTGTTTAGCGACCCCACAATGAATTTAAAAACCAGAAATAAAATATCGAAGCACAGCTCTAGTAACTCTGAGCTATGTCCTTATCTGGTGTCAGTTCTCCACTAACATTCCTCGGGGTGGTATTAACTAACCCTCGGAACCAAAGAACAGGCCTACCAGTTTCAATGGCTTTTCAAACTGTGCCACTTTCTTCGGGGCCTCGGTACCAATTTAGGCACAGAGAAAAGCTGGCTTGGCTAGTGGTACTCGCTGTATCTGTAGGAGAGACCAGGGGAAGAGGGAGAAGGAAAACATCATATTCATTATTTTTCCTTTTAGGCTATCGGATTTGTAACCCGCAAGAAAATACTATATTGTATTATAGTATTATATTATATATTATATACCCCAGTCCAGAAGAGCAAAGTTAAGAGTCAAAAAGCTACCCCTTTCATAGACACACCGGAGGCGCAGGCCGACTGCAGGTGGCTAGGTAAACGTATACTAACCAATTGATCACAGATAGAATTCAAATTAAAACAAAGTTTAATCATAATACGAGAATGTTAAAAAGCCCACTACAGGCAGAGCCATAGATATTACATAAAGAAAAAACCAGCAGTTTTGTACATTTGTGTGGGTTAGTACCAACAAAAGTGCAATTCCATGTACTGCTGAACTAGTAACGGTACGTAATTACTGTTGACACAGCTAGTGGCTGTTTCTGGTTCGGGTTGTGATTGTAACATCAAATTTGCGACATGGCAAAAGTTATCTGATGCTCCGAACTGTCGTCAGGACAATAGAAATTGTTGTAGACATTGTCAGCTGATGCAGTGGATTGCTCTGTTCATCTAAAGGATTAAAAATAAAAAGAAGTGGGTTTAAAAATGTGATCACAACCCTTACAAGTGGGGAAGAGAGAAATCTGTAGAAGGTGACCTACCTAAAAAGCTTGGGTGGCGTCTTGAAAAGAGAGGATTTTATGCCGTCTTGTGTGCAAAGCAGGAGACGGCCAATTCATGAGGGCGTCTAAAAACACAAAGACTAAGTATCAGCCTTGTTTCATGTTGTAAATACGGGTGATGCATTAGAAACAAAAAGAATAAGACTCTGGCATACCCGGGTTAGCACCATATTCGACCCTCTATGAAAAAGCTGCTGTTTTGGGATCCAAAATGAGGACGTGGAGCTGAATCCCCCATGGTTTAGGCACTAGAACTGCAGAAAAAATGTAGAAGACAGCAGTGAATGAGCCACTTATACTCTATTGTGGTCAAAGTGACCTCAGGGGGCACACAAGTGCATGCACTGGTGATAACGGTGCAGCCATGAGGCCTTACTGCCCAAGCAGGTATGTTACAATGTGGAGCCAAGAAGAAGTGATAGCGTATTGCAAGCGGAATTGTGCCTAATTAGATGTGTAGGTGTTAAGGTGCGACTGCATCAAAAAAACCCTGCTCGAAGTTCAGCGAGTGCTGGGCTAAGGATCTAAGTGGAGGCTGTGATGGATCCTATCTAGTGAAAAGATCTAATTGCAGCATGGTACTGTGGAAGCGTGTATACTGCAGGGAATCTACAGCGTGCATACTTAAAGATCTATTCAACAGCGTTGTAATGTATGAACATGCAAACTACGGATCGTGTTGGCTGCCTTTCCCAAGCACGGAACAGTTTTGTCACTTTCAAAATGCACCACAAAAATGAGTCATCTGTGCACCAAGATGGGGCCATCTTAATCTGAAAGTGCCCAGAAAGACACTTAAATGTTAATTTAGGAAATGAGTTATTGAATGCGCACATTAACAGTGCACACTCACTGGACTTCTATTTCACCCATGGGAAGAGGCTCCCACGGGGCACATGTATAAATGGCACTACAGCAACACAACTGATCTCAGCTGCCTTTCTGTCTCTAATGAAACAGCCATGACAGGAGATTGGAACCAAAGTATTAATACTGGTATCAGACAGGTTTGTCCATAATTGGCGAGGAAGTGCCAACCTGCCAGTACCCTCGCCCATCTTGGAGAAGCCACACCAGCACAGTGGAAACACCCAGCACTCGCTCAGCTGCTGGCAAAGCCAAAATTGGGATGTTAAGTAGGGGACCTGCCACATATTGGCTGAGCCAGCGTGAACCTATTTTCTTATATTTTCATTTCTGGCATTATGTGCAAAGCAAAGGGGAGCACGGTCTTAAATGTGAATAGTGGCCTGTATTGGTGCAGCCAATATAGAAATATATGGGTACAGCCAGTGTGTAATTGTAATTTTACAGGCATATATTGTGGGCAAAGACATCATGAAAATGCATTGGGAAATGCCACTTTGTAATGTTTGTGACTCACATTTGAGCAGCTCACACCAGCATTAAAATCCCCATCAGTCAAAACATGTATTTACTTCAGTACCGGAGATCCAGCAAGGACGTACGTCGTGATTCCAAGCAATATCCGTAACTGAAATATGGGGGATCAGACTTATCAAACATCCCAACAGAACTCTGTAACTCACTCCTCGGATATACATGCAATAGAAGAGCATCTGACCATCAGGAAATTACTAAAAACCCATCTCCATAATTTGCCAACCTAAAAAGCTAAGCACAATCTGATAACCACCTAGCCTCATTACAAAGGAAGACAGCACAAATTATGGAGTCACCTTAAACATCCTGAATCAACTCAACCAAACTGGGCAGACCCAGTGAAAATAAGTCAGATCACCAACTACCCCATAAGGGATTTCTGTCTAAAGCAAGCAATCTACCTAACATCAGGATAAGGATCTCTGCATTCCAACCATTAACCCTATAAAAACTCTCCCATTCCTGCAAACACACCAGCCAACTTCCAAACACAACACCCACACACATGATTACCACAAGGCCAATCCTCAAATCATGGAGCAAAATGAATGCATCATCCAAGAACTCGGCCACAAGAGGGTCACGTTCCAACACTGCGCCAGAGGTGCACAACCAATGCACACTCGCACACAGAACTACCACACACCCAGAACACCAGAAGCAAACCCAGCACAGTGATAGTCTTTTCCAAACTGAAATTACCATCAGAACAGGAATAACACTTGTGAGCTCTGTCCCACACAAACACCATCCTCCTTTCTCTCCATATCTGGCAGAGCCCCTGACGAACAAGAGAAAATGGCAGCGGTGCCGGGTTTAAATCACATTAACATAACTTAAAAAGCTTCTAACTTTCACAAGCGCAACCCTACCACCAACACGCTTCAGTGAATTTTGGGGGGTAATACAAATGAAAAACTCAATCAATTCATAAACAAACCTGAGGTCAAATCCCCCTTATTCTTTCAATAAAACACACCTGAATAAGGAGAAGTGGCACACATCCAGGTGATTTGCAAAGCATCAAAGTGTTGGGTGCATGTGAATCGCCACAGATTTTCATATTTGATGTTGGAGTGATTAATACATGAGAGCTTTCAGAACCTGTAATGCATTCGCCTCTGCACATTTCATTTATCTTAAAACAGATTATTTCTGTTTAGTGTGTGGTATAGTTTGTCAAATTGGTCATCACGGTGATGTGAAAAATACACAAAACCTAATAAAGTAACTTACAAAGATACAACATCTGAAACAACTGGGTTATATGAAAATGTGGTTGCACATAAAGCCTTTTTTTGTGCACATGTACTTGATCCTGAATAATTAGTCTATGTTTAGACTTCTTTTTTGGTTCAGTTGGGCTATGTACACATGTCCACTTAAGCCCGGCTGGATTCTGCAGACAGAGGTTGAATAAGGGTTAGTGATTGCAGACCCGTCTAAGCGGTGCCGAAGAACGTCCCATAGATCGCTCGGGTTTTGGGTCCAGATTGCAGTGCAGCATGGCACGGTGCTTGCCCAAGTAACCATTACGCCCCATTAAGGCGCCCTTAGGAATACAGTTTCATTGGGGGCCTGCTGGCCTTATTGGTTCTGGCCCATATGGGTCCATTGCCCCTATAGATCACCCCTGTGTCATACTGGGTGCAGAAACCATGTTGGTGCAGAGGAGCAGTGCGACTGCCTACATTTGATATATGCCTGCTGAAAGCACTGCAGTGCAACACCACCATCCGTTCTAATAGCGCAGGAGGATCACACGTGTCAGCCAGACATGGCTGGCTCACAAAAGTAAAATATGCAGCCCAAACCCCCTTCGCTGCAAGCAAAACTCCAGGAGGAATCCAACTCTATCTTCACAAGTAATTGCGGGCACAATATTTTGTGATATATAAAGATGGCCCCATGTATGGTGTCCTCCAGGCGACCCCTGATCCTTCCACAGGTAGATCAAAGACAATGAGTCCATTTACATAGCATACATTAAAGACGCAGTGTGGTTAGTCCATCTGTCTATTGGGCCCACTGTGTGTTGGCACAAGCTCATCGCACCCTCCAGGTTATTGTGTCACGGAACATTTTGTGTCTTAAAGTAAATATCGGGGGTGCAGTTGTATTTATTGTCATTATTTGTGCACATTTGCTATTGAAAGGAGGTTGCTAGAGTGGCAGGGTGTAGGAGCCAGGATGCTAGGACAAGGCTGCCAGAGAGGCAGGGTGTAGGAGCCAGGTTGCTAGGAGGAGGCTTCTAGAGAGGCAGGATGGAGGAGCCAGGTTGCTAGGAGGAGGCTGCTAGAGAGGCAGGGTGTAGGATCCAGGTTGCTAAAGAGGCTGTTCTATTTTCTTTATTATAAATCATTAGTTGTAACTGCAAATGGTCCCCCTTCTATGTTCTCCAATTCCACCAATTGGTCCCCCTTCACTCACCAACATCCCAAACATCTCACTCTGCCAGTCGTCCGTATACTCACTTACTCTGTGAGACTGTCAATTCCCAACTCACTCTGCCTGACCCCTGCCACACTAACATCCTGAGCTTTGATTGCTGCATAGCATGAATGAGTCCAGCATAGAAAAACACTATTTTATGCTGTGATCCTCAATTCAACATCCAAAATGGAGGACAACCCACTACTTATACACAGGGGACCACAATTAGCAAGGTAAGCAACACAAGAAGGGTATGCCTCTGTACTTTTTCTAATGATCAAACAGAGCACTTTATATTGTTTTGGGAAATGTATATTCAAGAAATGATCATGCAAAAGCAAGACAACCTAAGACAACACCACACAACTGGGGTGCACAAAGTCATCAATTATTCAAAACAATTAAGGTTACCCCCCACCTGATCTACAATTTAAATTGAGAGGTGCTACAACCAAACACCCTTCACACATTCATAATAGCACTACGCAAAACCACCTGCAAAAATAAGACCACAAATGTAGAGTAATGGGTAGATTGGGAGGTGCCACAGACTAAGGGGCACTGAATAAATAGTGTACAGGGTAATTCCCTGACTAGTAGCTATTATAACACAAAAAGGGGCAAAACACAACTGTGTGTACATTTTCTGCAGCACAAGAATGGTTTCACAGACAATGAGGGGCACATGGAGAATGGGGTTGTTTTTAGAAGACAGAAGGATAGTTTGATTTCCTTGCGAAACCTGCCTAGTCCTGATTTTACACTAGAAAGCGCTGGTGGGCCGCTTATCAAATAGGGACAGAAAAAGAAGGTAAAGCAAAATTATTTTAGAAAAGAACATTCACAATCTTGTAGATTGTTTCAACCCTATTTGTCAATCGCCGCTCATATTCATGTGTGTGTATATATATTTACATGAAAAGAAGTGTTTAAAAAAGAAGCACCTATGGCATTGTTTCAGATGTCTATTTTGTGTACGTAGTAATTTAATATCCCATACACTAGGTGAATTAACCAAGGGTAACTCAGGTTAAAAACAGAGACGGACATCTAGACACCCAACCAGGGTAAAAAGCCAAAGAGTGGCATACCCTGTTTGGGAAAGACAGAAAATGAAGACCAGAACACACATCCACGCTTACTGTCCTTAGTAGTTTGATATGAGACAGAGCATGGGAGAGATAAAAAAGGTTGTTCAAAGTGACAGTAGGATTAGTATAGCCTCAACTAAGTAACAACCACTGTCTACTGGTTTCAGTCGTACAGGTGTGTATTTGACCACTTTCATCAGGACAGTCTTCAATGTTTTCTGCTATACACCGTAATTCAGTGTCCATAACAGAAACGTGAGGTACTTTAGCCCACTTCAATTGCCAAGGACTGGAAAGCTCGAGAGTGAACCTGGGAACAGAAAAAACAGCACAGGATCACTACTCTGCTGCAGTTCCAAGCTAATTGGTAAAGAAATAGCAGTTCATTTAGAGTCTTTCTTTTGGTTATGGTTTTTCAATGAAACATAGATCCAGTACACACATTTTATACATTCAATATTGAATGGGGTTTATTTGGAAAACAATGTCTCGCTGGACAACCTCTGATTATGGTGCATTGTCCAGCAGACACTGTGACATCCAGGGACACTGACCTTACATTGTTCCAGGCCAAGCTCTGTGGTCCAAGTAATAAAAAAGAAGAGAAGTTCTTATTTTATGTTGTTCATGCACCATACAACAGGTATCTATTGCTGTAGAGAAAGGGGGAGGTCACTTTGTTTGTGTCACAGCGTTTATGCATGATGCAGTATAGGGTGTGCTTATGGGGCTGTGCCTATGTGCCCAAAGTACAAACACAATTAACGTAACATGACAGGGTGGAGAGTGGAAGACGGGCGTTAGTGAAACTACTTTGGAAAAACTGCAATGCGTAAAATCGAGTACTCAATCACAATATGCAAGCCATGTCGGCCGTGCTGCCTACATTGTAAAACCAGGTTGTCCATGACGTACTCCCCCAACGTGCAACTTAGTCGTGCAAGTGAAAGGAGTGCCCAAAAGTTAGTTCTTGCTCAATGCGCATCATAGTTAGATGGCACTTCATGAATTGTAACGCGCAAGAAAATAGAAAGCGGGCCGATAATCGTAGAGATGGTGGTTTTGACTCAATTATTTTTGATGGAACACACGGAGCCAACCGCTCGGCATAGTATCGAGAGGGCTGGATCACTAGGTGCCAGTACCGTGGCTACGCTACAAATGGAAATGGGGGTCACCTGGACCAGTCACGTGATACGTGATGGCACGTAACACACGGAAAAGACAGTCACAATGCTGTGTATTTAAAGGATGTGAACGAAGGTCAGGCCAATCGGGCACATCATACGTACTGCCTCATGTTTGGATATTATTATCTAGGATATTCAGAATATTGTATATAGTAAATATACTAAATATATTTATCGATGAGACAAATCTTGCCCATCATGGGGTGTGTAGATATGTGCCAAAGGTATGGACCTTTTTATTCCATTACTGCAAGGGTCTGCCAGGGGATGGACTCGTTCAGACACTTCTCGCCTGTCCTAAGGCGATATATCCAATTCTGTTCCCTTTTCAGTAGCATACTGGCAATGTCCCCCCCTCTTCTGGGACATTTAACTCTTTCTATGATGTTCCATTGGAGCTCTTGTGCATTGTCCTTTTTGTAGAGAATGTGCTACAAGAGGTGCAATCTTGTGTTTTGTCCTGATGCAGGACATATGCTACTGTATTAGGTTTTTTATGGATCTGCATGTCATCCCTATATACATGAGACTGCAGGGACATTTGATTACATCAATGAGACTTGAGGTGTTGCAGATGGTGAGGGAGTTCTGTCTCCATGGGGTAGTTAAAGTGTGTGTGTGTGTGTGTGTGTGTGTGTGTGTGTGTGTGTGTGTGTGTGTGTGTGTGTGTGTGTGTTAGTGTGTGTGTGTTAGTGTGTGTGTGTTAGTGTGTGTGTGTTAGTGTTAGTGTTATTAGATTGCAATGGCCACAGGGTGAATATCCCATTGGCGGTGCAGTATCCCGCAATGTGGTTTGTTGCATGTGAATGTCTGGTGTTTGGTAAGAGTGTACCAATGTGTCACAAAGGTTTATTTCTCTTCTTTATGGTGAACCTGGGAGTAGGCAGGTTCACAGAGCCCACATTGAGAATCGGCCAGAGTTTGAGGATTTCTTTTTTTATGATGTTTATGTTGCTGGAGTAATCAAAAACCACAGTGATTTTCTGGGGTCCTTCCGGTCGTGTCTTTTGTTGTAGGGTTATGTCGCGGGGGATGTTTTGAGCCTGTTTTCTTGCTGGCCTAATAAGTTTATTTGGGTAACCCCTCTCTAGAATGCGTTCTTTAAGGATTTGAGACTGGGTCTCATATTCTGCAAGAGTAAAGCAATTTCTACGATATTGTAGGAATTGACCGAATGGTAGATTGTCGCATAGCCACATGGGATGGAAACTAGAATACTCTAGGATTGAATTGCGGCCTGTCGGTTTTCAAAAAAACTGTGGTGCTCAGTTTTCCAGCGTCTGCTCTCATCTCAACATCCAGGGACTCTATAACTTTGGTGATATTATGTGTACATTTCAAATATCTTTTCCGGGAGTTGAGCCAGATCTTGAATTCCTCTACGGCAGTAGCATCACCAGTAAAGATGACCAGGATGTCATCTATATAGTGGGTCCAGAGAGTTACCTGTGCAAAGAAGGGATTAGAAACTGGATAGACATGTCTTTCCTCAAATTCAGCCACATAGAGGTTTGCCAGGGACAGAGCAAATGTAGCCCCCATCGCTGTCACAGAACATTGTTGGAAAAAAATGTCCTTATATAGAACACACTTTCTGGTGAGGGCTATTTTCGTCAGTTGTAGAATAAACTGCAACGGCATGTCCAAAGGGGTATTTAAGTCCAATAAAACTTTCTCCACAATTTGAGTGTCAGCCTGAGGGACGTTAGTATACAGAGACTCTATATCAAGTATGGCAAGGTATTGAGTCTCTAGGTTGAATAGTAGATTGTTGACCATATTCAAAATGCTGGTGGTGTCCTTAAGGTAGGACCACATCTTTGGGATCTCTGTTCCTAGAAAGAAATCTACACGTCTGAGAGTGGCCAAGGATAGATTGAATTCCTGACACAATAGGTCGTCTATGCAGAGGAAGAATTCCCTTGTGCACTTTAGGGAGAGCGTACAATGAAGGTATTTTAGGACATTTTGGACAGAGGAATGCTGCTTCCTTCGCACTGATGTGCCCTTCACAGGTTGATTCTTTGACTATTCCCGTGATCAATGTCTGTAGGGTTGCTGTCGGGTCAGCCAGAAGGATCTGGTAGTGTGTTCTGTTAAGCAGAGAGGTCACCATTAGGTCGTAGTCGTTGGTATTCATCACGCTGATGGATCCTCCTTTGTCCGCTTGCTTAATCGTAATCTCCTTATTGTTGCTTAGATTTCGAAGTGCGGTACGTTCTGCATTGGAGATGTTCTGAAATGTAGGTTTTTCATCCTTCTCAATGAGTTCTAATTTTTTCATAATGGCCTTTTCAAAGGTAATGGATTCTGCAGTGATGTTTTTGGGATAGAAGGTGGACTTGGGATGTCGTCCTGTTATACCTTCTGCCTCGTCTCCTCCTGTCTATGGTTTTGTTTGCCAAAAAACCGGCGTTAATGGATATTCCACTTCAGTTTAGCAAGGTCAATCCTTGCCTGGATGGCATCCTAACGTGCAGTAGGCACGAAACGCATCCCCTTTTGCAGAACCTGTACTACAGATGTCGTTAGTGGATATATCAACAAGTTTATCACTACTAACTTAATTCTTGGTGTAGTCCATTCCCCCTGCTTCTCCTGGTCGTGGGGAGTCTTGGTTCTGTCATCTCCCTCAGCCTCTTCCTCTGCCACCTCAGTCTAAAAAAGGCTTCCTTGTTACGTTTAGTCCTCTTCGGTTAAATTGGTCTACAAATTGGACCCGTCTATCACCTGATTGATCCCGGTTGCGCAAGCTGTTCCATTCTTATGCCCCTGATGTGCCTGGTCTTGTATCATCATCGGAGATGCCGCTGGAAAAGCTCCATGCTGCCGGCGTGTTCCGCCTATGGCTTTGTCTTGGTTGCCTCTACTTGCGTCCTTAATTGGATTGTTGTAGTGCTTGGTTGGAGGCAATATCTTCATAGTAGCTGTCCACAAATGTACGGATATGTCCGTTCATGTGTAAATGATGTAATATCTTTTTTTAGGTTTTCTTGTTTAGGTTGATTTCCTTAAACTCCTTGACAGTGTCTAGGTCATCCAATTTTTTTCTTAAACGCATCCAGGATTGCTGTCAACTTGAGTTGGTCAATCTTATGTTCAATGTCTGCCATAAGCTTAATTGACACTGTTTTGACTGTATTAATATTCAAGATTAACCAATCTATGGTACATTTATTGGCAATAAAACTCCAATCCCTACGGGATATTAAATTACTACGTACCCAAAATAGACAACTGAAACAATGCCATAGGTGCTTCTCGTTTAAACACTTCTTTTCATGTATACATGCACATTAATATCAGTGGCGATGGACAAATAGGGTTGAAACGATCTACAAGATTGTAAATGTTTATTTTCAAAAATAATTTCGCTTTACCTTCTTTTTCTGTCCGTATTAGATGAGCGGCCTGCCAGTGCTTTCTAGTGTAAGATCGGGACTAGGCAGGTTTAGCAAGGAAATCAAACTATCCTTCTGTCTTCTAAAAACAACCCTATTCTCCATGTGCCACTCATTGTCTGTGAAACCATTCTCGTGCTGCAGAAAATGTGCACACAGTTCTGTTTTGCCCCTTTTTAGATTAAGAGCTGAACTGTCGGACCAGCTCCCCTATCTGGTACAAATTGCCAGCATGGGTCAATGGTGATCACTGTAACGCTCACCTGATTCCCGTAGAGGCGCCGGTCTTGACTGGGCGTATACCGTATCTGCAAAGGTGATGTGTAACACACGGCTGGCTCTTTGGTCTGGACCTCTGTGCACTGTATGTCTGACTTGAAGGGTAAGATGTCTGCAGATAGAAAATATGGGATTAAGGAACTGGGTTATTGAATGTCTCTCTCGTCTTCCCTTTCTCTTCTCCTGTAGAACCCCAAAGGTTAACGCTCTCACCTTAGTTAAGTGAACGCCGTGCTCTCCATCTGCCTCGGGGCAGGGTGCTGTAACCAGTTTCTTCACTGGATAAGGGGAGCAGGCCTCTTGACTTCAGAGGACTGCTGTCCGTCGTTTACTGCACGAACGGTTAAGTTCGAGTAATTCTAATGTCTTTAAAGTCTTTAGTAATGATGTTTCTTGTTTTGCAGGGTTCCGGCGATGGCGGATGACGGGCTGAAGTGAGTTGAAGATGGAGCCCGTGTGATGAATAGAAGCGCCTGGAAGCATGTAAGTAAGCGCTTGTTGCCTGCTTCACGATGCGCTCTAACTGGCTTTTTATTTTGCAGGTACAAGTTCGGAGCGGCTGCAGGGTGCCGGAATACCCACTGGGTTAGATGTGGAAAGGAGTAATGGCACGTGAGTATTAAAGTTCCCCAATGTCTTTAAACGCCCCTTGTTTTGTCTTTCAGATGCGGGATGCAGCGCCGAAGGCCTCCGGAGCGTGCAAAGAGTTGGTAAGCTTTTGTCTTTCAGATGCGGGAATGCAGTGTGAAGACCTCCGGAGCGCACGAAGAGTAGGTAAGCCTTTGTCTTTCAGATGCCGAAATGCAGCGCGAGGCGTTGGTGACAGCCGATGGACCAGGTAAGTGAAGAGCTGTCACTGAAGACCGTAATGCTAACCTGTTCTTTCTTGTCTTTATAGGTGTTGCTGAAGACTGGATTCAGGATGGTAAGCCTTTTTCCTTAGGCCCAGGATCAGATGCAGAAGGCACGATGAGCGTTCTGCTGCAGAGGATGCAGAATAACGCAAAGCAAGATTCATCCATCGGGTGTGGTTTAAATAGCCTCCTGTAGTGCTTAGGTGTCTCCTTCCACAGCCACGCCTAGGTAAGAAAAGAGTTCCTGCTTTCCAGAAGAGTTCCAGTGTTCTGAATCTAGGGAGTGGCTCCTGCCCCACCCAACAGGAAAAGTAGTTCCAAACAGAAGAGGATCAGAGGCTCAACTGGCAGGCAGGTAAGCAGCATGGTCTGCTGCAGGTAAGTCCACCCAAGCATTATGAGCCCGGCGCTTCCAGCGCTGGGACTGGGCATATTTATGAGCCTGGTGCCACTGGCGCCAGGACTGGGTCCAAAAGGTCCCAATTGGGACTGGTTGGCAATCGGAACCTGGGTTATGGATCTGCTTCCAAGGGAGTTGGGAAAACCCTGACCTTTTGGAAGCAGAGATCATGACAATCACTCCATGTCATGTAAAACCTGGCGAATGAGTGAGTTTTAGGCCTATATGACTACAGTTTGTAACCAATAAATCTCATACAGTGAAGGAACCCAGATCACAAATATCTAGTTTGACTTGTGCCAACTCAAGTCTCGGCCATCTTTGAGACAATGGCTGTCTGGGTCACATACAGCCTTATTCAGGGCAACAAAAATGAAAACATGGAAGGTGGCCAGGAATTAAATCAGAGTTCTTGGGACCTCATTCTATTTCATAATGGGTTGCAAGCCAACCCTGCTATCGTGTTGAGTAGGCTGCCCTTCCTTGGAAGCTTGCTCGTGTGATGGCTTGCCGTATGGCGTCTACATGTTGGAGACCTATTCAGGTTGAAGCGAGCACTCGTGTTGATCAGACGTCCTCTGTGGAGTTCCCTCCCACGGGGTACGGTTCCAACTCCTGTAACGTCAGCAATTGATCCCTACCGTCACCATCCAGATGTCTATTAATATGCTTAGTTTCTTGTCGCCATTGATGCTGGAAGCCTCTGGAGGTCCCGTAACTCCACCCCGTTTGCGTGCTAGAGGCTATTGCTCTGCTGTGCCATGCATTTCAATAGAAGGTTCCCATTCACCCTGAAGTCACAGTTATGGTCATATAGCAATGAGATGCAAAGGGTGGGAGCAATGATGCCTGTAAAGTCAGTTTCCCAAGAAATCTGGAAGAGACATATTTATACGAACTCGGAAAGAGTTAATTGTTTAAAACTGGTGTGTACAGAGGTTACTGCAAAAAAAAAAATTCTAATTTGTGGTGGGAATTAATCGCAGGAATCTGCACGTTGCTGCTGGTAATTATCTGAACAGTGTTTATTTGATTTATTCAAGTAGGTTATTTTAAACCAAATTAAGAATGGTGCGAATCCTGTTCATTTACCTAGTGCCATAGAAGTGCCCATCTGTTCGCCCTCGCAGTTGGCACTCTTCGCCACATGTTGGCATGCAGTAATTTTCTTTTGGCAAGTAAACAAATGGTGTGATATATGTATGTGCAGAATTGAGGAAATGAGTGACCTTTTGAACCTTGACTCGTAGCTTCAACTTGTAATTGTTTCCCCCTAAATCCGTAGGATAGTAAAATAATACTGGTATAGCAGTATTGATGTGGCTATAAGGTGTCTTGAATCACACAAGCTCAGAATGTGTTCAACATTGTTTTATTTACCAAATGCAGTTGAACTGGCATGGGTCTATTCTATAAGAATAAAAATCAGTTTACAAAAATACAAACAAATTAAATAAACCATTCTGTTTCCAAAGACAGAGCCCTCTTTAGGCCTCTTGTGGGTTTGCAGATTTTGGTGGCAAGCTTCCTTCTTAGCACACTGCTGTCCATAGTATGCCAACTGTTGGCACACAGATCTCAAATATTCTACAAGAAAAGAGTATACTTGAATATAAATGGTTATGGGTGAGCATACAAACCTTGTTTAGTGATGGCGCTGGAGAATGGTTAGGACCATTATGTTCCTATTTGCTGGTTTGGAAGAAATTAGCAACTCTTGGTTTGTTTTTACATGTAACGTTTATTTGTAAATATCTAATAGGCCCAGCACGTATGCTAGGTGCATGTGAAAAACAAGCCAACACGTGTTTCGACTTAAGACTTTATCAAGGCGGTGGGCAATTGGTGGTGGGTCCTTAGTAGGGGCGTCTTGGTCTTGGTTGTTCAAGCATGTCCGTTGCGGTAGGTGGCTGAGTATCCAATCTGATGATTCTAGGGTCTGTTCCCGTCGATCCGCAATGTATATAAAGGGCTCCTGAATAGGAAGGGTTAAAATATGTATTGTTGAATAAATACAGGATTAAATAATGTTAACATGTCAATTTACCAATGTTTCACTACCTTTCAATGCATGCATTCGTAATTTAGAGCGACAAACATATAAAGAATGAGAGACCGGTTTAAAAGATTTGAACTGGAAGTGAATCCAGGTTTTCCATGGCTGCTTTCAGAAGATGTGCAGTCTTTAGTGGTCGGAAAGTAGTTGATCTGTCACAAGAATTAGTTTTTTAAGACCTATGTAAAGTCAGTGCAGTGACTAATGAGTCACTCAAAGTCACATTGCTGAGATGTGGGGAGTTGTATAGGAGGTAACTGTCGCTTGCATAATGGTTACTTGCATTCAGACTTTCATCCCCATATGCAATAGGGCCTGCATATCGGGCAGCATGTTAAACATCCCCATCAATCCTAGATCTAGCAAACTGGTGACTATGCTGGGCTTTGCTGCATGCTTCATTGGAATTACAGTTAGAATGGACCACATTTCTTAGAGGGGTTGAAACATTATATGGTTGTGGGAAGGTAACCAGTCTTTTCAGTGTTTTCCCCTTGTCATGGTGATATGTCTGTCACTTATTCTGGCGCTGACAGAGGCTGAAATAGAAACCAAACTGTTGTGGGGATGTTACCAATTCCATATTTTTTTTATAGACATCACTGAATGATTGCACAGGTGTGAGGGAATGTGTAGGTGTCACTTTGCTGTCTAAACAGACAAGTGCTTCATACTGTAACAAGGACACACTGTTCAGAAGACGTGGTGATATTCATGCTTGCCAAATTAGATCTGATCAGACACTCGACTGTTAATTGAGTGTCCAATACTATGTAGTTGTTGCATAGCTAAATCTTTTAGAACAGCAATATGACACTGAAACATCGGCAATAAAATTATTCACTTTTCTTTCCTTTTTTCACTGCATCTTCTTGGAGTTCAAGCAACACTCTCGGGTTTTCCAGCGCTTCCCTGATTGCAAGTTTCCACCAGTGGCTGCTTTTCCTTCTCTGCCTTACAGAGGGACAGATTCAGGCTTTAAAAAGTATCACTAGAATAGGTTTTAATGATTTGTGGGGGCATGAAACAACTGGCAATTTAAAACTTCAAATTGTGAGTCACTATCAATGCAACAAATGCCAGGATCATGTCGCCCATCCATACTTTAGAATTACTCTAGAGCATGTAGAGATGCTGTGATGGAGGGGTGGCCGTAGAGCAGCTCACATCTGTATGTGTGCAAAAAAGGGAATGACACCACGTGGGGTGGTCAGATGTACCCCCCAAGCATGAAATGGATTGATGCAAAAAAGAATACATATTTCTTACCTGCTCACTGGGAAAGTACTACTGCTTTTGAAATACTTTTCATGTATTTCACCAATACTTACTACCAACCATTTACAATTAACTTGATGGGGAATTGGCAACGGCTCAAATTCCCCATCCTTTCAAATACACAGAGAATTGTCACGAGCAAAGAAAAGCATGTTAGAGTGCCATGATTAAAATTATTCCCTAAAAGTACAAAAGGTAATTTTAGTATGCTCCTATTATTTTAAACTTGTCTGTACCTAAAACCATTAATTTATTCTATGGTTGCTAAGAACGTGTTCCTGTCTGGAAATTTGCTATTTGTGAGGGAAGCGTGTGCTGCGAGCAGATATGCCCTTCATGATGTCTTTTCTGTACCAAAAATTCAAACAGTCAAACTTTGCCCTGGAGCAACAATGCATTGAAAATGAGTTTTTTTTGTGTTTTTATTTTTGCACAAAGGTAACTTTTGCTCTGGTGCTTGTCATGGTGAAATTTTTTTGAATGTCTCGGTTTTTTAGAAAATAGGGCAGACTTTGCCCTAGTGCTAATATTGTGCAACTTTGCACTTGCAAAGGTGTAAAGTTTCTGTAATCTGGCCCCTGTTCAGGAAGGAAGCGAGCCAGGGATCATACTTGACAGCTGAGGAAGGAACAGCTAGGGTGAGTTGCTGTTGCGGATCACGACCAAACTCAAAATGAACAGAACAAAGCCACCAGCAGCTCAATGTACATGCCAGTGGCGTGGAGTCCTCTTTCCTCCATGATGCTTCTTCTTAAGTACCGAAACGTGCTACTGGAACAAACCTTCCCCACGTCATGACACCTACTTGAATTTTAAAGCATTTCAGAAAGTGTCTGCTAACATTAAAACAAACACACAATGCTATTGGATTGCATATGGACTTTAAATGTGTGTTGTTATTGATAATCAAACAAACACAAGCCTCCCTTTACCAAAAGCCCCTTTACAGTTTCCAAGCAGCTGCCTTGATCAGGTGATTTTATATTCTAGCTCTTGCAATGAACTTTAAATGCATTTTTCTATGGTCTGCATAGAACTAGTCTTTAGTTTGTGGTGCATGCAGCCTCTTGATGGTGGGTGCATGTGTCTGCAGTTGCATGTGATTTATTTTGATTTTTTTTGCATGTATGTGTGTTTTTATTTTTAACAAAATCCAGAGGGGATTTTTCACCAAACATATTCTCAAGCTTTGCCCTTTCCAGATTGGGGATTGCGAGGTGTCTGGGTGCCTGCTTTTACCCTCCTCCCCCTTGGGTCCTGTGCGCAGGTGGCCAGTAAAAGGCCATTGCTTTTGGATCCTGACCCTGGGTGGGAGAAGCGAGGTGGAATACCTGGGTGGCGGTTCTTGGGGAGAGGGAAGGAAATGTCCTTAGGTGAGATGATGTATTTTCCCTTTCCACTTCATGATTAAACGCTAATCCCAGAAGCTTTTTGGGAAAATTGTTATCCCTTTCCCCTTGAACAAAATAACATCAGGAGAAAAGACCAGCCTCCAACCTAGAAGGAGGGTGTGAAAAAGTGGAGTGCCCTCAGGAAAGACCTAGTAATCCACTTTCCCTACTAAAAACCAACTCAACCCTTCTCCAACCTTTATAGGCTGTTATAAGCACCAGCTCACCTAATTTCTCTAAGATTGACACTTGACAGTACTAGAATAAAGAAGAAGCAACTAAGAGCAATGAAGACTATGCTCTTTTACCACTCTAGTCCTGGGTTGAGGAAGATGCATTCTAAGAGTAGTGAAGGTCAGGCATGTCCCTTTAATGGTGGTCATGCGAGTCGATTGGTCTTCCACTCCTACAGCCTGTCAATGGTTTGCAGGTGCACAAATGGAGCTTTGCTCAGCGCAAAGGGGAAAAGGATAAGGACAAGGAGGCCAGTGCCAGCAGCAGAGGGCCCTACAGCGTGGCATGGTATTGGGAACATCTTGGAGCAGATTGAAGAAGGTGAAGGGAGCCCTGCTGGAAGGCCTTTTCTTTCTGCTCGAAGTGCTCTCTCCTCTATGGTGGACCACCACAGGAGTGCCTGAGGGGCTGCAACTGGAGCCCTTACACTAAAGGCAGACAGATGGGTGATCCACGCTGCAGCACAAACTCTTAAAGCGACCAGTGAGTTTCTAGTGAATGAGAAACCTGGAGCACGTGTGCAAACTCTATATTTCCTGAATACTTTGTATCAGAGTGGTCGCCTTTGTCAGAATAGTACATTTTCAATGTCTCTGATCGCTTTCTTTGTCAATTATCAAACATATATGAATACTTCCTAGTGGAGCAGTTGCATGTGACAAACATGCTTTCCAAGGTTTCCAAACATTGAACCACAAAGGGAAACAAATATTCAACAACAGATTAGTTGAAAATGAATCATAAACAAAATGCTAATTATTGAACACCAAACTGAATTTAAAACGTGATACTAAACAGAATTACAACCTTTACAACACAAAATAAAGAAGAAAGTTTAAATCCAAGCAAACCATAATATGTTGAAGTGCTAAAAGGAATATAAACAAACTACAGTATGCTGAATCTAAATTCACTTTAAAGAACATACAAACAGAAGATACTGAAGCCTTATTAACAGTGAAATGTTCAACCTGCGTAAAAGCTCTAAATGATCAAATAACAAGTAAAGCAACATTAGCTGAACTGTGGAGACAAGGGTTTTTCCTTGAACTGTGTCACTTGGCAACAGGAATCCTGGATCCCAATCAGGAACATTTTATTTCAAGTTGTTTAAACTGTGTGATTTGGAACTTGGGGACAGGAAACCCGAGACCTGAATAAGACTATTGCATTCGAAATCTAAGAAAGGGAATTTTGAGTCTTTTCTTTGTGGAACTGCTTTACACTTGGGAAAGGGATCTGAAAGGGAGCTGCGAGCTGGAAGAAGCTCAGAACCTTGTTTTTTCTTTTGGATGCTGACATCCCTACATATTGTACAGTTACAGTTGTAAGGGCAAGCACAGGTTTTGCACACAGACCAATTCCTTATTTGAACTCTTTGACTCAGACTTTCCTTAATTTTGTTTTATATAGGGAAATCCCACCTTAGCATACCGCAAATTAGGCCTTTTTTCATCCTGACATTTAAGTTAACAAGATTGGTTGTTTTGAATTTGGAATCTGCTGTCTGTGTCCTTCTTCATGATGCCTTCACGGATGACAAAGGATTCTCTGCTTAGACCTCAGGCTTCTACTTTTACCGAACATAGTCTCAAGCTTTACACTTGTCCTGTTGAACAATGTACGTTTCCCCATTTTCTGGTAGGCTACTTATAACTGGGATTGTTTACTGATCATAAACGGAACCTAGGTTCATTTTATTTTTACCTTGAACTGTTTAAACAGGTTTTCCAGTAATACAAGATGCATGCAACTCCAGAAAATAAATTATGTTCCTACTGTTTTTTTCATAGTAGTACTCCAAGTGATACACATGTGTAGATTCTTTTGTTTTGAAGATGGCCTGGAAATGACCGATTTCAAGGCGTATTAACCAGTTGTTCCAATATCATCTGAAGTGCAGCCCTTCATACAGAAGCTGCCAGCTGTGCTGATCGCTGTGGGAAACGTGTAACACATTTGATGCATAGAAACACAATCAGGTTTTCTGAAAAATTTGAAATATTACTCTGACACACAAACCGTTCATATCTGGTTACATTTCAGTAGTTATATATAGTTGTCGCGCCTTGAAACACTTGTGTATAGGCTTGTTATAGGGGACCCTTTTCATCAAGTGTTAAACTTAACTGGTGGGAACACCACTTTTTCCTACCCCTAGCCAGTCCGGTTTGCTTAGTCCTGCCCCTTTGATATACATTTAATATAAAGTTGATATACATGTGATCTATGTTTGATAAAAATTTGATGAGAATTCAAATATGTTCTTATCTATTTGATTGACCTCAGCATATTTTGATATGATTTTGATGGTATACACACATTTCACTGCAGTATTTTTCATTGTATGTTTTTTCATCACCGTTTTTATTTCGAAAAAGAACTCATCGTTTTTTTTGGCTGGGGGGTTAAAAAATTAAATATATGGTTGTGGGTGTAAGGGAATTTAAAAAAAGGGGGGTCTGGGGGGGCATCCCCCCTTAAAAAAAATAAAAACAATGCTTTTAAAAAAAAAAACGGCGATGAAAAAACGTGCGATGAAAAATACCGCAGCGAAGTAACGTAGAACCGATTTTGATATACATTTGATGTGAATTTTATATAAATTGGGTGAACTATAAATGGGTCTAGGCTGGTTCTAAGTCTGTCACTGGTGAGGGATGGAAGTAAAGACCCAGAACCACCCTAGGTTCTGTTTGAAAATTCAGTGACTAAATATCTTTAAAATATGTTGCGTCCCTTAATGTGCAAATAAACGTGTGTAGAAACAAATAAGCCTGGTGCCTTCCACTTCATTTGATAGTTCTCGATTTTGTTTTGTATAGCTTTTTTTTTGTATTCTACTGCTGATAGTTCTGGAAAGTCAATTTCTTTTGCTTTAACATGGATACATTCTGAAAAGAAAGAAAACAGTTCTCGAAAGGAGGTTCCACAAGGATGGTTGTGTGAAGTGAAGCACAATAGACCATTAGCACTGTACACCGTCCAAGAAATATATGCAAAATGTGTTTTGTCAATGCCATTTATGTACATTTATAATAGCCTCTGTTGATGAGAATCCAATGTTAAACTCCCTTTCCTGCCATTGACTCTTCTTTGGTAAATGCAAGATCCATTAATTTGTTCAGGAGGTAGAGTGCTGGGTTGCTAGTCTGACTTTTTTGCAGTCAGAATCTCCCGTAATTTCACTGGGTTGACAGACATCTGCAAACCTGCATGTTCCATCTGTCCCAATGTATTTTTATCAGAGCACATGATAAATAAAAAATGATCACGTTTCTCAAAACTATCAATCTGGATGCATCAAACCATGGATATTGCTTATAGTTCAATATGTATTAAAGCCACTTCCACAGGAGTTCTGCTTCATGATTCTCGGTTTCTCTTCTATTTGTCTGCGGAACTAGTTATCATTTCTTCACACTTTACTAATCTCGGGTTGCACAAGCAGTTTTTTTCTTTCAATGGAACCTTATGAGCAAAATGAATAACATAAGTACTATATATTTGACATATATAGTAATGGTATTTGTGCATTAAAATATCCCAATACCATCAAAGTGGTAATATCCCTATCCTATTGTAGCTATCAAACAGTAGAAGTTCTTACATAGCTAATTTGCTAGAATAGCTTCTTTATGTCGATTGCTTGGTGGGTTGTATATATTTATAACAATCAGTTGTGTGCATCTCCTATATAACCTAAGGCCGGTAACATACCTGTCAATGCATTATTAGTCTTATTAGCAATGGTTATTTCACTACTGTGGTAGATATTGTTTGAACTAATAACTAATAACACACCCTTTAAGTATTTCCTTGTGCTCCTTGATTGCTAAAATGTGATTTGATATTTTCAGATTGCAGATGTTTGTGATCCAAGTCTCTCTTGTAAAGCATATGTTTTGTAAGATTGCATGCAGAGGATTTGAAATTCGCACAGTTCTTAATAAATATAATTATTTCTTTCTGCATGCATTTTGTCTTTCAAAACTCCAGACTATACTCTGGCTGAGACTGGCTGCATCTAAGCATGATATCATCGCAGGCGATAGTACTAGCTTTGCACTATGACCCACTGATTCTGCACAATTGTTGACTACTAAATATATTAGTAACTAATCCCAAGGCAATCCCACTTTAATATGTCAGCCAAAAATGTTTTCAGGTTAAAATGTTGTTTTAACTAGAAAATTGAATGGGCCTAAAAGAAACCACATTTGATATATAGAAGGAAAACTGAACATAACAGTATTTGTACCTGTGTCCCTAATTGCGAATTGCACCCCCTTTGCATTCCCAATTTTTACCATGATAAAAGGTCGACTATTTTAGGGGATGGGTAGGAGTTTCTTTTTAGTTACCTTTTAAAATGCAACTTCTGATTTAGGGAAAATATGCTGGCGACTCAAGTCGGCCAGACGTCATCAACCATCCATTCTTGTGGCCTTTTTGGAATCGTCAACACACACTGTCTGGTCATCCCTTTATGGCTGATTTGGATTCCTTCTTCCTCTTCTGGATGAAATCAGTCATTTTTAGCTCTCCAGTTTCTCCTTCTTAATCTTCATAAACCAAAGTAATCTTCAATAATCCCGTCTTACTTTCTTTCCTATGTGTTTGCCATTATATTCCCTCTAACTACACCTCTAGTAGGTCTCAGGTATAGATTTCCAATCCCAAGGGTGGGATTGGAAGACTTCTTGTTTGCACAAGACTATTTAGTTTGTATGCTCTAATTTATGATTTATCAATCTTACATTGATAAAAATAATATTTTTGGTTTTGGAGTGCAAGGTGAACACTATGATGTATCACAACAATTGTAAATGTTTACCCCATTTTTATGCCATTTCGGATATGACAACATATAATCAGTCTTCTAATAGAGCTTATTGATATCTATAATATATCAAATGCTCAAATCAATTGAAGCTTGCATGAGGATGCAAGGCTTTATTTTGTTGATACATATTGTGAGTGAGATCATATTAAATGCTTTGGTGTTTCATTGAAGCAGTTTTTCTCGAGAGGGAAGGAACGTGTTGTCTATTCTTTTTGCACATCACCACAATTCACAGTAAAGGGTCTTGGTTGTACACATCTTCAATGACATTTAACCTGGACTAATCCAAGTAAGCTGGCTACTGCTAAGCATCATAGTGTCAGTGACATCCTGTGCGGACCAAGTCTTATGGATTTGATTTATGAGTTGCTGTAAAATAAAGCATGTGACATCTCTTTCAAGTAAGGCCTGGTGCCATTAGTGTATGCCTGAGGACAATTTATAGTGTTTATATGTTCATTTCAGTTTGGTTTTAAGCCATCTGCTCCTACCATGATCTGAACTTCAAACAATATAGTTTGAATGAACTAACATGGCAGAATTCAGGAACACTTCTTTTTGCTGTAATAAGATCTTTACATATGCTATTCACATTGGAAAGACGCATGAAGAAATTCACATATAACTTTGTAGTAAATGGCTTGTGGTATTCCCTGCAAAATGGCTACTTTAATTATGAGCCTGTCATTCACATGTAGCATGGCTAGTTCTTGGAACACGTTACATTTTTAACTGCGGGAGTGGGTGATCCTAAAATGATTCCTTATGGGAATTCAGGACCAAAATACATGCCCTTAATATTCATGGGTTAAACCATAGTTTTCTCTGCTCAAAACTGCATCCGAAAGGCACTGGTTTAATGTTTTCATCTCAGGAGTTCACACACGGCATCAATGCACTTTGCCAAGAATGCACTTTTTATTTTATTCACTTTATGCCACATCTTTATTATAAAAGGCCCGACAATAAGACATTTTTTGTGTCTGTTTCTTTTAGAATCACAAGGTTGATATGTAGCGACATCCTATTTATTATATTATTTATTTGAATTTATAAAGCGCACATTCGCCCTGGGGAATTGTGGCGCTGTTACAAATTCAAATGAATAAATACATTATATTGATTTTTTTTTTTATAACGCGCTTAATACTGAATAGGTGTGGACCTGGGATTCGAAACGGTGTTGCTTTGTGTCCTCTTGCTTGCCAGAAGAGCGTGTTGCAATTTAGCTATACTATGTGTGCCAATTAACAGCAATGGTATCTTGTCCAACTGTATTTTGACACTACACTCACCCTTCACCTGTATCATGCTCACATTCCATAAATAGATCTTGTAGTCCTTCAAATACATAAGTGTCATCAGCAGGCTTGCAAAGGTCATGTTGATTAGCAAACATTATTAGTAAAATGTCTTTGAAGCATTGTAGTGACTTTAGGCTACCTTTATGAAACGCTGACAGGAAAATCTAATCTCTTGACACATGACATATGTACATTCCTTACAGGTACAAGCTATCAAGTTAGTTCAGTCTAAGACGGATAAAAACTTTTGAAGGATGATAGATTATAATGCTTGTGTGTGAAGTTAATTGACTGCCTATGATGTCTCCAACAAAGACAGAGTGCAGACATGAGGCCGTTGTGTTGAAGTGCAGGTAATCCCTATTTGCATGAGATTAGTATATTTCTTGCAGGGTGAACAGTGCAAATGGTCTATTGTGCTTCATTTCACACACCTATCTTTGCGGAACCTGCTTTCGAGAACTGTCTTTTTTCGTTAGATACATTGGGCCTCATTACGACCCAGGCGGTAAGTTACCGCCTGGGTCGTACCTTTACCACCATGGCGTAAACTATGTTTACGCCATGGTGGCTGGCGGACTTACCGCCCCATTCCGAGGTGAGTGGGCGGTAAGTCCCCATGAACCCATTTACCCTTCCCCATTCCCATTTTTGCCCCCTAGGGCATATGGGAGTGGGGAAGGCGTTAATTACGCCACCGTAAATTACGGTGGCATAATTAACAACAAGGTCCCTTAGCGCCATGGATTTTAACACCTGCTAAAAGCAGGTGTTAAAACCTCCATGGCGCTAAGGGACCTCGGAATCAGGCGGTAAGGGTCGGCGCTGTTTACGCCGCCGTAAACCCCTTACCGCCTGGGTCCTAATGAGGCCCATTGTGCTTGCTCTTTTCAAAAATATTCTACAGAATTCTTCCTTTTTTCTTTTCAGAATGTATCCACATTAAAGCAAAAGAAATTGGCTTTCCAGAACTATCAGCCATAGAGTACAAAAAAGCTCTACAAAACAAAATCGAGAACTATCAAATGAAGTGGAAGGCACCAGGTCTCTGCTTTGAGGCTTGGGAGTTCATGAGAAGGGGCGAGATGGATAGTACAATATATGTCCCACAAAATAACAATGGGAGTTACAATGTAAGTCCCAGCACGGGAATCAATATGGGGATATTGGTGGAATGGTGCAAAATAATTGAACAATTCAATGGCCTAGACAGTGACTTAAGGCTCAGGCAAGTGTCTTTAAATGTTTATAAACTGCATGTGGTTTTTCTTCGGCTGATCATTCCATCAATTTGCACCTGCAATACCCAGTGTTCTGCCCCCAAATGTACTTTTCGTGACATGGTTTATTAAGAGATAGAATGGAGGCAGAAAAGTAGTCTTCTGGCGCAGTACCTTTTTAAACTTGTCAGGGTGATTTACCTAGATCCGGTGCCCCAATAGACGTGGTGGATAATGCTGAGAGTCTTGAGTTTAATCTGGATTTTCACCAGGAGTCAATGCTATGACTGTAAGGCAGTGTTATTTGCTTAATTACTTACCAGTGAAACCACTTTTTTTTTGTTACAGTAATTGAGGTGAACCCACGTGCCAGCAAGGCTACAAAGTTGTCGAGCAAACAATTGTTTCCCCCTCACCCTAGTGGGAAGAGTCCCTCTTCATTGCCTGACTGCATAACGGGATTACCTTGACCAACCATTCACCACTACTAATGTAGGTGGACAGGGCCAAACTTTACTTAACATGAAAGGGATCAGGAAGACACTGCTAAGATGAAAAGGACTTGGAGTAATCGGACGATTACACCATGGCCTGCATTTAGTAAATTAGGACATATCCACTGTGATAGGGCACCACAATGTGGGACTAAGGAACACCAAATGACATATACATGGACGCAAATCTCCATAATCTACTGATGTGCTCTTCACACGTCTGAAAGAAATGCAGCTGCCGCCTCAGAGGAGAGGTGGTGATGTGTAAGAAAGGTGTCCACAGTTGGCCGAGTGGCAGCCTGTCAAATGTTTGGCCATTGAAATAAGGAGGTAGCTAGCCCTCTGCTCATTCTACCTTTAGTGGCCCAGTAATTAGGCACCCAGACAGCTAGTAAGTGATGGACATCAGATCTATACAGTAACTAATGGTGTCAACTGCCTTTTCCCTGCATGTCCTCCAGCCGTTAAGGTTATCCTGAGGAACTCCTAGGACCTGATCTGTATTTTTCAAGGATGATTTCAAACATGCCCACATCAAGAGCACATACCGTGGCATCAAGGCAGGGACCCCCTCTACTCTATGGTCAAAAGGACCACCTAGTGGAGGGGGTAAAAGATAAGATATCTTAGGGCAAGATCTGTAGACTAGTGCAGCACCAGAACCTCTGCCAGGAAGTGAAGATGGGGATCAAAACAGACAAGAGCTCATGTCCCCTCGTCAACTAAAGATGTGTCTTAAGAGAAAGTAACCGCGCACGAAAAAGATCAAAGGAAGGGCAACAATCTCTAATGGGGCAAGCAATCATGACATCCCCTAACAGATGGACTCTAATTCCTTGGACTCCAGTCCCGCCCCCAGCCGCCCAAGATTCATGAAAAGCTGTAATGGCTTACAATTGAAGTTGAGCACAAACAAACAAGCCTCAACCCTTTAGCGGGTATTCACCCCCATGAAAATCTTGGAAAAATGTGTCCCAAACAATGCAATTTACTGCAGTTTCAACATTACCTAAAACGGCCTTCACTCTAGGCAATAATGATGGCAAATTATTCCAGTGCATGCCATATTATATTTTAATGTAACTTGCATTTAGTCCAAAATCAATTCATTCTATTTTTCTCAAAAATGCTGGAAAAATATTTCTCTTGGTATTCTGACATTCAGTAACTTTCAGTCTCTTAAGGTGGGATTTTATGCATTATTCCAAAGGTCAGAAATTGTAAGATAAATATGACTTGCTCATCTCTTCATACAACATTTTCCTATCCATGTCAAAAAGGAAAATCTTCCCAGAATCATTCTGGAATCAGCTAATTATTCCATCCCAGTCATCCAGCGCTAGTTCTGGGAGATCTGAAACCATCCTGAAGTATGTGCATAGGCTGAAATATTGAAATGATCTTGTACTGCTTCAGGATTTCCTCATGACAACTTCAGGATGAGGGGGGATTACTTAAGGATGACTCCATTACAACTTCAGAATAGGTGTGGATAACTCCATGATGGTTCCATGACAACTTTAGGATGGGTTTGGAATTGTGACTGATTATTGCAGAGAACTCTAGGGTGGGTTTTAATTACTTTAAGATGCTTCCAAGAGATTTAGGGAAAGGATGTTGATTACCTCAGGATGCGGTCCTTATGACTAAGACTGGCAGTATTTCATTAGAGTGACTCTAGTTAGACGTATGCATAGTGTACCGGGAAACCTCAAGGGAATTACAGCTGTCACTTTCTATTTTTGCCTTCCATGCTAGAGCACCCACATGTGAACAAAGTTGGCTGATTTAGTGTACAAAACTACAAATCTAATCCACAATTTCACAACCCAACCCGTAGACTCTGTAAGGGTGCAGAGGATGGAGACTGACACAGGAGTGGTGCGTTTATTGTTTTAAACCTTTATCGATAACAAAAACAGGGTTTGGAGAAAGGTCCTAATTTGCCCTAACTGTAAGAGGGGTTTCCCTCTCTCCAAAAGTAACTAGTGTCTGTGTCAGAATGTCTGAAGTAAAGTTCTCTGTCCTGTATCCAAATGCTAGCCTGACCCTCAAATGCTAAATTCAATGTAAAGTGATAAGGGAATTGTGTCTCAGTTTACGATTTGCAGGTCTTCTAAATGTTACACCTTAAAGTTGCAAAGAAAAAGGTGCAAAAGAACAAATAAGATTCCAAAGTATACGACGTAGTCCAAAACAATCTCCCAGCTCAAAAAATGAATACCAAGAGCATAACTCCCTTTTCTTGGTTATTTTTCAGCTCCTTTTGGTATCCAGCTATTGTTTCTTGTGTTGGTACCATTCTCTTCCCCCTTTGTTGGTTCCCACATTGTGGTAGACTTGGTTTCAATTGCTCCTACTTTAATATAGTATTGCTGTGGCCATATGATGTATTGAATGAAACATACAATGTGTTCAACATTGTTTTATTTACCAAATGCAGTTCTACAGGCATAGCTCTATTTTATAAGAATAAACACAGTTTGCAAAAATGCAAACCAATAAAATCGAGCATTCTATGTTTCCGAAAGCAGAGTCTTCTTTAGGTTTCTTTAGGTGTCGTGTGGCATTGCAGATTTTGGTTGCAAGCTTCCTTCTCATCACTCAGCAGTCCATAGTAGGCCAACTCTTGTCCTTGCACACCAATATGAAAAATTCGCAAAAAAGAGAATACATGAATATAAATGGACATTTGAATACAAAATGTTAAATCATTGTTAAGTAAATACAAGATTAAATGGTCAAATGTCAACTTACAAAATGTGTCATTAAATTTAAATGCATGCATTTGTAATTTAGAGCACCAAATAAACAAGCTTAAATGAGAGATTTGAACAAGAAGTGAATCAGGGGTTTCTGTGGCTGAATTCAGAAGATTTGTCTTTGGTGATCAGAAAGTGACAATCTGTCAAATCAATGATGTTTAAGACATATGTAAAGTCAGTGCAATGACTAATGAGTCACTCAGAAGTCACATTGCTAAGGTGTGTGGAGTTTTATAGGAGTTAACTATTGGTTGCATAATGTTTGCTTGCATTCAGACGTGCGCTCCCATATACAAAAGGGCCTACATTTTGGGGAGCGTGTTAAATACACATCCAAATCAAACCTAGATGTAGCAAACTGGAGACTGTACGAGTCTTTGTCGCATGCTTCATTGGAATTGCAGTTAGGATGGAGCACATTTTTAGAGGGGTTGAAACATTATATGGTTGTGGTCAGGTAAACCGTCTTTTCAGTGTTTTCCCTTGGCATGGTGATAAGTCTGTTTCCCTTATTCTGGCACTAATGCAGGCTGACGTAGCAACCAAACTCTATTGTGGGGATGTTTCCAATTCCATTGTTATAGGGAGCACTCTGAATGATTGATCAGGTATGTGGGAACATGCAGGTGTCACTTCGCTATCTAAACGGGCATGACCTTCATACTGTAACACACTGTTGAGAAGACTTTGTGATATTTGAGCTTGCCAAATTCGGTCTGTCCGACAAAACTTTTGGATCAGACAATTGACTTATTTGAGTGTCCAATATTTTGTAGTTGTTGCAGAGCTAAATCTTTGGAACTGCAATATGACACTGAGACAACGGCTGATTTATTGCTGTGTCTTTCTTTTGACCAGGTTAAGTAACTGAGGCAGATTCTGAGGAAGCAATGTGAGGAAGGAATGTAGGTGGACTGAAGAAAACTAGTCCTCTCTACTAAAAGACATAGGTTTTCAAGCTTTTGTGCCTGTAATTGTAAACAGCTATTACTAAGTTTAGGAGTAGTCTGTTTCCTCCCGTCAGCTTTTACTATACAATTCTGTTTTTATTTTATTTTTTCATGGCAACACTCTTAGGTTTCCCAGCGCTTCCCTGATTGCCAGATTTCACCAGTAGCTGCTTTTCCTCCTCTGCCTTTCTTTTTAAATCTTGAATTAGGCTCTGTGTCACCAGAATAGGTTTTAATGATTTCTGCAAATGCTTTGTGTCTTAATGCACTGTTTCTTGGCTAAGTGCATGAAACTAGCAAGTTAAAAAATGTGAGTGACTATCAATACAAAAAATGTCTGGATCATGTCACGCATCCATACCTTACAGTGTTACTCTGCTGTGAAGGAGGAGTGGCCGTAATGCAGCTCACAACTGTATGTGTGCAAAAAAGGGAATGACTCAACGTGGGGTGGTCAGAGGTACACCCCTCCTCCCCCCAAACATGAAATAGATTGACAAAAAAAAAGAAAACGCAATGCTTTCCCGCTGACTGAAAAATTACTACTGCTCTGAAATCCTTTTCTTATTGTATTTAATCAATCATTTCTACCAGCAATTTACAATTAACTTCACCAGGAATTGAGAATTGCTCTAATTCCTTGACCTTTCAAATACACAGAGAATTGTCACAATGAAAGAAAAACATTTTAGAGTGCATGATTTAAATTATTCCCTAAAAGACCAAAAGGGAAATTTAGTATGCTTCAAGTATTTTTGTGAAACTTGTCTGTACCAAAAACCAATAATTACAGTGGGTTTGTTAAGGACGCGTTCCTGTCTGGAAGTTTTCCTATTTGTGAGGGAAGCGTTACCTGCAAGCAGATATGCTCTTCCTAATGTCATTTTTATTTACCAAAAATTCACAGTCAAACCTTTACCATGGTGCAATAACGTATCTTTTTTTGCACAAACTTTGCCCTAGTGCTAAGACCGTGCAACTTTGCACTTGTAATCTGACCCCTGTTCTGTACTTGCCAGCTGAAGAACGAACACCAGGGATGAGTTGCTGTCACTGATCACAGGCAAAATCCAAATGGGCAGAGCAATGCCACCACCAGCTTAATATACCTGCCGGTGGCATGGCGTGGAGGCCTCCTTCCCCCAAGATTGTTTTTCGTAAGCACCTAGAGGTCCTATTTGAACAACGTGCCCCACGTAATGATGCCTCTTTGAACTTAAATACATTTCAGAAAGTGTTGGCTAACATTAAAACAAACACACAAGTCTCTCGCATCTCATACAGACTTTAAATGGGTGTTTTTATTGATAATCAAAGAAACAAAAGGCATCCCTTCACCAAAAGCTCCTTTACAGATTCCAAGTAGCTGCCTCGATCAGGTGATTGTTATATTCTAGCTCTTGCAATGAACTTGGAATGCATTTTCCTTTGGTGTGCATAGAAATACTTTGGTTTAGATGCTTGTAGCAACATGATAGTGGGTGCGTGCAGCGTACATATATGTTTCTATTTTAAACAAAAGCCACAATGAAAGTGGATAAAAAGCGACTTCTCTGGAAAAAAATGAGGACCTTACAAAACATTTATTTCAGAGGTAAAATGTATTAAAGTGTTCAAAGCAACCGTACCGAAAAAAAAGGAATACAAGATGCTTTTAATCCCGAAAAATAAATCCTTCCTGGAAAAAAAAGCAAATGTTCCTAAATAAATGGAGTGAAAATACCTAAAAAAGTAAACGCAGCATCCCTCCAGTATATTGCAATATGGAATGTAACATTTAGTGGCTTAAAAAAGCTAATCTTGTAGCACACTAACATTTTGACTCACACATTCCGGTCAATGAAGACCGGCTGGAAAAATGCAGAGTCAGCTGGTAATAGCCAGGGAAAAGATACCTTGTGTGTAACGCAGCAAGAAGCGATCCAGTTTCACATTATTTACACCTTTTGTTTGTCTGTGCCATCAATTTAATAGAAAGCGGCCCAGATGGGCCAGGCTTGGCAGACCAGTATTTGTTTTACTCAACTTTCTCCAAGTTGTACATCCAAGAGTAGAGCCCTTCAGGATGCAAGCACTCTGAAGATGTTTACGTGCCCCAGCACATGTTCCCACTCCAGTTTTACACTTGGTTCCTAACCACCAGGTTACTTCCAAAGTTAGGAAATTAAGTCTGAATCCATTACATGTTTGATTTCTCCACCCTGCGCATACATACTTCACACTCCCTGGCTCTTAAAACAAGACCTGCATGAAAAGTATGGAGTTGTAACAGTCAGAATCATCTGTTTCTCTGATGAAATGTTCTAACACTATCTGTAGAACACCCAAGAAGGCTATTTTCTTCTGAGGTACATTATAAACCAAGCCATACGTGCATTAAAGTATTTATTTGGATTGTATGATCAAGGTTATGTAAACTTCTTGCACATAAACACAAAACACTGTTATTGCTACATTCAGTTAAGCAATTCCCCACACATACAGCTTTCATAGTCTGAAACACTTTGGAGAAGTTACTTCTTAACCCACTTAAAATGAATCATGTTCTGAATTGAAAAACTGGTTTAAACTGATGCTAGTTGATTTTCATACAAGTAACACAAGTGTACTATTTCAATTTGTTAAATTTGTAAATATGTGCAACCCAATTATTTCTAGTTCATATGTACATTCACAAATTGAAGTAATTCCTTTGGCCTGTGAGTGACGTGACGTGGCATTGCATTGAGTATCCTTCTACCGCACACTGTGAAGAGCTGCACACCCAGATTGAACATCATTGTCAGAAGCATCCACGCTGCTTCCATTACTGTTGCTGAGGAATTGGACGAGCGGAACAATACAACCTTACCAGAATATACACCACCAGCAGATGAAGACTAGACTGACACCATGTGGAATTAGTTATGTACAACCCTGATGGGTGAAGTGCATGGATATGTTCATGATGATTTTGGTTCTTATTCTGTTCACAGTTCTGTTTTTTCAGGTACTTGCCGATCAAATTGGATACACCATTCACAATGACTACAAAGAAATTGAAGTATAAGCAGATCAAATACTGCACTCTGATGGCAAAAATGCTATTTTGGAAGGTCAAACAGGATTGTTGGGGGGGGGCGGGTTGTTCTGCAGATTTGTTGCTTCATGATTCGTTTTCATATGTCAGATGAAGCTGCTAGCTACGTGCTTAATCTTATTTATTTACTCCTACCACCCGATAATAGAATGATACGAATAATGTACATAGTTTTGATAAAGCCCCTACTATTTATTACTACTGTGCCACTTGCTATAGGCATGCAGACAAGAATATGCATACTTGTCCTATTACTCCTTGTTTAAATGATATAACACCAAGTATGTATCGCTATCCTGATAGATGGATGCTACTTCCCAAATGTGGTAGCTCCATTGAGCGTGCAATGAACTCATATGCGGACTATAGTGGAGAAAAGCAGATCAGGGCTGCTGATCTTACTGGATGTGTCGGCAGCCTTTGTTCTGCTAGATCACAAGATCCTACTGAAGCTGCTGCAAGATACTGGTGGCCTTACCGAGGAGGCGATAAATTGGGTTAAGTCTTTTTTGGAAGGTAGAAGTCTAGGGTGTACTGGGGAGACACTGTATCTGAGGTGGAGACCATTATATGTGGAATCTGACAGGGGGCGTGCTTAGCCCCTCTACTTTTTAACATCTATATAGTGCCCTTAAACAGAGAAATGGAAAAACTAGGCTTCTTCTTCACGAAATACGACAATGATTTCCAGCTGTCCCTGGAGTTGTCAGGAAGTCCAAGTCAAAAACAATTGGATGACAACAAATTGGGTGTGTTTAAATGCCGGAAAAACAGAGTTAAGGATATATGGGTCTAAGAAGTCCAGGGAGAATCTAGCTCCCACCTTTGCCAGCTTTCTAGTGGAGGGTAGTCAGATAGCAGTAGTCAATAAAGTAAAGACCTTGGGCACGTACTTAAAAGCCACCTTGAATGCAGGCGCCCAATCAGATACTATTGTGAAAAACACCCAATACTATTTGAGAGTGCTAAGGCAAGTGGCCCCGTTAATTTCGAAAGATAATCGAGCAAAATTGGTCAGGGCTGTTATTCTTCCACGAGTGGACTATTGCAATGCCTTACTGGGTGGGGCCAGTAGGGAAGATATTTTCAGATTGCAAAAAATCCAAAATACGGCCATACATATTATCTATGGTATGAAACGGAATGAACCAACTTCCCCGGCCAGGAAGGAACTGCTCTGGCTGCCCATATCAGCTAGGATCTCCTTCAAACTTTTGACCTTATGTCATAAGTGCATTTAAGGATCAGCACCTTATCTGAAGGAAAAAGTCTCTGTGCACAAGCCTACGAGAGACCTTCGATCTACCTCGGCTCACCTCTTGAAAATGGCCATGCTAAAGAGAACACAGGGAAATGGACACTCCTTTTCAGTTTTGACTGCATATGCACGGAAGGATCTGCCCCAAAGACTCAGGGAAGCAGCAAATCACCTAGCCTTTAGAAAAAGCTCGAAAACAATGTTGTTCATGTACATTTTTCCAGCCTTAGCCTTCTTTGTCTGTTGCAAGCGCCTGGACGGCCTGGGGCGTTTGGCACTATACAAGTGTTGTAACATAATATAACATAACATTTAAGGCGTGCACGTCTATGCTGATAGATGGACACTGCTACCCAAATATGGTAATTCCAGTCAGTGTGCAATGGTCTAGTGCAGGACTGTGTGTGGGAGGAAAGGGCATTTAGGCCTCCATTCCCGTCCCCGCATGCACACTATGCTCGTTTCACGGCTGACTATTTGCCCCCGGCCAAAGGTGCTGGGCAGCCTCGGGACGACACCTACAGGTGCAACATCTACAAGCGGGCTGATTACCAGCCTGCAGGCCCGCACCTCTCCCCTGGATCTGCGCACAGTTAGCCAGCTACTCCCCCTTCCAACTCCCTTCTGGTGTCTCTGCGACTGTCCTGTTCTCACGGGAAGCTGGGTGCGAAACGTTACAAACAAAACACTGTATATCTCGCCTTCCTCCATACATCACTGCCCTGTGTATGACCGGGCCAAGGCCTGGTCTTGGAAAAAAAACATCCCTCTCCACAAACCTGTTCTGCACTTGCAGACCCCACTCTGTGGATATACTACTCACACAACCTCTAACCTCACCCCTCATTTGATGTAACAGATGCCTGCCCCACGACTGTGTGCCACTCAGATTCACCCCTATCACTAATCCTGCGTGTGATCATATATCCTTCTTTGTACTAAAACCATAATAAAGTAGTCATCATGAGGGCTAAACGAACGCTTGATAAATATGTTGAGACAAGAGATTTGGGCCCAGGCGCCACTGCCCCACAGTCTAGGCCAATTGCTGTTAAATGCATAGGTATAATGCTAGAAGAACCATGTGACATAAAGTAAATCTCGTGGCCCCAAGGGCGGTAACAACCAAAAATGTATCTTGCTATAAAGTGGATATGGCCAGGGTCGTGTAACATAATACATGTAAAATTCCAACTTTAGCTTCATCCAGCCCCCTCACATGTCATATGTAGAGATGGCACTTGCAAAACTTACTCAAGACCCATTATTTGTATTTTCAATATCATTGTCTTGCCCAGGCCTCCTCTCCTCGCTGAAGTGAAGCGCAATACGAGTGCTTATGTTATGTTATTGAGCTTATACCGCGCCAAAGCCTGTGGGCATCCAGGCGCCGAAAGATAAAGGGTGCAAAAGGAGAAGTTCAGGAACATTAATGCTAGTTAAAGAGAATTGTTTTCAGTTGCTTTCGAAAAGTGAGATGATTCTCCATTTTACGCAGCTGTAACGGCAGGGCATTGCATGCCTTGGCCCCCAATATCATGGAAAGCCCGACCAAAGCCTCGGGCTCTGTTTACCCGATGTAGTTCCAGTAGGGAGCCCTCAGCTGATCGTAGATTTTTCTTAGGTTGGTGAAGATTAACCTTAACCTTCAGGTATGCTGGTGCATTTCCAAAAATGCACTTGTGGCATATGGGTAACTATTTAAACTGGATTCTAGCTGCCACTGGAAGCCAGTGTAACTTTTTCCTTGCTGTGGTCGTTGGCTCTGATCTTTGCATCTGAAAGATGATGCGTATGGCTTGCATTTTGGATTTTTTGTAACTGTTGGACTTTGGCCTTATTTGCATCTCCTAAGAGTCCATTACAGTAATCGATACGTGGGAGGATCGCAGCTCTCACAAGTTTAGTACGGTTTTCCACTGAGATCAGTGGTGCTACCTGCCTAAGTACTTTAAGGTGGTAGTTAGTGCTGGTTATAATAGCAGGTATGTGGGCTTCGTAATCTAAGTTTGCTTGCATGTATGTGCCCAATGTCTTCACCTTCTGTACTACCTTGATTTGGATAATAAAGTTGGCATATCTCTGATCTAATTTGGTTTGTGTCTGCCGAGGGCCAAAAAGCATAAGCTCGGTCTTGGCCGCATTCAAACAGAGCCAATTAGTGGACATCCAACATTTTATCATATGGTATACCACGTTCAACATCGTTGAGCCTTCTCATGATCACCGGTAATATTTAGAACCAGCTGGAAATCATATTACAAAAAAATATCTTATTTAGTCCTAGATCGCCACATAGAAGGAGGATGTAGATATTGAATAGGAAGGGGGAAAGACATTCTGCCTGTAGCACTCCACATGTTATGATTTGTGAGTTGGAAGCACTATCGCCCCAGTGCACACGTGACTGGCGACCCTCTAGGAATGATCTAAGCCAGGTAATGGCCTCCATAGAGAGACCTCCGACAGTTGACATCCGATCTAATAGTATCTTGTGATCTAGCAAGTCAAAGGCTGCTGATAGATCTAACAGCATCAGCAGCCCCGACTTGCTGTGCTCCAACTTGGAGAGCATGTGTGTCTGTAAGTCCAGAAGTGCACTTTCTGTACCGTGGTAGCTCCTGAACCCTGACTGTTTTGCATGCAGTACGCCAGTTGCCTGGACGTAGGACTGTAACTGTATGGTAGCCGCTTTATCAACAAACTTAAGAAAAAATAAGGTGTTGTTAATGGGTCTTTAGTTAGCTGCATCAGTAGGCTCTAGTCCTACTTTTTTTTAGCAGCGATGTAACTGCCACGCTCTTTATAGGCTGCGGGATAACGCCTGTTGGAAAAGATGAATTCACAAATCTACAAAGAAAGAGTCAAACAAGTCCAAGATATACTTAGACGGAAGCAGTTCTCCAGTACCGCTAGTAGGGTGAATGATTTTAAGTATATTAAGCATTTCAGCTATGGTAGTTTACTTAAACCTGAACCCGCTCCAATTGATTTGTAATGACTGGTTTCTGATTCAACAATTTTATTCAAGGATTGTAATCAGTTTCTTTTATCTCAATTGGATTTTGATTAGAGGTCAGAACTGGTATGGGAGGTACCAGGGCCTCCTTCGATTTTAGGCCTCATTAAACGGTAGGCGGTAAACCATGGTGCTATTAGCACTATGGTTGCCGCTGGTACCATACCGGTACCACCATGGAGAAAAGGGGAATTACCACCCTATTCCAAGGTTGGCGGGGCGGTAATTCCCCCTTTCTCCATGGCCCTTCCCCATTCCCATTTTTGCCCCATAGGGCTCAATGGGGAAGGGGCTAATTGCGGTACCGTAATTAGCATCAAGGTCCCTTTGCGGGTCCCAACTTTAACAGCTGGTCTACACCAGCCGTTAAGGTCGGGTCCCGCAAAGGGACCTCGCAGTAAGGCGGTAAGGGTTTACCTGTACCGGTGCCCTTACCGGTACCGGTAAACCCTTACCGCCTACCGTGTAATTGTAATGAGGCCCTTTGTCTTGAGCTTTCAGTAATTTATCAGCGAAGGCCCTCTGTACTCGATTAGTCATCAGCTGTGGCTTTAATAGAAGGGCTAGAGACAACAGGTTTTTCCCATGATCTAAAAAGACGAAATGGTTCTTTCGTATGATCCCCAGCAAAAATAATTTGGTTATTGTAAAACGTTTTTTTTTTTTTTTGCCTCAACAACTTTGATCTTATAGGTCTTTTTAGATTTCTAGGCCAACAGATTCTCTGTGGAGCCATCCTTACGCCAAGCATGTTCAGCCCGTCTTTATTTAGTCCTAATTTCAGCCAATGTTGCAGAAAACCATTTATGGCAATTAGGTAGGTCTGACAGTTTTGCCTTTCATAGGGGCACGTTTAGCAAGCAGTTTTGTAATCTCCTTATTATAATTACTTATCAGAATTCCTGGCCCATCAAGGTCATTAGCATTAGTCATCAGCGATTGCATATAGCTAGCAAAAACAGGGGCAGTAACACGCTTGAAGTTTCGAGTTTTTGACTATATGTGGCAGCTCATGTACTCTACGTGTTATTGCAGGGGGTTTTAGCACACATATTACAAAGGAATGATTGGACCAGATGCAGGGGGTGGTCATATTTCCAATTTGTATATTTCCATTACCAATCCAATCTAATATGTGACCTTTATTATGCATAGGTTCTGTGTTATGTACTATAAAGTGGTGACTTCAACATTTTCTCCAGTTCTAATGCTTTTTTATCCAGTTTGTCACTTTTCCATCGGTTAAAATCAGCTAAAATAACCAAACCAGAATTAGTGGTCATCATGGGTGTGATGGTACTAACAATATCATCATTAATTTATCCAGTTCGCCAGGTGGACGATAGAGCAATAAACATTCAAACTGTGATTAGGGTTGGGAATCAATTTAACATGAATGATATCACTCCCTGTACATTCAATTTTAACGATCTCAGATGACCCCCACCTTTTTCCCCTCCCGCACCTCTGTTGCTTAAGCTCATGTCCCACGGATGTCTCAATGTTAAAAATGTATTCTTTTCATCCTTCCTCTGAGCCCATGCTCCCATGCCCCTGAAAGCAACAACTCCCTCACCTTTCATCTGGTCAACGATTTGCAGTGAACTAATACACATGTACGTATGAAATATATGGTTTTCTCCCTAAATGCCAAGGTGAAACGTGTGATTGATTTTTGCATACTTTGAAGTAATGTGTAGATTAGAGAGTTAGCCACCAGCTGCCTCTGCCAGAGCCAACATGACCTTCACCTCGCACCGACCAGCCCTGGTCGTCCCGCCAAACCATCATCCAATCACATGAAGACGGTCACTGCCCCACCAATTGTAATGTAACTTTTGTACTATATGTATTTTGTCACTGACGCTGTAACCCTTTAAAATGTACTGACGGTGTATTGTTTGGCAGAGCTCTCTCGGAGTGTGCAGAGTCCTCTGCGTACCCTATTTTGACTTGGATAAACTTTATCTCTTAACTTCACCTGCACTTGGTCCTGGTCGCATTCCCTCCTGGGGGGTGTCCGTTATTGACTCTCATTGGGGAGTTTGTATTGTATTTTGGGGACTGATCATTTTCAATTGCACAACTGATTTATTTATTTTATTTGTATACAGTTTATACACAAACTTTACAAACATTATGTACAAGCAATACATCATTACATTCATGCAATTGATTATAACAATTAAACTCCTAAAAACACACAGATGGGTCAAAATGTACTCTAATCCGTTGTGCAAAATAGCAAATGTGCAAATCAAGAATGGTTACATATAAAATTTGAAACATTAAACATAGCTACCAATGAGCATTTACAAATTTAAAATGTTATGATACCTCCAGAAGTGTCATTTAGGGATCTTACATTTTTAAGATCAATTAGGAGCCCAATTGCTAGCATATCTGGGTCTTCAATACTAAACTGCATGACTAATGCAAACAAATATTTGAGCCAAACACTGGATAGGATGCTACACACTCACCAGTGGGGACAATTCATCATTAATTATGCTCCAAAGAGTCGAAAGTGATGGAACCAGTGAAATGTTCTCCCCCCACATGCATTGTATCCTTAGAAAGTCCCTAGAGAAAGAAGTTTCACCAATATTGAGTTTGCCAAAGGCTAACACTCTAGCAGTTTCAAAATGCGAGCAGAAGATAACAAGATGTTTTAATGTTTCAAATTGATTACTACACAAACAAAAAAGACATGTGCCAGAAGTTTTGGAATGCCAATGTTCCATTCGAACATTAGTAAGAAATGGATTAAGTTTAAATCTGATGAACGTTGATCGAGCTTTCTCACAGGGGAAGCAAAGTAAATACGAGATCGATGGTTTCTCTTGTTTACAAAACATGCATATTCCTTATATGTATTATATTTGCTATGAACCTCAATAGTGCGTGACCAATCATATCCATAGTTTTTTCTTAACATCGACTGGACGTATGCATAGGTCTTGAATATATTAAGCATCAGGGATAAGTCTACATACAGCGAATTGCGAGGTGGACTGATCATTTTGAAGCAGTTATTCTCCATTCTCCATTGATATTTTGAATATAGAGAACTTAGCCCAAGTTCATGTCTCAGTATAGAATTGGGCAGTGAGTGAGCTAGTCCCAAAGTTTATTTCCAGATGCAACCCTGAAGTTGATCCAGAATATTGTCTATGTCCACCAGACACATGTTAAGGCTGTATAGTAGAATTGATTTGACCGTGAGAATGTAGAATTCTATCGCCGGCTTAACAGACCGCTCCTTTCACAGATGAAAATTATCTATAGAAAGTACTTTAAATTCTCTAGGTTTTTGATTTAGAGAGGTCCTCCACATAGCTAGTGAAGAGGTGTGACAAAGATTATAACGTAGTTACTGTAGTGCAAGTGTATGTTCTATTCTGATGCCTTCTATTGACCATTTGAAGGGGCAAATGTATTCCTTGGTAAAGATATCAAACCTCGATGTGTTAGCATTCGAATGCAAGTTATATTTTTTAGCATAAACCGAACGTTTGAGTTTATTTTGCAATCCAAATGGCGTTTTCTAAAAAAATAAATCGGGTCATCAGTAAATGCCATCCAGTGGAGATGGAGTTTGCCAAGTCTGACGGGAAAGATGTGAACATGTTGCCAGAGGTCATTGAGATCGCACAAAGATTGAATAGAGTAGGGGCCAAATTGCAGCCTTTTTCAAACTCCTCTAAAAGTAGGAATAGCATCCGTTACATGCTTTATTGATCTGCACCCTATAACATGTTTTGCAGTGCAACAGTGAAATTATAAGGATTATGTAGGAAGGAGTGCCAAGCTTTGTCAATTTAGTCCGAAGATTATTGTGTATGACACGGTCGAAAGCTGAGGTCATGTCAAGGGAAGCCATGTATACTGGACCGCTATCTGATTGGTTAATTCAAGAATATGAAAAAGAATAGTGGCATTAAGAGCAGTGCCCATATTTATTCATAAACCCACCTGAAAGCGAGATAGGATATCATGGCCTTGAGTGTACCTTTCAAGTTCATTAAGAATCAAGATGTAAAACACTTTTGATGAGGCATCCATGAGGGCAATTGCCCTAAAGTTTGAGGGATCTGAAGGATTGCCCTTTTTAAAGATGGATATGATGATGGAAGTGAGCCAAGATGCAGGAATTCGTTTTGAACTAAATATGTGATCATACTTAACTTTTAATATGGAAGCCCAGAAATGGGGGTCAGATTTAAGTACACAAGATGGAATACCATCAGGCCCTGCAGCTTTCCAATAGTTCAGTTTGGATATTGGGCACTGAACATCCACCAGGCACCATGAACATTTACAAATTATTGAAGTGTCAGGGTTCTTAAATGAAATATCAATGTACTCTGTTGGAATTTGGTATTTTAGCGTCAGATGTTTTTTCCAAGACTCTGCTGAAATGGAGGAATTCATTATAGCAAGAGAGGGACTAGTAACACTTCTTATAACTGCCGAAATGGATTAAGTGTTATGCTTACACAAGTATTGGATCATTTTTTGGTTGTCCGCGATATGTGACTTAAGTTTGATTGATTTGATTTTGTTTTTATATGTCTGACAGATCTGTTTTTTGAAGCTTGTGTTTGTACTGTTGTCATCGCTGAAGCTCTGCAGTCCCTGAGCATTTAATTTTTCTGCCGTTTTAAGTGTTTGCAACATCCATATTAAATGTATGATTCTAACCTTGGTTATTTGTAGTATTTTTTTAACCAGGTTTTTAAGATGTTTTATAGTGGAATTGTTCCAATTCTCTACTTGTTGGATATCCATTTCGTAATGTAGCGCATCTGCTTCAAACATGATTTCTTTACTGACCATTTCAGTCACTTATCGACATAATTTGGTGTGGTCCATTAAACAGAAACTGCAGGACGCTCAATTTCTAAATGTGCTAGTGCTGAAACTATTTTGTGTGCGTGATATTCTAAATTCACGTTTAGATTAATGATCATATGATCTTCCAAACCAGGGTTATTTATCGTCACATGGTCACAAAATGCTATTTAGATTTGTGGACACACCAAAGTAATCTATGTAAGACTTATTGGCGCTGCTTTGCCAAGTGAAATTCTATTCTTTGCTTTCTATCTTTGCAATTCAGATGTCCCATTCAGATAGATGGTTAGCCCATCTTTGGCCTCTAAGAATAGAGTTGGACTGACAATGCATAGTTGCTTTACAGTGTTTCTAACTAAAGGGAACAATACAAGTGGAATTACAATCACCGCCTATAACTACCTCATATTGCAGATTACAAAGAAAGGCTCCTTCTAGGATTGTACCTAGATGCGTGGATATTGATGTTTGCTACTGAATTCCAATATATGCATATTATCAGAAAACATATTATCACCATCTGTGGTAAGTTCCATAGCCAAGAGATCGTCAGAGGCCGAAATAATCTTTGTGTGAGCTTTCGTGTTATTATATACAAGAATAGCTAAACCTCCAAAAGGTCTGCCTGTAGGAACAATATTAGCCGGTTCAGTATAGGTGGTGTAGCCATTCAAGTAAAGGTGTCGCAGCTTCATAGTCTCTTGAAGCTAAATAATGGAATGTTTGTTACAATTTGGCATCAAGTTAAACCAGGAGCTTAGGTTGTTGGAACTCTTGTGGCTACAAGATTTGAATGTAATTACATTATGGCTACGATTGATATTGATATTTTATTTCTATAGCGCTCGTACACCAGTGTTTCAGAGCGTGGCAAGAGAGGGGAACAAGGGGGAACAAAACAACGATCTAACTAGGCCCAGTGACATTGAGAACGCACAAGTGCATGGGAGAGGGGGAGTGGAAAAGTGCATGGAAGGGGGGAGAAGTGGAAAGTGCAGAGCAAAGGAGAAACAGATCAATAATAATAATAATAATAAAAACAGTGGTAGTGCAGCCAGCATGTGACAAGTGCTGGGTTTAAGGCAGCAGACAGGGTAAGTTTGATAAGTGCAGGAAGAAAAATGGGGGGCTGTATGGGTACAGATCCCAGTGCAAGGGGTGGCCCGAAGGCAGTGCAGGAGTGTGGCAGGGTGAGCAGGTACCTGGCCTGGAGGACAGAGGGTGGCCAGGTTCACAGTTCCAAGAGAGAACAGCTCAGCAGGGGAGAGGGGGGAGTGACGGCCGAAGCAAAGAGGAAGGTCTTGAGGTGCTTCTGGAGCCATAGATGGTTTTCTAAGTTTTAGAGTGGCAGGGAGGCTGTTCCAGAGGGAGGTCCCAGCCGAAGACAGATCTACCCCCAGCTCGTTTCTTTGAGAAACGACTGACCCTGAGGGAGTTGGAGGTAGAGGAGCGAAGAGCTCAAGAGGGGAGGTATTTGCAAAGGGATAGCTGAAGGTATTTTGGAACCATGTCCCAGAAAGCTTTGTGGATAATGCAGAGGGTTTTTAAATGTAATCCTTGCATCCACCGGTAGCCAATGGAGGGATTTCAGAGATGGAGAGATACGATCCCAGGGCTTGAAGCCAAGAACGAGCCGTGCAGTCCTGTTCTGGATTAGTTGCAGAGGGCGGAGAGTAGAGCAGGTAGATTTAGAAAGAGGCTGTTTCAATAGTCCAACCTAGAGAGAACCAGAGATTGGGAGACCATGAGCTTCTGGTGGAAGGAGAGGAAAGGCAGAGTACCTCTGAGGAGGTGCAGTAGGAAGTTTGACTTTTCTAGAGACAGAGATGTGGGTGGAGAAGGAAAGTGTGGAGTCAAAGATGACCCTGAGGTTCTTAGCCTTGCAGGTGGGGCGGGGGTATTAGGAGGGCCAAGCAAGGCCGACCAGAGAGTGATGGGAAAGAATGGTGAAGGTGTGCTGATGAGGAGGATCTCCGTCTTGCTGGTATGCCGACAAAGATCGTTGGCGGCACACCAATCTTGAATGGAAGTTAGGCAATCAGAGATGAGAGAGGGAGAGGAGGTGGCTGAGGGCAGCCTGAAAATGAGTTGAGTGTAGTCAGCGTAGCACTGGAAATCTGAGCAGAAAATGGCAATGCAGTGGGTGAGAGTTGCCAGTTATTGGTTGAAAAGCCAGGGCAAAAGGTTAGACCCCTGGGGAACACCACAGGTAGAGATGAAGATAGATGATAGGAAAGACCCAAGTTGGACCTGGGAGGGTCGATCAGAGAGGAAAGAGGTCAGCCAGGCCAGAGCCTGATCGGTGATACTCAGGTTTTCAAGGGAGACGGTTCAGCAGGATGGTATGGTTGACAGTGTTGAAGGCAGAAGAGTGATCGAGGAGAATGAGGACAGAGGGAATGTTAGAGTCAAGGTTGGAGAGCAGATCTTCACGGATATTCAGGAGAGCAGTTTCGTGCTTCTGGCAGCTCTGAAGCCAGACTGGTGGTCATGGAGACTGCCTACAGAATTGAAATGAAGGATACGCTGAGAGATGGCCAGCTATAGTACTGCTTTTTGTGTTTTAGTACTTTTGATTGTTAAGAAGCTTTTCATTAGGGGTTCTACCCACGACCAATCCTTAACGACACTGACACGTGAAAAGAACTAGAACATCAACTCCTCATTAGGCAATTGTAGGTTGTCAGTAATTGGTGTTAAACGTTTGCCAACCTCAGTTGTAGTTTTAGTTTCTATAAATGGGAGAGCTTCTTCCTTAGATTTAAATAAATGGGGATTGAGACCTAGTTGTAGCAAATCATATCGATGTTCCCAGATCAGTTTCAAAATGATATAAGAGTGCAGTTCACATCATTTGATTGTTTATCAGGGTTAGTCACCCAATCACTGTCATCAGAAATTAATCTTCTGAGTCAGGGGATCTGGGTAAAGGAGTTAAGAATATATGAACGATTGATTCTGGTCCTTCCATTAATTTTTGAGTCACTCACCCATCCAATGATGTTTGAGGTCTTAGGAGTGAGCTTAAAGGCACCTGTCTCATCTAAAACTTAATTGTTAGTTCTGTTTATTAGTGGGAATAGATATTTTGAGCTCATTCACACTTATGGTTGCACTTTTCTTAGTTGTTGGTCCAATTGTTTGTTGGCACTTCGTTTGGCTGTGACAGAGTATCTATAGCAGGAATTGGTTTTATATTGTTTTTTTCCTGATGGCTCGTCGGATGTTTTAGAATACCAACCTTTTTTTATTGCTTATAATTGGAAAGAAGCTAAGTAGCTGTGTTTGTTTAACACAACTGGACTCATGAAAGGGCACCTTGATTGAATCAATTGACTTTTTTGGGTCCTCTGACACTACAGCTACAGCAGCACTAGACATTTTCATGCAATCTTTTTGTTTTTTAATTTTGAAAGGAGGAACAGATTTAGACTTTGGAGGAGAATCATAGCCTTTAAGTTGTAGGCGGGATTTACACTCCTCATTTAGCAGGTTTAAGTCCAAAATCTCATCCTCATTAGATATATTGCACAGATAGTTTAAGTTATGTCTGTTAATTTTGGACAATGTTTGATTTTTGGATGCTTTGCCTAAAGTTTATTTTGGGTTCTTTCGGTTAGCTCTTCTCTTCTAAGCTCTAAACGTTTGGCTATGTGAGAAAGATAATGGTTAAGTGCAACCGGATCCAATGGATTGCACCTGTGATATTGTTCAATAAGGTCCGTCAGTGGAGTCAGACTTTTTGGGCCATCACAAATTGGCTCCATCTCCATTCCGTTCATCGGGGAAGCACACAACAATTCCTGTATTTTGTACAGTCGGACCACTCAAGGGTTCTATAGAGTCTCAAGCTCAGTAATTTGTCCTATGTTCATGTTAACATTTTGCCAAATGTCTCTAGTGTCAACTTCACAGGTATTACCACAAATTTGATTAGAATTCCTTACCGCAAGTGCATAAATCATGTTTTTAGGAGCAGGCCAGGAGTTACTATCATTAGTTTGTGTTGACCGAGAGAAACAGCCTACAACAGTAGTTTGACAAGTACAGGAGGTCAAGGGTACTTGCTTGGAATCCTGATTCATTGTGGATTTCAAGGACAAAGTTTTCTTAAACAAAGATGAAGCCTTCCTACTTATTCATCTTTGTCAAAATGGCAGAGAGGGACGATGTCACAAATCTCATAATGAGTGGTGTTGTGTCCCTCATCTAGTAGGTTCAGGAAACGAGTCAGGGCTGGAAATGAATACGTCGGATGTATTTAAGGCATGAGACAGATTGATACTTGAGGAAGAAGCATTAGGACTTGGAACCTCCCTAATGTGTATTGCATCCTCCTTGCTCAGAGATTGCTAACGATCATCGTGGTTAAAGGCCTGCACGTTCTCGTCATGTGGTAGATTAGTTGATGCAAACGTTGGCGAGCTAGCCGTAGGTAAGTGAGAGACCTTTGTAGATAGAAGTAACAGGTGACAATGGATGTTCTAATAAGATGGAGTTTAAGTGGGATTTGTTGTAAAGCCAAACTTCATAAACGGCACTTGGTAGAAAGAGTGAAGGTGTGGAAGGTCCAAGCGAGAGTCTGATCCGTTTTCCCAGTCCGGAGCCAGCATAGAGACATCGGAGACAGAGTTCTTAAAGCATTGAACCAGGTTTGACATCAGAGAAGTGTTAGAAAGATTGCCCAAACGATTTGAGAGTCCTTGATGTGTTATCCATATCATAAACCTCATTTAAAGCGTATGATTTTAACTGGCATTTGCCAGTGGAGGAGGAATGGACTTGAGCACAAACATGAGTGGACAAAGAATCTTGACAAATCGAAAGGAAAGAGAAACCACTACTTTGTTTATCTTGGGTTGCAATTTCGTTAGTTGGCAAAGGTAATGATTCATCTGCGATAGTACATTCTTTTCTACTATTTCAGTGGACGAGCCTATAGATTGAGACAGGGTATTTGTAACTGCAGAGCTAGTTACAGAGGTCTCACTGAGACATCTACCACTTCTCAGCCCTCAACCATCATGTCAAAATACAATCCAGCCATATTTGTTTTTTTTATTTTAATGTCTAGAGTTGGTTTCTGTTAATTATGTTGGGACTTTCTATCAAGCAAAAATGATAGCAAAATGATGTCTAAATAGCTTGATTAATTATTGCACTACCAATTCAGGTGCAACAGACAACACGTGAGTTGCACCCCTTCAACTCAGATATAGAGCAGCACACAGTGCCTAAAAAGTTCCGAAATGCCAAGTATAAACACTATAGAAGTGCACATACATAGAATGTGTTCAAGAGCAAAGCCGCTGGTTGTAGCATAGAATGCTCACCGCAGGCAGCGAAACACCTAGGAATGCTACTAGGTCAGTACGTAGACACACAAGTGGGAAGCAGCAGAGTATCCACAGCATGCAGTTCCGCCTTACAAAAGCACCTTACCCTGCCAGAAGTTCATGGATAAATAGTGAGCAATATCACGTCTCGTACCCTTCACATGCAGTGTCACACCATGATCAGCGCCAAGAAGTGCACCAGCTGTGCCAACCGGCAAAAATCAGCATGTGTACCTCTGCAGAGTCCTTACTGCAATTTCAGGTGGACTATATAAGCGAACGACAGTGCTTACACACTTGAAACGGGGTTAAACAGCAGCTTTGCCCACACTCGGCCACCTCCGTTAAACATTTAAGCCTATTTGTGCTGGGTTGCGCAGGGGCGGGGCTTCACACTGAGTAACGAAATAAACAAAATCCAATTGAATTAGACTACGTCTATATTCAAGTTTAACTCCAATGTAGTCCAGGTTAGTTATAAGTGCTGAATTATAAAATAACACACCGTAAGGAGGATTTTGACCACAAAGAAATGGTGTGTGCTGGAGAAGCATAACGAGAGTCGCAGGCCAAACGGGCACTTCCTGTCACTTCTGTAACTTCTCAGTGACCACGCGCGCATTCCTATCTGTGCTGGGGTGTGCATGGGGCAGGGTGTCATGTGTAGGGAGAATTTTGACCATGAAGAAATGCTGGGTGCTGGAAGCGCAAGAGTCTCAGGCCAAGCAGGCACTTCTAGCAATTCTCGGTTCTCTGATTTTGCCAGAGGGCCAAATGTACCTTGCCTGCTGCCTATAGTGGGCCACAAATTAAATGTGGGAGGAGCGGTAGGTTGGGGCAGTGGGAGTTGTGGTCGGCAGGGGCAGTGGGAGTTGTGGTACCTGTCTTTATTTGTATTTCAAACTACATTTTGTACTAGACATTTTCCATTGTTAAAATGTATTTCGTTCATAAGGACATATTGGCCATAGTGGTCAAAGTAGGCCAATCATTCAGGAGAAGAACACTAAGCTCAAACATTTCCCACATTATGCTGCTTTAGATTTGCAAGGCACAAGCTCTGCCATTTGCACAGCTTCTGGCAGAGCTGTAAGTGTGTAATGAGCCATGACATACTTGCTCAGTGAGAAACATTGCAGTGTTTCTCAGATGTCACTTTTTGGATCTCAGGAACCAGTGACGACATAGTGTGCTGAAGAGCAGGGAGACCCCCCTACTCTGGGCCAGGGAATTACCACAACGATATACACTGAAAGAATATCCAGAAGAATTTATTTAATAGATCTGGATCAAAAATATTTATTTAGACTGATACAAAATGTATGAGGAAAATAAATCCTGAATGAATCAAAAACAAGAACAATTAGGTTGCAGGTAAAATCACATCTATAAACGTGCATATGGCATTAATCATTCCTACACAACAAAATCGATTCATTGATTGATATTTTATTTCTATCGCGCTCGTGCACAAGTGTTTCAGAGCGCGACAAGGCAAGGGAGGGGAACAGGGGAGAACAAAACAGCAATCCTACTAGGCCCAGTGACATTGAGAACACGCGAGTGCATGGGAGAGGGGGGAGGGGAAATGTGCATGGAAGAGGTGGAAAGTGCGAAGCAGAGGAGAAACAGATAAATAACCATAAATAAATAATTAAGGCAACAAACAGTGGTAATGCAGCCAGCAATTTGCAAGTGCTAGGTTTAAGGCAGCAGACAGGGTAGGTCTGGTAAGTGCAGGAAGAAAAAGGGGGGGCTGTATGGGTACAGATACAGACCCCAGTGCAAGGGGTGGCCCAGAGGCAGTGAGGGAGTTCAACAACCATACTCCTGCAATCGTACACATACAATAATGCTTTCACATATCAATAATATTTAGTGACAACATGAATACATGCATAATATTCAACAGATGTAATATATGTCGTCATGTATGTCGTCATGTTTGGAGTGGATCTTGATGGTGGTTATAGTTTGCATGATCACATCGCCAAATAGTTTCAAGACCGACCAGTTTCAACGTATTGGTTTATTCTGACCACGTATTCTGCAGGGGGCCCAAGTCATACACTACAAAGAAGTGTAAACAAATATACAATTTATTTCTAATATCGCAGTGATTAAAACCTACAAAAATGAATCGGACAACAAACCATTCATGCATGTGAACAAAAGAATAATCTATTAAAAATCTAAGTGAATCAGTCTAAATAAATATATTTGATATGGCTCTATTAAGTAAAGTCCTCTGGATCTTATTTCGGTGTATATCCAGTGACAGCGTGCCTACTCTCAGCATAGCATGGAGATGGTGGTCAGTGAGTCTTGTCCTTCGACTGCATTTATGTAATTTCAGCTGAGTGAAAACTTGCTCGCAAATGTAGGTACTGCCAAACATGGACACCATCTTTAATGCTTCCCGGGACAGATTGGGAAATTGAACAGTGCTCAGAGACTGGTAAAAGGCTAATAAAGGCATCCGTTTATTTTTGAGGACCCTACAACACCGAAGTTCAATATATTCGAGCTGAAGATCGGGTGGCACATTTTCAACATCAACAGAGAAAGGGTCTGAAAAAGTTTAAAAGAGGCTCCCTGTGATTTAAATTGTTAAATGATTCCCAAAAACAACTTGCAATTAATTCAGGATCTTCACATACCGATGCCATTGCACATACTTCTCATGGGGGAAAGCCTCCGCGCATGCGGCCAGTGCACCAACATCTTTCTCCGTTTTTGATAGCAGAAGGCTTAACTTGATTTCAAAAGCACAAACGGCCTCAAACAGATCCAAATTCAAACGACCTGTAAGGTCAGAAAAGCAAAGTCTTCTACCCAGTGAATACCTTGCATGACAGAATGTTCATCAAGAAATGCTTTTATTTCTTGTCGTAAAGCAAAGAATCTCTTCAGAACGTTGCCATATGTGTGCTATTGTGGTGATATAGGGCAGAATCTGCCTCAGCCTCTTCTGAAAATGTATGAAACAATCTGTGGTTTAAATTACGTTCAGGGATAAAATAACTGTTTTCACAATGAATCCCATGACTTCTGTGAATTGCAAATGTTTTGCACATAATGCCACCTGATGTATAATGCAAAGATACATTTTCAAATGGACAGCCTTCTCACCCAATTGTCTTTGCAAGCAGCCAATAAAACCATTTTGCTCTGCAATCATGGCTGGGGCTCCACCCGTGGCCACGCCTACCAGATTATCCCATTGCAAATTTGAATCATCAATGGATTTCTGAAAGGCAATAAAAATGTCAACACCAGTATTTGTAACATGCAAAGATACCAGGGAGCCAGTTCCTGAAATACTTTGAATTTGTTACTGACCCCAGAAAAGATGATTAAGAGCTGGGTTGTGTCACTCGCATCTGTGCTCTGAGCACGGGCCTCTGAAAAGAACTTTGTCCTTGGATTGCATATTCATTTGGCTGTAACAAGCCTCAGCCATACCTACAATACGCCGCTGAATGCCCATCCTTGGAAGGGGAAGACTGCCTCACAAATCTCCATCAGGCAGTCTTTTACAAAATCCCCATCTGTGAAAGGCTGTGCTGACCTCGCAATAAGCTGTGCAACCTCACAACTAGCTAAGGTGGCACATCCAGATCCTTATTCTTTTCTGCTCAAATACACCTTGTTGCTTGCTTATTTGTAATTTGAGGTCCTCCGCTTTCTTCAGTCTCGCTTCCCCCTGTACATCCTTATTTTGTGAATGTTTTGTTTCACAATTGCGGTGTATATTATATTCCTTGGGGACTGCAGTTCATTCGAGGCAAATAAAGCATGAGTGCACATTAGGTTTGGACTATATGAAGAAAAAAACATCAGTGCATTCAACCTTAAACTGAATGTGCTCCTGGTCAATTTCTTTTTTTTTTTTTTTTAACAGTGGTCCTTGGGCATCTTTGGAGCACAAGAAGTGATGCACAGAGATGGAGTACGAATGGTAAAGGGCAGGTTCAATGATACTTCGAGCAAGATAGGAACTCCGCTGTTATGCTCCCACTACAATGGTTCAAGTCTAGAGTATGTGGTAGTCCCAGCGAGTGTGCACTGGTCTAGGGCATTTAAGGAATGCCTCCCTATGCTGATAGATGGACGCTGATGCCCAAATGTGGTAGTAAAACTTGTGAGCATGACCATGTACATAATGGGCTTTTAGGTACACTTCAGTGATTTTCCTTTGAACCCCACCAGACACCCCACTCATCTCGTGTGCACAATTATACTTTGAGAAGTGACTTTGCGGCAATCTTTAGGGGAAACGTTTACATTTTTCTATTAAGATAGTGGCAATGGTTTGTGCAAGCGTTTCTGATAAGTAAATCGCTAATGCCTTTGAGCAACGTTGAATCATTTATCAATGTAGCAATAGATTAGGACTGTCCGAGTCCTAGAGGAAGCATCATCTCCATGTGCAGCCACATAATCAGTGTTTTTAAATGTTCTACTTAGGACTCGCCTCGTGTTGCATGTAGTCCAGCATCCTATTCTGTATTGCTTCTCACACGCAACTCGCTCATAAGCAGCAGTGTGCAACAAGCCAAGGAAGAGCAAGGGAAAACCACAAGCAAAAGAAGTCCAGCACGACCAGATATGATGCAAGAAATGAACATTTCAGTTGTTGGAGTTAAAAAGAGGTTTTCATCACCGCCTGGAAATTGAGAGCACAACGTTCGGTTCAAAAAGTTGGTGGTAGGCTGTTCCAGACATCAGCTAGGCACACATCAAATATCGTTCCACCAAAGTGTTTTAGTTTGAAGCAAAGGAGATGGAGTTTATTGCTCCCATTAGATTGACCTTGGAACAGGGACATCACGAGGCCGATCAGCAAGATAACATGGAGCATTTCCAGTGACACATTTGTACACGAGTGTGAGAATTTTATAAGACATTCTATTGGACAGGTAGCCAGTGAAGTGACCTTCTGATTTCAGTAACATGGTCAGTCCTGCCTAAACCACACACTGCTCTTCCCACACCAATCTGAACAACCTGCAAGGTCTTTAAATTGGTTTTTGATGTTCTTACCAATAAACTATTACAAAAGTAAATTTTTAAATTGCCAAGTCACAGGCCAAGAACGTCAGGTTATTAGCAGGTACATATGGCTTAATCTGTTAGACTATCAAACAGCGCATAGAACATTTAACATCATAGTGCACCTATATGAAGTTGCTCAAAGTTCACTCCCAAGGTCTTAACAGACAATACAACAGGAATAATAGTCATCAATATTAAACTGACTATACCTCTAATCCAATTCATCCAGATGTTGAGCCGACCCCACAATAAGCATCTCAGTTTTATTGTCATTGACTGCAAGGGAGTTCATGGCGTTCCATGTCTGAACCAGCAAGGTGCTGGAGGTGTTTAGAATTCACCGACTGAAACCCTTGATAAACGCGGACATACGTTATATATAGGATGAGTCCAGATCATAATTCCTTGTCAACTAAAAAACAATGTGGGTACAATCTGTGTAAATTATGTACTTAACCCCAAAGCTATCAAGGTGGTCAAATAATGCACACGTGTAGATATTAAACAGTGTTGGGGATAGATAGAACCCCTGTCGAACACTGCAGAGTAATGGTACTGCAGGTGCATTGAATGCACCGAGTAGAATTCCTTGATACATGAGGGCCTAGGAAGCTACTGATCCAGGCTGTAACAACATCCAAACAATTGTCCATTTGGTTTGCTGATTCACTAGTAAGGAGTGGTCAACAATATCAAATGCTGCAGAGAGGCGGAGAGGCGGAGAGGCAGTAGCATGGCTATCTGGCCTGTAAGGATATTTGGCGTGTTACAGCACAGAGTACAGCACTACTGCACAGGTAGCAATTTTTTTTTTTGATGCAGCACCACCACATGGTTGTGGTGCATTGCTATATGTGTTGCCAGAGTAACATGGACATATAAGTAAAGACAGGCTATTCAGTCAAAAACGATTTTTACGTATAAGATGCAAATCTATTTTTACAGTTAAAAGCACACATGTGCACATTCAAAAATGCACACTATTTTTCACCTAAAATGCCTATGTTGCAAGAGACACATTTGAAAATTAATAACTAACCTTATTAATAGCTAACCTGACTAATAAAACTTCATTTAACATAAGCCACTAACAAAAATGTGTCTCCACTGCAGAATTAGGTCTACTCTGAAAGTGAACTTTTAAACGCACATTCATTTTTTTTTCTCTGCTGCCCTGTCCACATAACTACAGGAAGCAAAGAGCTCAAAGGAACAGGAAATCAGTTTGTTACAATTTTTACTGTAGAAATGAGCCATTGTGTAGTGAGGGAGGAGATGACATGATTGATTCTGATTGGAGCAGCGTCATAGCAAGTACCATGCTAGGGGCTGTGATTAGAGTTTTGCTGGGGAAGCTTGAGGAGAGGGGGAGAACAATCGAGATCTTGCAGAGCTGGGAGAAGGACCTGTTTCCTGGCTGAAGCATTCCTGCTGCAAAAGCTGAGAATTCCAGGCAATAACCCCGGTTTGAGAACAGCAGACGCTTGTTTTCACTGGGGTTAATCTTCAAGGGAGCCAAATTCAGAAAGAGAATAGCCGGAGAAAACTCATGCTGAACAGATAAGGTAATTACAGAAGTGTGGGAGCTGTGCAAAGGTGTGCGAAACTGTTGAGTCAGTGTATTCGAGGGAGTCCCAGTCCCTTATCAGCATATTTAATGTTACCAATTGAATTTATTCTCGCAGTTCTCTGTTCATTTTATCACAAATAATGTTGTACCATTTCATTTATTTCTGTAAAAAAAGGTTAAACTGTGTTTAAAGGAAATGTCTATAATACAAAAATATCTGAAAACAGATAGCTAGTGTGTATTATTTCTCTTTCATTTTGCATGGGAAAAGGTTTAAACGTGGGTAGATTTGTAAACAGTGCAATTGTCATTTTAAAACAGATGTGTGCATGATTCTATTCAGTATGGACAGTTGTGAGTGACTGTTTGTAGCATAGCTTGTTGGAGGTACATGAGCCAACGGGAAGAGAGACTCTCTGGACATAGTTCCATACCGTATATAAGGTAGTGGAAATTACCACAAAAATACCACAATAGCCCATGGGGGCACACAACACTAACACTGAAAATGTGGTATCCCTAAAATGTAGGCCTGAGGTCTCTCTAGTGATCAAGAACAATCTAGATAAAAAACAAGGGATGTTGGATATTGGGGCCACAAATAAACCAACCACGCAAATTATCACGCATATTATCTAAATAGGTCTGAATTCTGAAATAATGCAATGTATTATTGTTATGTGTGATCCAATATGAATACAAAGAGTGATTATTGCTAAAGGTATTTTGGCGGTAAGAAAATACCGCAAAGCCCCAAATATCCGCAAAATACCCAACAGGCCTCTGTCGGTGATCTCCACAAGATTAGCGCTTAGATCGAGCAAGTCATTTCAGTTCCATGCATTTCCTGAAACCCATATTGATGGCTTACAAGGAAGCAATTGCTTCCCATATATTCCTGAAGCTGCAGGTAAGCCGTCCTGCCCCATTGCTTTAAAAGAAAAGGGGTGTTGGTCATTGCACAGTAATTACCCGCAACCTCAGGATCTAAGATCTCCTTCAAAAGAGGAGCTACCCAGACCTCTTTTAAACACATTGGAACAATTGATGTCACCAAGGACAAATTTACAAGATTAGTTATCTGTGGTGTAAGACAGATGATGGCACCCTTAATTATGCTTGCTGGGCAGGCATCACCCTTGCACAAGGTTGGTTTGAAGCCTGGAACTATTTAACAAAAACTCACGTTCAGTAACCCCCCCTAAAAATACTTGGGTGGATATGGTCTAAATAAATCTTAATGATGCATTGGTGCAACTCAATTTTTCTAGAAAATTTAGTCTGAATATTCAGACACCAATTGTCAATTTTTGGCAGATAACGACTGAGCTCTTTCTTCATTCCAACCCTTTAAGAATGATAGTTCTGTGGAGCTTGATTTCCCACATGTGATTCTACTATTCTAGTTCTCCTGCTTGGCTAGCAGGATCGCATTTTTATAGCCTGCTTCTGCAAGTTATCATGCGATCTTAGTCACAGGACAAGGGTCCCAACACCAATTCCTTTCACATGATCTCTTTACGTTCCTATGCAGAATAATTTCACTACTAAACCAGGTCTTATTTTTAGCTTCACTCTTTACAACTCTCGCTATTTCAGGGGCTAGCCTATCGACAAGCATCTGAGTAGCGAGATCCGCAAAAACTTCAGTGGTAACCTTCGTTAGATTTCTCACATTCTGTCCCAGTCTTTGGAGATATTCTAAACCGCATGAATATCAACCCAAGATATTAAATGGTGGTCTGTCAAAGGGCATGAAGTGATCATAGGGGTTGACATCAGAAGGTTATGAGATTACACCCAATCAGGACTGCTGACCTCCCTATGAGTAAGCCAAGCAACTCTGAAGGCATCATGAAGTAAGACACAGACAACAGATTCAACTCTTTAAAAAAATCTTTAGTTGCCTTAATGTCAGGATGGCGTAAGTTCTAACTTGCTAAGGTGGGATTCACCTACCTCCAACAACTAACGATAGTTTGTGTCAGTAAATTCAAATGAAAAGGCTGTCTGTGTCCAAAACCTACTAGTGCCCTTAACACTAAATCTATGCAATGTGTAGGGATGGCAGCAACAAAATAAATAGTGTTCCAAAAGTAAAGGTATGACCTTCTTCCAGCTCTTTGGCTTCCTCCCAGCTTCCCCAAGTTCAAAATAGTTTCACAAAGACTTCGGGGTTTCCTTCCCCAAGAGTTCAACACAGTTCAACAGTTCTTCAAAAGCCTTGGCTGGTGTCCCTTCACCAAGGGTTCAACACAGTTCACAATGTCTTGGGGGATCCTTCCCCAAGACGCTGACGCCTTCAGCTTGCAAATCCCAAAAGTCAGTTCAAATCCTCCTGGCTCTCAAGATAGTACCAGTCCACTCCTTGTTAATTTCCAGTGGGCCACTTGGTCTAAGCGCAGTTGTCGGATCACACGGTCCTCCCGTCACAGCTCACAAAACCAATAACCCTCTGCACTTTGCTGTACTTTGGTATTATTCAGGATCTGGTCAACATTTGTTTCTCCTCTCGACCTGTGGTCCTGTGGACTCTTGTATCTTGGATCAATACTTATTTTACATTCTTCTTGAAAGTCTTCTAGGCTTTGCTGCAACTAATCTCATACAATGCGCTATGTGGTATTTTAGCCCGTTTCGCCACCTTGCTTTCACTTCATTTATAAATGCTCATAATGGTTCAGCACTTGTTTTGCATTGCCGCTGTATTAAAAAAATACTCAATGTATCCTTTAGTTTGTTTGGTATTCAATAATGCTATTTGCACCTTTCAAAAGTACTTCATTTGCATTGTGAAAATGTTCATCATACCTTTTCAATATGTTTGGGGTTGAATAAGGATCGCTGCACCTGTAAAAAGTACTTATTAAACTTGATAGCTTGTTCGTTCTTCAGTCATCTCATTTGACTTACCGTAGCATGTGCTATACGATTAAGTTCGTTCAGCATTCAGGTGCATTGATTTCCCAGCCCCGGTATGAGTGTTACCTTTTCTGCACTCACCGTTAAACATTAGCTACTCCGGCCTTCTAGTTTCGCTACTCTTTTCTCCGCCTTCCCGTGGGATCCCCAACGAGCAGCCCTCACTGTCCTAGGCAGTTTGCAGCCCAGCTCTTCCACAGCAGAAGCTGTTCAGAGACTCACTCTCTCAGTGCCGGCATTACCTTGCAGTCTCTGGTGCCTCACAGCTTCTGTTGTGGGCACCGGGGAGGAAGGACGGAAGGATGCTCAACCCTTTTATGGCCAGCCTTGGCCCTGGCATTTCCCTCGAGCTCCTGCTCAACCCGGCTTTCCTCCATCTGGTTCCTCTCCAGCCCACTCTGCTTCCATATGATGCGTTAATTTGCCTGCTCCTTCGCTTCAGGCCATCTCTCCTCCTCACCTGGGGAGTGTTAACAAGCTGCAGGTCCTCCACATTAATAGCTTGACCTTGGTGAAGCTTATTAGTGGGGTATGCCTGCCTATTGTAGCCCTCTTCGTCATTTCACTACCAAAGTGGTGTGATTTCAGAGGAGTGTGCATAACTCCTAGTTTCCTCCTCATCCCAGTCGTAAGGTGAAAGGACTGTGGGAGATTTTGTTCAGAATAAAGAGTCAAGGGCTGAGAATTGTTGTAGGTGTCATTAGTAACACGTTTGCAGTTTGCACTTTACAGTGGAATGCAATAAATCAGAATGTCCAATATCAAAACAAATTGTATTGTAGCTCTAATTTTATTCTTGGCAACATTTCCATCAATTAACTATTAAAAGCCTGCATCAAAAATGGTTGCATTTCCCATGCTTGTTCAGCTATGAGGACTAGTACATTATGCCTCCTTATGATGAATCTACAAAGTATATGCCGATTGCACCTTCCTGAGCAATGGCTTTGCAAAGTCCATGTCATAACAGCGCTTGCCACTCAAAATGTTCTCCTTGCATTTAATATTGTTTGCAAGAGTTCTATCGCCAGCAAGGGAGGCACAGAGCTCATTCTTGTTTTTACCATGTGAAAGTCCCTGCATTGCTGTGTGGCAAAATAAGAACAGCCGTGGCAACTTTGCTGAGGAGTGGGAACTGTATTTTGTCAGTACACAGGGCTTTCCAATTTTGAAATCCTGTCCCAGAACTAGTCTCACTTTGCAATTGCTCACCTGGGTGTGCATGAGCTGGTAGTCTCTGAATTCTGCACCTCGCCGGTCTACCTCACTAGCCTTCAGAATGTTAGGAAGTGCCTCACCATGTCTTCCAGGCAGTCTCCATCACATCTTTGCCTCTGAATGGGATGGAGGAAGACAGCTCTCTTCATTATTTGATCCTCGCGTGGAAGCTTTTTCCTAATGTAGGTCACACTGCACAACCTTACATCTGCATACAACCTTTGCAGTGTACTTGGCAGCAGCTCATCCTCATACTGCCTAATGAATTGCTTGCTGGCAAACCAATGTCAATCTTGGTGTTGTCCAGCTGATTGTCTTCTCATTCATAGTCCACATTCCACAGACTTCTGCGTCTAGCTATTATGGGTAGGTAAACCTAGAAAGTAGCTCTCTTAGCAAACTCTCCATTGCAGGTATAATCTGAAAGACTGCATGTTCAGATTGCAAGCGAGTGTTCATACCTTTGCTGCGCCCAATGCACAGCGCTCTCGGAGTGCAGCTCTGGGTGTCTGCTGAAACAGTGAGAGAATGTTGACCGCTTAATTTAAATTCATTTTGATTATGTTGAAGATCGTCCTGTAGGGCCATCTTGTGTCCTGGTTTGGGGTGCAGGTTTCTTGAAAGTGACCGTATGAAAGTCATGTAAATAAGACTTGGTGGGAGAGAGCTTTAATTTGGCCTCATGTTGTTTTTTTGACTTTTTCGGGCCAATCCATAAAACGCTTTATAAGTGATGCTTTAGCTAGGAAAAAAACTACCTTGAAACCTGTTTGCTTGATTCACAAAAGAGGCCCACGGCTGATACTGAAAAATGAATTCCAACTCTTCTCTTACCGCCTTCCTGCAAATGACCTGTTCTGAAGCAGTTTCATTCAAGGGAAATGGCGCAAATTGCACTCTCTGTAAATCTGGGATGCACAGCAGGCTTCATACAGTGGACTGCACTCCCACGGTTGATGTGAGGGTGACGTGAGTACATTTGAGTAAAACAATGTGTTTGAGGAATGGGATTTATACTGGTTTATAAATGTAACCTGTGTAATACATTGGGTTATAAGGAACAAGTTACTTACCTGTAACTGTTGTTCTCCAGCATGGGTCTGGCATGGATTCACATGCTCATGAATATTCCCCGTCGTCAGGCCGGGAATCCTCGGTAAAGAAAAAATCAGTATCAGTTTCATTTCTGATCTGTCTTTCTTAGTAACCAATCACTGATCTCTGGGTCATACTGCCCCCAGCCAATGACTGCCCTCTCCCTAAGCCCCTCCCCTGGCAGCCATCCTCAGATTTGGTAGCACGTAAAGTGGCAGTATGACCAAGTGAAGAGCCGCAGAGGGGTAGGAGGGAGGGGTTGCATGTGAATCCATGCCAGACCCATGCTGGAGAACAACAGTTACAGGTAAGTAACTTGTTCCTTCTCCAGCATGGATTCATTCACATGCTCATGAATATAAGAATACATAGCAGTACACACATGCACAACCACGGGAGGTGGCAAGGGCTGTCGTCCTGTCGTCAGGCTGGGAATCCTCGGTAAAGAAAAATCATTATCAGTTTCGTTTCTGATCTGTCTTTCGTAGTAGTAACCAATCACTGATCTCTGTGTCATACTGACCACAGCCAATGACTGCTCTCTTCCTAAGCCCCGCCTCTGGCAGCCATCCTCAGATTTGGTAGCACGTAAAGTGGCAGTATGACCAAGTGAAGAGCAGCAGAGGGGTAGGCGGGGGGGTTCGCATGTGAATCCATGCCAGACCCATGCTGGAGAACAACAGTTACAGGTAAGTAACTTGTTCCTTCTCCAGCATGGGGTCTGGCATGGATTCACATGCTCATGAATATAAGAATACATAGCAGTACACAAATGCACAACCACGGGAGGTGGCAAAAGGCTCAACATTAAGCAATACAACAACTCAACATTAAGCATCTCTTACCTCCTCACCAGGATCACCTTAAGCGAAGAGGTTGCGCAGCACTGCTTGGCCGACCCTGGACTCCTCCCTGGAATCCCGATCGACGCAGTAGAATCTCGTGAAGGTGTGCGTCGACCTCCATGTAGCAGCCCTGCAGATGTCCAGCAGGGGCGCACCAGATAGGAACGCCGTAGTAGCAGCGATCGCTCTGGTCGAATGGGCTCTCGGACGGCCTGGCAGCGGTCGGTTAGCCAACCGGTGGCAGTGCATGATGCAGCCGGAGAGCCATCTGGAAATAGAAGACTTCGAGAGAGCCTTCCCTTGATTCACAGGTCCAGCTGTGATGTCCTCCGAAAACTTTGTGCGGTCCACGTAGAACTTCAGCGCTCTAGCCACATCCAGCGAATGCAATGTCCTCTCGGCCGGCGACAAAGGAGACGGGAAGAAAGCAGGTAACACCAGGGACTCGTTGAGATGGAAGTCCGACGGCACCTTGGGCATAAAGGAGGGGTGCATCCTAAGCACCACCCACGAGGCATGGAAAGTCAAGTACGGTGCTTTGCAGGATAGGGCCTGGATCTCTCCCACTCGTCGTGCGGAGGTAATGGCCACCAGGAATGCAGTCTTCCACGACACAAACTTCATCGGTGTGGAGTGCATCGGCTCGAATGGGGGCCCCATGAGCCTGGTCAGCACCACGTTAAGTTCCCACGCCGGGGCCGGGACCTTCACCGGCGACAACGACCGGAACAGTCCTTTCATAAACTCTTTTACCAGTCGATGGGACCAAAGGGACGTCCGTCCTGTGGTTCTGGTATATCTGGAGATCGCCGCCAGATGAATCTTAATGGAGGCATGGGCTAGCCCAGCCTTTGCCAGCAATAGCAGGTACTGCAGCACTTGAGGGGCCGTAATCCGTAGGGGGTTGATCTTCTGTGCTCGGCACCAGATAGAGAACCTCTTCCACTTGTGACCGTAGCAGCACCAGATAGAGAACCTCTTCCACTTGTGACCGTAGCATTTGAGAGTCGAGGACACCCTGGCCTTTGCAAGAACCTCTCTGCAGTCGGCCGGTATATCGTACCCTCCAAACTCTAGCGCTGCAGGAGCCAAGCCTGCAGGTTCAGTGACGCCGGGTCGTGGTGGAAGATGGCGCCTCCTTCTCTGGAGAGAAGATCCGCGTCCGCCGACAGCTTGATGGATGGGGACGTTGACAAGTCCAGAAGGTCCGGGAACCAGATCTGCCTCGGCCACGCCGGTGCGACGAGGATCATCCTGCACCAGGACCTCTTGAGCTGGTTGATGAGTCGAAGCAGCAACGGCAACGGAGGGAACGCATACAGGTATAGGCCGTCCCAGGGGAACGAGAACGCATCGCCCATGCTTCTCAGCTGGGGAAACCTGCTGGCGAACCTCTGGCACTTCGAGTTCATCGCTGTTGCGAACAGGTCGATTTGGGGTTTGCCCCATCGTCGGAAGAGTTGATCCACCTGATCCTGGCGCAGCTCCCACTCGTGACACGAGCGCAGCTCCCTGCTGAGCGAGTCTGCGATGGTGTTTCTTTCTCCTGCCAGGTGGAAGGGAACCAGGAACATCCCCGGGGCGAACGCCCAGGGGATGTTCCTGGTTCCTTTCCACCTGGCAGGAGAAAGAAACACTGGGCCTCATTGAGGGGGACCCTGTCTTCGAAGGTGCCCGTCGCCTGCATCCAACGGGCGTCGAGAAATTCTTGCAGAGGGCGCATCCGTAGTCTGCAGAGGCGCACCAGGTAGATGCAAGAGGACATCATCCCCAGGAGGGACTTGATGGACCTCACCTTGGCCACGTCCGTGGCTAGCAGGCGCTGCACTTTGCCCAGAATGGTCTTCGTCCGTTCTTCCGACGAAGCCGCCAGGCGCCTCACTGTATCGAGCTTCGCTCCCAGAAACAGGGCCACCTGCGACGGCACCAGGTGGGACTTTTGGTAATTTATGGCGAATCCCAGGTCTGTGAGTAGCTGGACGATCCTCGCAGTGTGTTCGACGGCGAGTTCCCTCGTCCTTGAGCGGATGAGCCAGTCGTCCAGGTAGGGGTAAACGTGAATCCCCTGCAGGCGCAGCCGCGCCGCCACAGGTGCTAGGCACTTGCTAAAGACCCTGGGGGCCGACTTCAATCCGAACGGCAGTGCTCTCAATTGGTAGTGGCGTCCCTGGTTGACGAACCTGAGGAACTTTTGGTGACTCTTGAGGATGGGAACGTGGAAGTATGCATCCTCCAAGTCCAGTGACGATAGAAAGTCGCCTTCCTCCAGCTGTCCCAGCACGTGCTGGAGGGTGACCATCCTGAACTTTTGTGACCTGATGTATTCGTTCAAACGACAAAGGTCCAGGATGGGGCGCCAGCCGCCCGTCTTCTTCCTGACGAGGAAGTACCTTGAGTACACCCCAGAGCCCTGGAGCCTCTTTGGGACAAGCCCGATGGCGCCTTTTCTGAGCATCGCCCGTACTTCCAACAGCAGTTGTGGGACGTGATTTTCCTTCCTGGCCACAGGTGGAACGTGAGGGCACTTCTTCAGGAATTCGATAGAGTGTCCTCTTGCCAGGGTATCCAGCACCCAACGGTCGGTGGAGATGGACTTCCACACGCCGACGAACTTCATCAGCCGGCCTCCCACCGGGGTGCTTCGGTGGGGGCGCGACGCCACGGCCGGTTCAGTCCTGCTTGGAGGTGGTGGCCTGGCCACCTTGCCGACGGCGGCGAGACCCTCCCTGCTTGCCGTGACCCCTGTAGGCCTCCTGAGACGAGGAGCGTGCCGCCTGGCGGTAGTACGATGAACCACCGCTGGATCCCTTGGAGGCCCCCTGTCTGCCTCCGGAGCTCCGAAAGGGCCGTCGTTGCTGAAGGGCTCCTAAGGCGCGGGCCGTCTCCGTCTTTATGGCTTGGAGGGATTCGTCCACCGCCTTCCCGAACAAGTTGCTGCTGACGAACGGCATGTCCAACACCCTGGTATGGACGTCCTGATGGAAGTCGGTCTCCCGGAGCCAACCCCGTCGTCATAGGCAAACTCCGTTGCCCAGCTGGCGGAACCCGGTATCGGCAATATCGGTTGCCACCGTTATGGCGTGGTCCGACGCCACCTCGCCTTCTTGAAGTATCTCCAGGGCCTCGGACCTCTTGTCATCCGGTAGGAAGTCCAATATGGGGCCCAGCTTAAACCAGAGCTCCCTGTCGTAACGGGCCATGATCGCCAGGGCATTGGCCGCTTTCTTCTTCGCCGCCGCCGAGACGACCGAGTCTGGCGTTGGCTGGGCAGTGAGGCACAGGGGAGCGGTCTCGGGGACCCGGTACTTCTTCTCATACCGGTCCCGTTTGGCTGGTGCCGTGGAGGGGTTCTTGAGTACCGACAGGCCCTCCTCCTAGATGTCATCCATTAGAGGCACCGCAATGACAGTCTTCCTCTTGGCCTCCCGGCGCTGATAGAGGAAACCTTCCTTTTTCTGCTCCTCCGGGCAGAGCTGGAACAATTCGGACGCCCTGGCGATCATCATTTCGTGGAACGAGCCAATCTCGTCGGGCGGAGAGGCCCGTGCGACGGGAGACGGGAGACCCGTTCCGTCGTCATCAGAACCCGTCTTCGAGCCGACCGCACCGTCATCTCCCGACTCGTGGGAGGATGAGGAGGGAACTGTAGGCCTCACGGGAGCGAACAGAGGAGAGGGTTGGATCCTCTGTCGTTTGTTCTGAGGACTTCCCGACGGGCCAGGTTGCAGGTCCTCCGGCCTGGGCCGTGGTAATCTCGTCCTTATCTCAGAGCCATAAGGACTGGATCGCAAACAAAATGGCCGCCGAGCCATCCTGAGGCCTAGGTTCCGGCTGCGCCCGAAGGGAAGGCTGCTCTTCCTCGCCATCGTCGTCTTCCTCGGTTATCTCCTGAGGATCTTCCTTGCGGGATCGCACCCTCTCGAATTGGACTTTGAGATCCCTCACGACCCCGGTCAGTTCCCCCTCCGAGGCTGACTCCGAGCTCGAGGAGGCTACCGTGCCCCACCCCCCTTTTTCCATCACGGGGGCCTTGACGATGGGCTGAAAAGAGGATTCCCTCCTTGGCGGCAGGGAAACTCTAGTCCCGGAGGCAGTCTCTGCTGGCGGGGTCTCTGCCGGCTTGGCCAGAGTCACCGCGATCGCCTCGATAGAGGCCTTTGCCTGCTGGGTAGGGGCCTTGACCACCTTAGGTGTGTCCTGGGCCTTCTCCTTAGGGGGAGGGGCGACGCCTCGCTCCCCCTCTTCCGAGATCGGATGGGGCTTCTCCCGAAGCTTACCCGGGGTCTCGGACTTCCTCTTCCCCGAACCAGAGCGCTGGCTCGTGGTTGACGGTGCCGGGGAAGGTGCGCCCTGCCTGGCGACCGAAGAGCCCGACCTTTTGGCGCTCCCGGATCCAGTGGACTCGCGGCGCTTGGCCTGGTGTTGGGCTCCCGTCGCCGGGGCGCCCGCACAGGACTTAGAAGCCCGCTCGGACCCTTTCTTCTTCTTCTCACCCGTTGAGCCCTTCTCCAACCAGCTGGCGAGATGGGATCGACGGTCCCTCATGGTCCGCTCCGACAAGTTCTTGCAGAACTGGCAGTCCTTCTCTACATGAGTCTTGTCCCCATGAAGACAGTAGAGGCATCGCGAATGTTCGTCCTCCTTAAACACATTCTGCAACCCGCATCCAGGGCAGCTGCGAAACAGCTTGGGTCCGGGTGACGAACTCGCGCCCTGGGCCATCTCGAAGTAGGCCGCAAATCTTCTGGAATCCTCCAAGAAGTTGATTCGACGAAATCTTCACCCTTGAGGGGCGTAGGAAAATCCCGCAACGGGTCCCCGTTAACGGAAGTAGAAACGGTGGAGCTTGAGGCTCGATTAACCGAAAAAATGTGAAAATTCACCTGAAAAAGCGCGAAACACGCAGCAAAAGCTTGAGAGCTAAGCACGAGGACTCCCAACACTTGAAAGTGCGGTAAGAATCTGAGGATGGCTGCCAGAGGCGGGGCTTAGGGAGAGGGCAGTCATTGGCTGTGATCAGTATGACACAGAGATCAGTGATTGGTTACTACTACGAAAGACAGATCAGAAACGAAACTGACACTGATTTTTCTTTACCGAGGATTCCCAGCCTGACGATGGGGAATATTCATGAGCATGTGAATCCATGCCAGACCCCATGCTGGAGAACAGCCCCTTCATAAATTCCTTCACCAGGCGATGAGACCACACGGACGCCCGTCCCGTAGTTCTGGTGTATCGGGAGATCGCAGCCATATGTATCTTGATGGAAGCGTGAGCTAATCCAGTCTTGGCCAGCAACAGTAGGTACGGCAGTACTTGAGAGGCCGTAATCCGCAGAGGGTTAATCTTATGTGCACGGCACCATACCGAGAAACTCTTCCACTTATGTCCATAGCACTTGAGAGTTGAGGACGCCTGGCCTTTGCAAGAACCTCTCTGCAGTCAGCCGGGATATCGTACCCTCCAAACTCTAGTGCTGCAGGAGCCAGGCCTGCAAGTTCAGTGACTCCGGGTCGTGATGAAGGATGGCGCCTCCTTCTCTGTAGAGAATATCTGCGTCCGTCGACAGCTTGACTGGTGGGGGTGCCGACAAGTCAGAAGGTCGGGGAACCAGATCTGTCTCTGCCACGCCAGTGCAACGAGGATCATTCTGCACCGGGACTTCTTGAGCTGGTTGATAAGTCGGAGCAGCAATGGCAACGGGGGAAGCGCATATAGGAACAGGCCGTCCCAGGGGAACGAGAAAGCATTGCCCATGCTCCTCAGTTGTGGAAACCTGCTGGCGAACCTCTGGCACTTGGAGTTCGTTGCCTTCGCGAACAGGTTGATCTGGGGTTTTCCCCATCGCTGAAAGAGTCGGTCCACTTGATCCTGGTGTAGTTCCCACTTGTGGCAAGAGCACAGCTCTCTGCTGAGTGAGTCGGCGATGGTGTTTGTTATCCCTGCCAGATGAAACGGCACCAGAAACATCCCTTGAGCAACAGCCCAATGCCACAGGTCCTGGGCTTCCTTGGATAGGGCCGGGGATCTGGTTCCGCCCTGCTTCTGGATGTAGAACATCGTGGTGGTGCTGTTGGTGAAGATCCTCACCACCTTGCCCTTGAGGGAGGGGAGAAAGGACATGAGTGCCCAGAACACTGCCCGGAGCTCCAGGATGTTGATGTGGAGCGGCTTCTCCTCTGGGAGCCAAAGGCCTCTCGCGTGAAGATCTCTGGTGTGGGCTCCCCACCCCACCAGGGAGGCATCCGTCGTCACCGTCACCTGGTGGGCTGGGGTCTGAAAGTCTGTTGCCGCTGCTAGATGAGGGCGGGTGCCCGACCACCGGATCCCTCGTTGGAAGGTGTCGTTGAGAGGGATCCTGTCCTTGAAGCTGCCCGTTGCTTGAAGCCAGCGGGCGTCGAGGAACTCCTGTAGAGGGCGCATCCGAAGCCTGCACAGGCGCACAAGATAAATGCAAGAGGACATCATCCCGAGGAGGGACTTGATGGACCTCATTCTGGCCACGTCCGTGGCCAGCAGACGCTGCACCGTGCCTAGGATGGCCTTTGTCCTTTCCTCCAACGGCGAGGCCGGACGCGCCACTGTGTCGAGCTTGGCTCCCAGAAACAGAGCGACTTGAGAGGGGACCAGGTGGGACTTGGGGAAGTTGGAGAACCCCAGGTCCGTGAACCGCTGGACAGTCTTCGCTGTGTGTTCTACGGCGAGCTCCCTTGTCCTTGCGAGGATGAGCCAATCGTCCAGGTAGGGGTAGACGTGGATCCCATGCAGGCGCTGCCGTGCCGCCACTGTAGCGAGGGACTTGGTGAAAACCCTGGGTGCCGACTTCAATCCGAATGGGAGGGCCTTGAACTGGTAGTGCCGCACTTGGACCACGAACCTGAGGAACTTCCGGTGCCCTTTTAGAATGGGAATGTGAAAGTATGCATCCTCCAAATCCAACGACGACAGGAAATCGCCCTCCTCCAGCTGTCCCAGCATGTGCTGGAGGGTGACCATCTGGAACTTTTGTGCCTTGATGTACTTCTTCAGTCGTCGCAGGTCTAGGATGGGTCGCCACCATCCTGTCTTCTTTTTCACGAGGAAGTACCTTGAGTATACTCTGGAGCCCCAGAGCCTCTTTGGGACAAGCTCAATGGCACCTTTCTTGAGCATCGCCCTTACATCCAACAGCAGTTGAGGGACGTGGTTTTCTCTCCTGGCCACGGGAGGAACGGGGGCACTTTTTTAGAAATTCGAGGGCGTGCCCCTGGGCCAGGGCGTCCAGCACCCAACAGTCGGTGGAGATTGACTCCCACACGCTGATGAACTTTGCCAGCCGGACTGCCAATGGGGTGCTTCAGTGGGGGCCCGACGCCACGGTCGGCTCAATCTTGCTTTGAGGAAGCCTTGCCGCCTTGGCCTCCCTGGCGACGATCGCAGGATCCACCCGACTTGTCTCGTCCTCTATAGGCTTCCTGCGACGAGGAGCGGGCTGCTTGGTGGTACGTAGAGGAGCCACCGCCAAATCCCTTGGAGGCACCCTGCTTGCCTCCGGAGCTCCGAAAGGACGGCCTTCGTTGCTGGAGAACTCCCAGGGCCTTAGCTGTCTCTGTGTCCGCCTTGATGGCTTGGAGGGACTCATCCACTGTTTTCCCAAACAGGTTGTTCCCGTCGAAAGGCATGTCCAAAACCTTGGCTTGTACGTCCTGGCGGAAATCCGTAGCCTTGAGCCACCCTCGTCGGCTGAGGCAAACGCTGTTGCCTAGCTGGCGGAAACCGGTGTCGGTAATGTCCGACGCCACCTCACCTTCTTGCACGATCTCCAGGGCCTCAGCCCTCTCGTCGTCTGGTAGGAAGTCTAACAGGGGGGCGATCTTGTACCATAACTCCCAGTCGTAGCGGGCCACGATTGCGAGGGCATTGGCCGCCTTAATCGTTGTTGTTGCCGATGAGATAACTTGTCGTCCCATTGCATCGAGCTTCTTTCCTTAGCCGTCCAGCGGAAAAGTTGACGTTGAGGCCGATGCCCCACCGCTTTCTTCTTGGCCGCCGCTGAGACAACCGAGTCAGGGGTCAGTTGTGCCCTAAGGCACAAAGGTCCCGCGTAGGGGACCCGGTACTTCTTCTCATACCGATCCCTCTTGGCATGCGTCGTAGACGGGTTCTTGAGAAGGGTGATACCCTCGTCCCAGATGTCATCCAGCAGAGGCACGGCGAGGACTGTCTTCCTCTTGGCCTTGCGCCGTTGGTAAAGGAAACCTTCCTTCTTCTTCTGTTCGGGGCAGAGCTGAAAAAGCTCAGATGCCCTGGCGATCATGGCGTGGAAAGACCCAATCTCGTCAGGCGGGGAGGCCCGGGCTGAAGGTGATGGGAGCTCCGTCCCGTCTCCGCCGTCGTCATCCGTACCCGTCGTACCCGTCGTACGGGGGACGTGGGCAAAGGCTGAGCAGGCCGCAAGGGCTGAAAAGGCGGGGCTGGATGGGTCCGCCTTCTCGTGTTTTGGAGGACTTCCCGTCGGGCCTGCCTCTGGCTCCTCCGTCGGTGGTAGGGGCAATCTCGTCCTTAGCTCCAAACATAAGGATTGTATTGCCAACAAATGGCTGCCGAGTTGTCCTGCGTCTCCGTAAGCGACGGGCGTGACGGTTGACTAGTAACCTCGCCGGCGCCGCCGTCGATTTCATCGTCCCCTTCGTCGGGATCCCTCCCGTGGGACCGGGCCTCTTCGACGCCCTTGTCGAGGCCCTCCAAGACTTCAACCAGTTCCTCCTCGGAGGCTGTGTCCGTGTCGACAATGTCCACCGGCTCCCCCCTCTCTTTCCGCCGGGGTCTTCACGGGGGTCATCTCGATGGGCCTGAAAGAGGCTTCCCTCCGCGGTGGCAGGGAGACTCTGGGCCCCGAGGTTGCCTCCTCGGGCTGCGCCAGGGGCACCGCGACTTCCTCGATAGAGGCCTCGGCCGGGTGAATCAAGGCCTTCACCACCTTCTGCGGCCTGTGGCCTTCACCTTGGGGGGGGAGGGTCACCGCCTCGGTCCCCCTCAGCTGGATCCTTTGAGATCGACCGGGGCCTCTCCAGAAGCTCCGCTGGGTTCTCGTCCTTCCTCTTCCCTGAGCCAGAGCATTGGCTCGTGGTTGATGGCGCTGGAGAGGATGCGCCCTGCCTGGCAGCCGAGGAGCCTGACCGTTCGGCGCTTCTGGTGCCCGCGGACTCGCGGTGCTTTGCCTTCTGTTGGGCCCCCGTCGTCGGGGCGCTCTCACAGGACTTAGAAGACTGCTCGGACTTCTTCTTCTCACCTGACGAGCTCTTTCCTTCCAGCCAGTTGGAGAGACAAAGGCGTAGGTCCCTGATGGTCCGTTCCGACATGTTCCTGCAAAACGCACAGTCCTTCTCCATGTGCGTTTTGTCCTCATGAAGGCAGTATCGACATTTCAAGTGCTCGTCCTCCTTGAACACATTCTGCAGCTGGCATCCAGGGCAAACCCTGAACAGCTTTCCGGGTGTCGAGCTTCATTTCTCCTGGGCCATGTCCAGGTAGGCTGCAGAAACTTCTGGACTCCTCCAAGAAGCGTAACTCGACGAAAACATCACCCTTGAGGGGCGTAGAAAATCCAAAACGGGTCCCTGTTGTTCGGATGTAGACACGGTGGAGATTGAGGCTCTATTTGACCGAAAAATTGGAAAATCTCTTCGAAAAAGCGCAAAAACGCAGCAAAAAGCTCAAGAGCTAAACATGAGGACTCTCAACACTTGAGTGTGCGGTAAAAATCTGAGGCTGCCAGGGGAGGGGCTTGGAGAGAGGGCAGTCATTGGCTGGGGGCAGTATGACCAAGAGATCTGTGATTGGTTACTACTAAGAAAGACAGATTAGAAACAAAACTGATACTGATTTTTTTCTTTACCAATGATTCCCAGCCTGACGACGGGGAATATTCATGAGCATGTGAATCCATGCCAGACCCCATGCTGGAGAACAGAACTATCCCTTTAATGTGTATTCTGGGGCTGGCATTGTTTTTAAGCGGGTGGACAAATGTGGAATCTGTGTGTATATACACATCCTACTGGGTTAAGGGCACTCGGTCTGTGACTCACTTAAGAAGCTGATCTCTGCAAGCTGTGCATTACTTCTTGACATCCAATGTTGGAGTAAAGGACTCCATTTGGAACCATAACAAGGCAGAAGGACTCTGTGAATTCTGTAAAATAATGCAAGGTGGTTGTAAGACCTGGATAGGGATTTTTCCCAAGCTCCACGTAGGTGCAAGATTGTCCACACAATAAAGCTATCTTTGTTCAAACTATAGTCTTTAAAGATGGAAAGACATCCTACATTGCAGGAGAGTTCTCGATTTAACATTGAACCCTCACGCTGTGTATGATCCCACACAGGGTTTCCCTGATAAAGCACCAGATCTGTACAGTCACGGTATTGACAAATAACACCCCGATGCAGGGTGGAGTTGGCCTGTTAACAGGTGCGTTGCTTCAGGTGACTATTTGGACTTTGAATTGGTTCTCACAGGAGAGAACAATAGTCACAACCCCAGAAAGTGTGCGTTTAAACTTTAAACCAGTGTTGCCAAGCTATATTAACCTTTTTGTAAAAGTAACCAAAAGGAAGCTTAATGTTTCTTGTGCCTTCCCAGAAGCCCAAAGATGGACTTCTGGCATCACATGAATTTGAATGTAGGAAACCTTTTTCAGCTGAACCAATCTCTCAGAAATTTGGTATTTCAGATAAAAATCTGTTTTTCTCAACTTTTAACAATCTTTTTTTTGTATTACTGGTTTCCTGATGGCAAACCGGGTTTTCCTTGACTAAACTAACATGGCGCTTCACATCCTAAGATTGACGGACCACTGCAATGAGTGCTAAATTGTAAACATGTACCCTTTGTTTACACTCTGTGGAATGAGGAAAACTTCCACATGGATTCAATCCACTGCCCACTCGTATGAATCGGAGTACTTTGAACTGCAAAGGAGAAGGTTCTTTTCTTAAAGCTTTTTATTACATGACAGAAAGAAAATGCTTTGAAACACCCTATTACTGCGCCAAATGATGACTGCAACATATTTGTTGACTAATTAATTGGTTTTATTGGTGGCCCTTTTGTGATGACACGTGTTTCAGCATTTTGACTGCCTTTCTCAAATCAGGGCATATCTTAATAATTAAACAAGTCAAAAGAATAAATATGCACATTCAATTGGACAGTGTAAATACACCAACATAGTCAAAGAATATATAGTTATGTCATAAAAATAAAAAATAATAAATAAAAATGAAACACATCATAGAACAAAGAAAATGTCAATATACAATTGTGTCCAATTTGTAATTGTGTAAGCACACAAACATCCCTTTTATAAGATCCAAAAGAATCCAAATTTGGGAGCAAACCAAAAAGGGCAACGTTAACCATACAAAGACAGAGATTTAGAGTGGGGGGTAGGGGAGATAAGAGGGGTAAAGGAGAAAGAAGAAAAAGCAATAGTTAACTTAAGCACGTTGGTCAAATGGTGAAATTGGTGTCAGTACTGTTAGACAAGTTTCAGGGGGAATTAATCTTACCCTGTGTCTTCGGTCTCAGCCGCTGTATTGGCTAGAAAATGTAGGAAGTTACTGGGGTAAATTCCATCTGTTATAGGAGAAGGAAGGAGAAAGGACACAGAGTGGATAGGAGAAGGAAGGAGAAAGGACACAGAGTGGATAGGAGAAGGAAGGAGAAAGGACACAGAGTGGATAGGAGAAGGAAGGAGAAAGGACACAGAGTGGATAATGATAAATTGTCCTTTTTGTGTTTCATTGTTTTTCTTTTCACGTTTTTTCTTGTGTTATCTGTGCCATTGTACGTAAATGTGTTAGGGCTCTTTTTTTTTAACGTCCCCATTGTTACATGACACCTGTGGTCAATCTGAGCTACTCCTACATGTTCATATAAATTGCCAGTGTGTGTAGACCCTAAAATTACCATTTTCACACACTTTTTTTCTAAAACATGAACTCGTCTTCCATAGACTTTCACCTCACTATTGTGGCATTAACCCCGCCCCCTCCAAAGGCCATTAGCACCAGTCCCATATGATGGGACGGGGCTAATTTTTAAAGGATGTTCCTGCTGCGAACCGGATCCCTTGCAGTGTCCCCATCGTGGAAGGAAAAGAATATTCCAAGATGCCCCCATGGAACGGGAAGCGGGGCTCTGTATGGAGCCCTTCTTCCATTTCCATGGAAGCCTCTGGGAGCCAGAGGGAAGGAGCAGCTGCGGCGAGTGTCACAGCCGAACTTAGGTTAGTGATGAGAATGGAGAAAACATTTTAGAAAACTGGGACGCCGGGTGCGGGAGAAGATGGCTGCAGGGCAACTGGCCACCATCAGGCACCATGGAACACGTGCTGAGAAAGCTGGTTTCAGCCCGCGATCCAAGCCACCTGATTGGTTGGCTCCCCCCACCAGAGTACTAATGCCGTTTAGCACATTTTCCTTTTAGAAGTGGGATCACCTGTATCATATTTATGGCCTCCTGAAGCTGTTACTACACCTGCAGTACTGTAAAATGAAGCCATTTATCTTACAAAATGAAAGCATTTGCTTTCAAACGAGGTCATGTTGCTTGAACATGGTTTACAAACTGGACCAAAGAATAAACAAACATGTAGCATTTTTCATATAACTGTCGAGAGATGTGCAAATCCTTGCTCAGCTACATGTACATCACCCTCACTTAAAGGTTTATTAATTGTTTTAGAAGGAATACAAAACTGCAAACTGTGTGGCTTATCTAGAACATTTTACAAAACCCAAAAGCAGTTTCTAAATGTGGATGACTTCAGTACGATAACTAATAAGCTGACCTATTATCTCATCTAAAGTGGGGGTGCATCCGTTGTGGATGATCGTTGGTGTTGCCTCCACATACATGTGTTCCATGGCACATCCTTAGGTTACACACAAGTACTTCAGGATCATGAGCCCCATTGGCCTCTTCCCCCCATTGTTGTCTAAAACATGCTTTTACATAATTCTTTTTATTGTATCGAATCCTTAGTGATCCTTTCAGCTTGTCAATGTTATAAGAGGATACTGGCAGTACCCTTTCTTGGTATTCACCCCCTGGCTTGTCATAGGGAACAGCAACGGATGGAGATGCTCCTGCGTGGTTATTAGCCCAGGAACAGTACATGGATGCACCTTTGCACATTAATGTAGGGGTGACAATGGAGCGCTGTGAAATGTTCATTTGTCACCATCCCAGCTTTTTGCCTCCTTCAGAGGTCAGGGCTGAAGAAGTGTGCCTGTGTGAGTGGTGTAATGGTGCCCATTCTGAGTGCCTCTGGGTAATGTAGTGCAATGTTTGTACTTTAGGAAGTTATGAGAACTGCCGTGCAGACTCATTAAGAGAAATGAAAGGCACTAGTCAATCCCAACAACTTGCACAGAGACAATACAATTGTTCCAGAGTAATCCTTTTTCACAACCTCATCATTCCTTTTGTGGTTGTTTTCCGCAGTGTCAAAAAGGCAAGGATTCTGCCACTGTCGTTGCACAAGTCATCAAGAACGAAGTCTAACTCAGCTGTCCCCCAAGCACAGAACAGTCAACACACTTTCAAAATGCACCACAAGAGTCCTATGTGCACCAACACAAACTTTAGGGAAAAAGTTATCGATTTACATACATGTAATGATATACATTGCCTCTACGTTCAAGTGTATATAGGACACCAGAATCAAGCAGTCCATGTTGCACTCACAGCCACCTTCTCATGCAGCACTGCTCATGCACTTGGTGATGGCCGCTCCTTCAGTTGACCTTTCCCTTTCCCCTCAAGTAGATGGGCGGAATCCCCTTATATACCGAGATTAAAGACTCCAGTGTCCGTGCTCTTAAATCTGTCTTCTAGGGAGGTGTATTGCCATGTTTGCAATTCAAGTTGTGGAAGAACTCATCTGACGATTCAGCCAGTGAACATTTGCAGGAGAAATGCTTGCCTAGTGTTTTTTGCCTTTGCTTTGCATTCTGGGACTTTACTCTGAATGATTATATTAAAAAAACAAGGACTAAAAGTCCCAGAATTCAAAGACGCAACCGGACTAAGCAAACATGCCGCTGATTGAGTTGGACATGTTGAAAATCATGTTGCAAGGAGCTGAGATATGGAATATTGCATGGAGTGTTGGATATATGTAATGATACGTTTTCTATTCTATTGCACCCTAGGATGGCATGCTGATGGCTTAATGAAGGCTATTCTATTATTGCAAACACTAACTATAATTTGCCAGTATTTCCCTTGCTGTACCTGCCTGGGATAAGGGTGGTAGGGTTGCCTTCAATGTTGGAAATGGACAGCATATTTTGGGTGGACTCTCTCCCACAGCCCCCTTTTGGCAAAGGGGCATGGTCAGAATGATGTGGGTGTGTCTCAAACGGCAGAGCTTTGAGGCGCTTCATGCCAAGCATGCGATGTTCTCAGAAAAAAAGATTTGTAATTTTTTTCTCAAGCAAAATGAAAACGAAAGTAAATGCTACAGATGGCATGATATCATTTATTTACTTTAAAATATTTGTATTGCGTGAGCCATGGACCGGTAGGCATCAGGGCGTAAACAGACATGACGTAAACCCAGTGCCACTCATTATCCTCCTGATCGAAGAGATACTGAAGTGCTGATTCCAACAAATTGCATAGTTTTCAACTTCTTCTTAAAGGGATCTATGGATTTCTGGCATCTAAGATCCAAGGGTAAATGGTTCCAAGCCTTTAGTGGTGTGATATAAAAGGCCCCCTTTTCAACCTTCACAGTCCTGCACCTGGGAAGCATCAACAGTTCCTGGTTTGCTGGGTCTGAGTGCTCTCCTGTGATTTTGTTTGGTGAGAAGGTCTTGCAGATAGAGGTGTAAAAGACACGACCCAGCTAATAAGAGATAGAAGGGAGATCATTCAACCCTATGGAAGAAATCTTAATATGCTTAGATGTGGTCGCACTATACACAAACATAACACAGGGCATTGTTGGAAGTACTGGAAGAAAGACTAATGAGTGAAACAAGAGACACCAAGACCCCAAGTTCCTTTATCCTATGGTGCGCTGAAGTAGCACTCACAGAGAATTATTTCCATTTTAACAGGAACTACTACAAGCAAATTCAAAGAACGGCAATGGGGGCCACATTAGCCCCAAGCATAGCCAAACATTATATGGAGGCATTCAAAAAAGGCATATATATGGAAAGCAGTCCCTTTAAAGATAACATCCAAATATAGAGAAGATATATAGATGATGTGCTCCTAATATGGAAAGGGGATGAAAATACAATGCTAAAGTTCATTTCTTGGATAAACCAGCAAAATCAACATTTGAAGTTCACCTATAACTACAGCAAAGAAGAAATTATCTCGACATCGCAATAAAAGCAGACCTAACGAATGGAGTAGTATATCTAAAACCATACAAAAAACAGACCGTAATGCAATTCTGCAATATCAAAACTTCCATCCAGTCCATATACGAGACAACTTGCCTTTTGGACAATTTTTGAGGCTCAAACGGAACAGCACCTATAGAGAAGACTACAGAGCGGGAGTGAGAAAGCTGAGAAAAACCGAGGATACCCAGCAAGCTTGACAAAGAAAGCAATGAAGAGAGCAGACAACAATAACAGACGCCCTACTAGAGTATCAATGAAAAATAAAAATGATGGTGTAGTGTTTGCAAACACATACAGTAAATTATCAAATAGAATCAGAAAAATCATCTATTGAAATTGGAAGATTCTGGAGAACAGTAGTGTTCCAGTAGAGAAACCACTGATTGCGTTCCGAAGGAGCGAAACCATCAAAGATCTAGTGATGAAAAATTATATCACAATACAAAAAAGAAAACCACCAAGATTAACAGAAAATTGGGGAATGAAGGCACCAACGGGTCATTACCCATGTGGTAATTGCATATGTTGCCAGCAGACTAAGAAAACAAAAATCGACTTGGGCCTGGAGTCAAAATGGAAACAAGAAAAACTGACAAATTGCAACTCGAAATTTGTGGTATATTGCATTTGGTGCCCGTGCAATATGCTTCACGTGGGAAAAACAGAAAGAAAGCTCAAAAAAATTATAATGGAGTACAAGAGCTGCATTAAGAACCGTATACATACAGCACCATTAGTAGGACACTTTATAAAAAAGATGCACGGATCGGAAGAATTAACATGATCAGTTATTTTTCAAGTGAAGGTAAGTAATCACTTCAATATGGATCGAACGAAACTATCAAAGAAAGAAAACAAACTTATTTTCTAACAAGAAGTATGGAATTAGGCCTAAATGAAAGATCTGAATAGATTAGGAATTAGCATAGGAAAATTCCCTCTTACCATTAATAAAATATGGATCTAACGAGTGCCCTGGAAATTGTATATTTACTCTACTCGGTCAGGTAGAACATGAAATAAAAGAAGACTGGAACAACGGTATGATATCTACATAAAAATGAGAAAAGAAAAATAGGAAAGCAACAATAAGCTTTGAAAAGTAACCAAGGAAACATTTAAAACACGGAAATGAATGGAAAAAAGGACCCAACGAAGCCGTAACGAACACGCTATGACTTAATTTCAGATAGAAGTCCTGCGAGAATACGGGCAATGTAGACGGAGGGCAGTAGGTAGCGGAGACAAACGCGGAAGAAGAACGCTAACGGATGTGAAGACTTGCTTCTCCAACGCGAACCCCATGGAAGTGGAATTTTTAAAACGCAGTAAACTTCAATAAGAAGAGGACAGATCATGGTGAGAGGAAAAATATGCAGGAGCGGAAACTCCTGATCGCGAAAAACAGACCAGGAAAGTGGATGGGAACAAAGAATACACCCAGTGAATGTAAGGGAGACGACAAAAATCCTGGTTAGAAGTAGCCAGTAAATTAGGACTACTTAAGCATATCAGAGATAGAACAAAATCTAAATATCTCACCATAACAGGGCGTTTAAGATCAATCTGCAGAAAAACTGAAGAGCCATTAAAGAGCCTAAGCAATATAAAAAGAATAACATACAGAGAGACATAAGAGCCGCCATATAACAACCAGACTAAGTGCCGAACCTAAAGATAGAACCTAATGAGGTAAAGAAAAACAACGCAAAAAGAGGGGAATGTCTATGTCTATGCCTATGTCTATGTGTTTATAACGTGCCGACAGCCCGCGGGCATCAGGGTGTGGAGAACACCTAAGAAGAAAGTGGCATGTTGAAAAACAGCAAGAACTGAAATCAGTTCAGGAAGGACGGGTGATCATATGTATACCAGTGGGAGACTCTGGAAAGTCCGGAGGCTATTGAAAAAGGTGGTTTTTCAGTAATTTCCTGAAATTGCCATAGTTTACTTCTAATCATAGATTCCCTGGGAGGTTGTTCCAAAAGTTGGCTGCTTCAAATGGAAAGGCTCTGCTCCCCCCTGCTGCTCGTTTCACCCTGGGGATAACCAAGAGGCCTGTGTCGGCTGATCTCAGGTTTCTCCTAGGTATGTAGAGTGCAAATTTCTCTTGGAAATATCTTGGCTCTGTGCCATATAGGCATCTGTGGACGATCGTCATGGCCTTAAAGTAGACTCTTTCTTCAATTCTGAGGCAGTGAAGATCTTTCCTTGCAGCCGATATGTGATTTCCAAATTTAATTTTCTTAACAATGCGAACGGCCTCATTTTGCATGACCTGGCAACGATGCAGCTCTTTCTTGGTGGCCCCCACCAATACCGCGTTGCCGTAGTCGAGACGGGATAGTATGATCGCTCTTGCGATGTTTGCAGCGTTTGCTTCACTTATGTAAGGTCTAATGGCTCTCAACAAGCGCAAGTTTTTGTGTAGATAGTTTACTTGTGCTTCGGCCCCCACTGAGGCTTCTACCAACATCCCAAGTGTTTTGACTTGGGGTAAGACTGGAATTTTGGCTTCTTTTATTCTAAAATCCCTATATTGATCTCCTAGTTTGGATCTCGCATGCTGAGCTCCAAAGATCATGAGCTCAGCCTTGCTATTGCTGAGGCACATCCAATGCGTCTGCATCCAGATGTCAATGATTTTATAGACTTCTTCTACTTTCTAGAATATAGTCTCCCGTCATTTCAGAATGTGATTAATCGTGTTAATAGTCGATTAGAAAGGCATGTGATATCTTTTTCTCCTTACAATTGCACAGGTCAACAGAAAGGTGACACTAGAAAATGTTCTGGAATTATAAGAGGCTTATTCGAGAATAAAAACTGCCAGAAATAAGGTGGGAAGGGAAATTTACCCTAAAGATATCCCATAGGTAATTATGGAAAACAAAAGATTTGGACTAAAAGATTACCGAGAGTTAAGAGGATACATAAGAGTCACGACAGTATCATGGTGTGACAGGTTGATGAAAATTGAGAAGGATGTAATAGAGGAAATAGAAATATGATAGGGATTAATTGACCCATCAGAAATATATGTGTATACAGTATGTAGAAGTTGAACTACATTGAAATACTGGTTACTAAATGAACCGTCTTTTCACCTTGTTTTCACAGACCATCATGCAGAGGTTGACCCAGAGTCAAAATAGAAGGGACAGAAAAAGGTCTAGATCCCAGGCGAAAATTTGGGACAAGCAGCAATTGAAAACAAAAAAATGTCTTTGTATTGTGTTTTCTTCCCCTGAAGAATTTCCTGGCTTAAAGTATGAGAGGTGAGGAATGAAACATGTCGGGTATGTTTTTGAATGATTAAAGAATGGATAGCTAAGTGAAAGATCACCAATGTTAAAGTAATCCGAAGCCTATCAGTTTGTATCACATGCTATAAAAGACTGACAGAAAATATGTTTTTGTGATTAAAACCATTAACACAATAGATTAAAAAAGAATTGCTGCATGACAATTTGCTTAAGAGATAGTTTGTCAGAATAAGAAATTGTTGTATCGAAAGTAGTAATATTAAAAGAATCTGAGAAAATCAAATATAAAAAATTGATTGTCAATTAAGTGTTTTTTTTAAAGAATAAGAATGTTTTTACTATATGAAAATAAAATTGTGATATTTTTTGATACAAAAACGAGATGTGGTATGTCTAAATGTAATAAGTAGAGACATACGTTTAGGGACAAAAGTGAATGAGGATGAGAAAACAGGGGACCCTTTGCAAATATGATATGATATGATATGAAGATGTTGGCTGTGTACTAAAGAGGGCTGTTGTAAGGAGGTCCAAGACACAAAATATTGGTTGCTATCCTCTAGTCTCTTAGATTTGTGAGTCTTGCAAATAGAGGGGTGTGATGCTGGAAATGCATTGGAGGGACAGGGCCTCCGTATCCTTCTCCTTTACTGCTTTTTATCGTGTGTTCTGTCGTGTTTTCCGCGCAGGAGTTCATGTGGGACTCCTGGCGGTGCAGCTCTTTCTTTTGGTTTGGTGGACGGACCCGTGGGATACCCTTATGGCACCCATGGGTGGGGGTACAACCCTGTGCCCCTGTTTTTGGGCACCTGTGGGTGGCCCACAGAGCAGGGTCTGGGCTGGTGGCAGCTCCATGCTGAATTTGACAGGTGCGCGGAGTATCCTCCATTTTGGATACCCCGGCCCTGCCATTGGGATCAGTTGATCCCTGATGGAAAACAAGATGGCCCCGGTGGCCTCTTGCTTTCTATTACCCATTACCTTGTTTTCCCAAAGTCCTGGGAAGCCCTGACTCTGCCCCTTCCCCCTGACTGGCTGTTGGATGGAAGTGCCATATATGGTGTTGTTGTGAAGGCCCAGTCAGACTAGCTGGAGCCTTCCCGGTGATGTATGTTGTGGGTACCTCCTGTGGGTGGGACCTGGGTGAATAGAGTGTGTGAGGAATATGCTTTCTGTGTTGTTGGTGTCTAGTATCTGGTGGTTGACACAATGACTGAGACAACCCTGCCCGAAACCGGTATGAATGCAGCTTGGAGTGTTGAATGGCTCGGTACTTGTCCCAATACACAACTTGTTGTGAGTGTCTGGAGAGAAGTGAATGGCCTGAATACCTCGTGTGCCTGATTGGCTGCCTGCCTGCATGAATGCCCGTAGTCGTGATTGGATGCTTGAGTGTGACCCAGCGGAATGAATGGGAGATCAACAGTATATCTGGGGACCTCTCACTGCTAGGAATCGTGTTCAGAAGCTGAAGTCCACTACGAGTAACTGGATTAACTGATGCTTGGCCTTGAAGCCCTGCTGGACGAGAAGAAGTGCTGTTGCTTTCCTTCACAATCTGAAAGCTGCTGTGCCTCCAAGGACTGACCCAGAGAGGACCTGGTAAGGCGCCCTGTTCCCGAGCTACGAGGGACCATCGTGCACAGCTGATCTTTGCCAACGCTCCCTGGTAGGCAGACCTACGACAGGCTGCCGACCCGATACGGGGACTGCTGCGGAACTCCAAGGAGAAGCACTCGCACTGTTGTCCGCCACTGTCGACGACCGGAGCCGCCATGCTCCCGTTTGCCTAAGAACTTCCATTGATCATCGGACACTCTCGTCTGCATCGTCACCCGCTTCTCTCCTGCTGGGGAAGGCCCGACCATTGACGCGCCGAGGAGCATCCACCGGTGGGTTTCCCGCCACCTAAAGACCGCAGAGACGCGATGACTCAACGCCCTTGCTGGGCCACAGTTCTTCATCATCTCTTTGCGGTCCAGAACTATTGTCACTGAGGTGCCCCGCATGCCTCTTCCTTGCAGGACGCCAACGCTCTGTCGCCGACGAGCACCGCTAGGAACGAAGCTGCCACTTCCCTGCCGTAGTTCACTCTGTTCACCGTCGGACGTTCGACGACCGTGACTCCCGCCTTAAAGGGAGGGCACTCAAGAAGGGCCGTCAATTCCCCGACACCTCTCGACGATCCGTGGCACCCACCTGAAAGGGAGGCACTCAAGAAGGATCGGTTGGTGCATCGTCGGAGAACTCTACTCCACCAGGTACATTGGGGGGGGTAAAACCTTAATAGGAAGACTATCGAACAATATATGGACTGGGCTTGTGCTATATATCTTTATTTACAGGTTGCCCAGGTTGGGGGGGGATCTCCACACAGAACTGTGCCTACTGGTAGGGGTCAGCATTCTGCCTATTGTTTTAACCATCTTACGTTCCTGCCTATCTCTACTGCTGGTTTACTCTTTATTGATCTGTGTGACATTTTAACCGTACAGTTGATGCACTCTAATGAGATTCGATAACATTAGTGGTACCACTCTAGATGTGTATATATTTATCATTATTGACTTCCAAGTACAAAGTGCGTTATTGTGATCGTGTACATACCTTTGAATATTAATTATATAAAGACTGTGTTTTCAGTAATATAGTGTGTGGACATTCCTTTGTGGGGGTTCGGGGACTACACTGTACTTAAGCACCAGCCCGCATCACCTCCTGAGAAGCTAGGCCTTGATTGCTCGACTACGTTACCAATAATAGAGAATCTTGGCTGGGGTCCTCTGTGCCTCTCCTCTACCATATAAAGAGCGGAAGTACAGATACCCCCTACCGGTCTTTACAAGGGGCATTCGGCCCTGTGTACGTTTGGATATAATAACTAATAGGTGGAAAAGAAGCCTAGCCTCTACAAGGAGCCAGTGCAATACTCATCTTTCGACAGAAACGTGGTCTCTCCGGGCTAATCCTATGACCACACGCGCTGCCCCATTTTGAACCACCTGCAGCCTATTACAATCTGTTTTACTCCGCCCAGCGAGCATGCTACAATAATAGTCTATTTTGGACCCTACTATTCCTCTTGCGATTGTTTCAGCGTTTATTTGTGAGATAAAAGGACTGAGCTGAGCTAAGAGCTTGATGTAATAGACTGACACAAGGCTACCAACATGTTCCTTCATATTGATATGTTGATCAAAAATGATGCCTTGAATTTTAACCTTCTTTTGAGGAGTTATCTTTATATCACCAATTTGAAAGCTCTCATAGGATGGTGCAAGCTTTGATAAAATGATATGGGTGACAACAACCATCAACTCTGTCTTTTCTCAGCTCGGCTACAAATTATTTTGCACCATCCAGCTCTCTGAGGGCATAAACCCTATTCAGCTCTGCTTAATCCTCTGCATGTGTTCCAGACATGGGGCTGACACACTGCGTGTCAACCGCATAATTTGTGAACACCACCCCCTCTTGTTCCAAGAGGACAAAAACATGGTGGCATAAATATATTATATATGCAGGGTGAAATACACGATCACTGCGGCACACCATATTTTAATGTAATAGGCGGAGCTACTGCCTCCTCGTGATATACTCTACTCTCCCTGTTATCTAAGTATATAGCTATCCAGCGAGCTGCTGTCAGTGAATAATGTCTAACTTCCCCCAACCTGGTGACCATGATTGAGTGGTCCACCAGGTTGAAGGCGGCCGTGAAATCAAGCAGCATCAGCATGGATGATTTATTTTTATCCAAGCATTTCAAGAGCCTACACTTCAATTAACGTAGTGCAGTCCCCGTTCCGAACCCCTTCCTGAACCCTGATTGACGAAAATTAAGAATGGGATATTTGTTCAAGTGATCTGCAATTTGCACATACCCAACACGATCCAATATTTTTAACAAAAATGGTGTGTTGGTAATTGGCCTATAATTGAGTGGAACATCAGTTGATAAACCAGGTTTTTTCCAACTAGGAGTGACCCACCGGCACCTGACCTTCCGTAAGCGGGGTATTCACAAATTTTCAAATGGCTTCAAGCAAGGTGGCAGGACACATTTTAATAATAATGGCCAAGCATTTTGTGGCCTTTAACTGTTCCACTACAACTGACAGATCAGCAACCGTTATGTTAGAAAAATTGAATTGGGGGATAGATGAACATCTATCATGAACCTCCATCACAACATCATCTGAGGCAGTGGTTTGGTTTTCTTTCTTACGGGTTTTGTCTGACCTAATGCCATTCAACTTTCCCTACATGGCTTTGTATTTCCAAACACCAAGCTGCATCCTTTACTAACAAACCGGAGTCAGGGGAGAACGTAATTTTTTTTTTTCCTTCAGGATTTTAAAGCGCTCCTTAACGTCAAATTGTGCGTTCTGTATTCTAGAGTTCAAGGAGTTTTTCTTTGTGTCAATGACCGCTAATCTATATGTTTTGGCTGGTCCTTTGTAGGCTGCCAGTGCTCCTGCAGCGGGGTTAGATTTCCACATATAAAAGTTTCAGAGTAGAACATTGGAGTTTTTTCAACAGAGAACCATGATTTGTTTTTCTTCCCTTCCTTAACCCTTTTCTGTTTAAGTGGAGCTAGAGAATTTGCAATGTTATCAATATTTGATATGAGATTTTGACATCCCGTCAGAAGATTTTTGAGAGATGAGATTAATCATTGGACACAACAAAGGTTCGATTTGTTCCCGGGTGAGCATCTTAAGGTTTCCTCCCAGAATCCTTGAGTCCTCCCACCCTTAATTGTCCTCGGAAAATCTGCCTGTATTATAAAGTGTACAAATTAACGATCCGACCACGGAGAGGGCGATGCTTGAAAATCTTTAGAGATTACCCTAAGAAACACAATGTAAGGTATGCCACAGGCAATGGGTTGGCATGCAAATATTTTGCTCAAACCCTGGGTTATACAAAACCAACTCCAATTCGGAGGCAAGAATATCTAAATCACCCTATAGTAAAAAAACATTTATTGGGTTTCAGGAGGGGGAGAGCAGATAATTAGGCAGTGCAGTAATAAAATCACCTATCAGAGACAGTGGTCTATACATTAAAAGTACATTCATGGTCGATTCAGCATTAAAGGCCAATTTTGACATGTAAAGACTCTATCGCATCCATGATTTGTACACAGATTGCCAACAGACAGCAGGTTATAGTAACGCAAAACACAGAAAGAAGGGCAAATCAAGTTGTTTTGTGCAGTGTTTTTAGGGCTGGAATATTCCTTTTTACAAAACGGCCCAGATGCTTTTTTTTACCATCAACGTCATTCTCTTTATGTTCCTGAGCCCTGCAAGCAATGTAATTTGCATCCCACCGTTGCCAAGCTCTTACATATTTGGCAGGATCAAAGTCTCTAAGGGGTGGGCCATTGCGGTGCAAAAACAGATGACTGGCTCTGTCGATGTGAAGACTGCTCCTCCGTTGCATGATTGTGTTGTTCAAAACCTGGAAATTGGGTGAACCAGAAACCCATTGCTCTTTGCCTGAATGGTCAATCTAACGGCAAACTACAGCTCTAGTACAAATGGAATGGTATAAGATCCTGATCAAAGGAATGCACCACAGTGTGAGTTTAGTTTCCAAATTATTTATTCTGAAAGGGGCCCTCTGATGACATGTGTTTCGGCACACTTAGTGCCTTTTTCAAGTCAAGGGCATTTCTAACAACTAACTTAAATATTGATTTATCAAATAAATGCAAAGTATAAATACAAATCCAAAATAAGACTGACAATTGAGAGTGGTGAAGGGAGGGCATGTTTTAGGTTAGAAAATGCATAAAAAAATAATATAGGAGATAGGAGAAAAGACAAAAAAATATACAATCCTTATTTGGTTCTTGACATATATATCATGAGTACAGTAATATTGTCCAAGTATATTGTCATATTCTTTGCTAAATTTCTTATAAAATGGTCTTACACTTTTTGATAGGTCTCCGAATGAATCTTATAGTACGTTTGATCAATTCCTATGGTCTAAACATCCTGTTTATGATGCACAGTTATTCAAAGACAACCCGTGTGTTCACATTTTGTTGAAATGAGCTTTTATTAATGGGGTATTAGCAAAGTATATATATCATGTTGTTCATCAATTTGATATGTTCTTTCACCCAATTAATATAATAGTGCATAATGTGGCAATTGTCTTACCTAATGTGTCATAATCACTCTTGTGTCATTTCTTGTAAATAATACAGGTTAATCCCACCTGTAATGCAATATATCTTGTCATTGTTTTGTGAGACATCAAACTAGCTTGTGTTTGCTAGGTTTTGAGGCATGCAAGCTGTTCAGCATACCCCACATTACAGTTATGTTTAGATACACAGATTTAGTCTATACGGTCTGAAAATATCCCACTGTCATGTGGCTTTGCCTATTTGTGTTTTGTCTACACTTCTCGTTCAAGATATACGGTTAAAAATGGCTGTGCATTCTTAAACGTGACCACATTCTCATTGTGGTTGTGTTCACACTTGCAATTGCGCCGTGTGATTAATATAGTTCATGCAAGAACTAGAGTCTACCAAACTGAGCGTTTTATTTCAAAAACACGCACCTAACAGATTTCGTGCAAACTAGCAGGGATAGCATAATATTCATATCCTAGTTCCTATTATTAGTCGTCTGTCAATCAAACTTCATGTTACCGATTGTAAATTCTGTCTCTCGTGTCGGCTTTCCTGTTAACACGGGAATGCCGAGCTAAGCTACTAATGTTATCTACCGTTGCCATGGTGTCATGGCATGTCTGTTTTCTCTTTCTGAACTCTGTGTGTCTTCGGTCGCAATGTTTTGGGAACAAGCATGTCTGGGTACAATATCCCTAGTGTGCTGTTTCCTAAACTGCAGTACTCGTTATGCTGGCATTGATATGCTAGCGAATAACTAACAAAAAGTAAATGTGTTCTAACCTATCTTAAATCCTTTTTAGTTTACTTTCTATTTAGACTCGGGTTTATCTGATTACATATTAAAAACCGTTACAAAATATATTAGCATAAGATATAATGTGCTTACGCGATCAAAAAGAGAAACGAACATCCTCGCATATCAAAATTGTTTGATTCTTGCATATATTACTCCTCATTAAATCATAGAAATAATTGGTCTCCTCTCCTTTTAACTTTTTCTTTCTCCTCTTTTCTCTTTTATCTCAGCTGTAAATGGTCCAAAGCCCATGTGTGTCTCAGAATATGACTGTGCTGTCATTCAAGTGGTTAATTATCTATTTGTCTTGATAATGGATTAGTGTTGGTAGAACTGACCTGAATATGTCCGGTTAGGCATATAGATCATAGTAGCTGGAACATTCTGCAAAATAACCATTAATCAGCTTGTATATTAACAAAAAGATCTTTGGATTGCTATTTACAAAAAAAAAGCCATCTCATTGTCTTTGTTGAGGCCATATTCAAAGGTCCTAAATTCACACATTAATCTGGCCTCTGTTTGACGAAGCACATTCTCGCTATTTCCACCTCCACATTCCACATTTTGTTCTACAAATCATGGTCTCTTTGATCTTCATTCTGTTACCATGTTTGTCTTGAAAAATGTCGGTACTTGCGTGGGCATGTTTGCATAATGTGCAAGTCCCACATTTCCTGAAGCCTGCGGTATCCAATTTTAACCAGGTTTACATTGGGATGTTTAGTCTCTCAGGGATCAGTGATGGACTTAAATTGTTTCTGAGCGTCTTGACCTTACTTTATGACCGTTCCACAAATCTGGATATGTGTGGGTCCAACATTAGAAGCTTCCAGTTTTTCTGTAGAATTTTCTTTATATTATAGTTGTCGTGACAAAATTTGTTCATGAAGATTTCTATTTCATTTCTATTGCACTGGTAAATCTCAAGATTTGATCATGTTCCTGCATTCATGATTAATCCTTCTGGATTAGGGTTTGTTCTTGTGTTACATTCTTCACCCTATCCCGGGCTTGTTTGGTATGTTTCCATTGATATCCTCTTTGTTTGAATAGTGTAGAAATTAGGCCACATTATTCCTCTTAGTTCGATTGGTCTTGGCAGTTTCTTCGTGCACCTATGAATTTGCAAGTTGGTATATTGCGTTTGACAGGTTCATGATGACCGCTTGTTCCGTGTAGAGTGGAATTATCCTGTTTTTGGTTTTGGTAAATAGTTGTTGTTTCACTACGTAGATCGTTGGATCCAAAAAATTAATATTGTTTTGACTACTTTGTGCAGTAAATTCGATTCCTAGTACAAATGGGTTATACCCTTTACCCAAAAATACAGTATTATAGACTTGTACTCATGGCTTGCCCTCGGCCAAATAATATATTTTGTCTATTGTGAGTTTTTTGGATATCATTTCAATCTTGATTTATTGACTATCTGGACATTAAAGTTAGTTAAGCCCGACATCGCAGTCTATTCAGCCGATTCCTGTTTCGACGTAATTTCTTTTTCAAGGCGGATACCGTTAATCCATTAATAACAGAAAATATATAACCAATGGTTTGGTGACAAAGCAAAATAGTTGTGCATATAATCATAAAAAGAAAGACAATTAGAGGTTTTTTTTGTATGTACCACTCACAGGATATGTGTGCAGATAAGGAGTACAGAAGAAACACCGGGGAAACAGAAACTGGTGTTGGACAGGTTGCTAATAAAGCATTTTTTTAAAACATTAAAACATAGTTTTATGTCTTCAATGTATTCTCCTAGAAATTAAACTTCATACCATAAATACGTGAAACACCGTAGTACTGGTACATACACACGCATAAGATTACTGCTCTATATCCATTACTAATAAGTTAGACTTCCCGAAAGCAGAAGTGACTGTGTGGTGATGGACCAATAGAATAAGTGAATTCTGTCTAGTGTCATTTGCCATTTTTTATTAGTCTCCAATAGGCCATTGCCTATATTTGGTTGTTTAGTATCGGACTCACCCTGATCACTGTATAGGTGCTCTGTAAAATGAATTGAAAGGATCAGATGTCAGACGTTACGCCTAGAAGATGAGCTCCCTAAATTAGAGCTATGCCTATACCATAGGTCAGCGGTATTCACATGGTGGGGCCCGCAGGGGGCTGTGAGAGCCCGGAAGAAATGTAAAAAAATAAAAATAAACTTGAAGCATGACAGGCACCAATGAAAGTGTCCCACAGTTGTAAATGGATATTCATTCCTTTAGTCAGACTGTTTGCATAGTACCCAAGGGAGTGCTTTGTTTTAAAATGTAAGTAAATTGTGATATTTAAAGAATAATTATTCAGCAACAATGGTCAAAATTACTAACTGCATATTGAAGTAACTCATCAAACTGGCCCACATTGGCCAAAAAGTTGGCCCATTTTGACTGGCATACACTAGCATTATGCATTTTTGGTACAGGCATTGCCCTATTGCCCTATAGGCCAGTCTGAGCTTGGCGGCTCACCCAGTAGCCCCCTCACCCATTATGGAGGTGCTAAGGAGCCATCCCAGTAAAACAATGAGCACTCACTCGGCTGCTTTTTCCAGCTGATGGAGTGCTCCTGGGCTGGCTGAACTGCCCTGCGCCTCCTCGCACATACGGACAGAGCAGCCTGGAACAGGGCGTTTCAGCACCCACACACAGGCCAATGCAGAAGGTATGTTTATGTTAATTTTTATTTTAAACATGTGTATGGATGCGTGTATGCTTGTGTTATGAGTGAGTGTATGGTGATGGATGCTCGTGTGAATGATAGTGATTGCTGTATGAATGTGTGTGTGTTAGTTTGTTTTGGTCCGTTGAGCTGAGTTTGGTAAGTTGTGGATAGAGAGGGAAGGAGGGTTGTACAACAAACGCATTTTAAAAATGCCTAAATGCCTTTGTTGCACAATTCCCCCTACCCACCTGCCAAAATCAGCTCTGGCCCACGGACTGTGTTGGGAACGGGATGGGGGAGCCCAGGTATGTGGTGGGAGCAGGATGGGCGGGAACCATGGGATAGTGGTGGGAGCAGGAGGGGGAGAGCCCAGCGACTGGGTAGAAGTGGGATGAGGGAGCCCAGCGACTGTAATGAGAGCAGGTGGGGGGAGCCCAGAGACTATACTGGAAGCAGGGTGCGGTGACAGCGTGCAATACATATTGTCCATTTGGCATTTTTGGGGTGGCCCGGCATGCGCAAATTGTGCTCAGGGGGGGGCCCTGGCCAAAATATTTTGAAGACCACTGCCATAGGTGAATGTAATGACTTACCTTGTGCTGTTCTAACTTTTGGTTTGATGCAACCATGTTGGATTGCTCAGCTAATGTTCAATGACTGCATGAATTAATAGTTGACAGTATGTTAGTTTTGAAATCACTGATCTCCTTTGGCTAAACAGTATATATTTCCCTGTTTTACCTTAATCTGTTATCTTCTGAGTTCCTCTATACGTGCGCTCTTGGCCAGTAGATATACAGATATCAAGAGTCAATGTCTGCAAAGAATGCGAAAAAAAAACAATCAGTAAGGTAGCGAGATGGGCGCAAGAAACCTTCTGTATACGATAATCGGCTAAATGTCTAAGTTCCACAAACCAATGCTTGTTGAGTAGTATTAGGCTAAAGTCACTCAACCCAAACCATAATTTTCTTTTTCGGAGTCACCTGAGAGCTTCTTTCAACTGTCGGGTGCCATTTTGGATTCCTATTTATCCTTACTGTGCGTGCGACCTCGGATGCACATTACGCGTGACCTCGTACATGTCTCCAAGCCCGTAAGTTTGCATCGGTTTTGGTCGCATTATTAATGATTCTCTTTAGGTTCCTACTTAAATTAAAGTCTTTCAATTTAATCTAAGCTTCCCGGATTAAGTATTGGATTTGATTGTGTCATATATATGCTATGATAAATTGCTTTCTGAATCAGCGCTGGCATGATTTTTGCAGCATTTTGGGTGCTTCATAGGTACACTTGATTTGTTGAAAACAGCAGTATTAAATGAATATTTCTGTTTAGACTACCTTGTGAGAATAGTTATAAGTCTACACAGAGACATGACACTTGCTTTAGTAATGCATCACATTACAGGCATACATTTTACAGACAGAAATGAATGAGCGAAAATAGATACCAGCCTGTATACTATGACAAGAAGATGTGCATTTCATGTTCTGAATTAAGACCTTCAGTGGTTCTGCGTAATAGACGTATACATGTGGATTCTAAATATCTCAGTGGGAGGGTCCGGTCACCCTTATGTTTACCACATTTGGCTTTGGTAGGCCCTATAAATTTGAGTCAACTTTGTCATGCATCTGTTGATATATTTGATATTCTTGTGCAAGGGGGAGCCTGAGATCCTGACTGCTGAGACTGTATATATGTCCTCTAATGCATACTCTTAATAGTCTGATAGTACTTAAAATGTATAGTTTTTTACACACACAAATGACAGCATAAACAATGTGTGGTTTTGCAATTAATGAAATCATTTATCTGAAGAATTACAGTGCCTTCCTTGTAGACACATTTGTCACAATTTCAATGAGCATATTGACACATGCTACAAGTGCCACACTTGTGGAACCCCTTCAGCGTTTTGAGCCAATCACTTCCTCCTGTTAGATTTATTTTGGTATTGTCTAGAATTGAAGTTCACAAGATTTCTAATAGTCTGTGTCCGAGTAAAAACACATTTAGGCCTGTTGCCCAGATAATGTTTCAGGTCTGCAGCCATACATAAAGGGTGCCAGTGTCTCTGTACAATTTGATATAGCATCCTTGGAGTCTTATGTTACAATATCCACGCTCTGTTCTGTATCTTGATCAGTTTTCCAAGTGTGTTGTAACATGTCATTTCTGATCAAGGTTAATATTTTATTGTGCAATTCTGTGACTTTGAGTGAATAACCCTACTGCGTAATATTTGTTATTAAATGACATGCTTGTATAAACTGCACTTCTTCACTGCAGTTCCTGCCTGCTCTGTGAAATTCACTCCCTGGTATATTGGTAATGGTGGTTTGACGGTGGCAACTGCTGGCATGTAGGGTAGAATTGACTTATGTAGGCTTACGGTATGTAGTAGTCTCTATTTTACCATTTTTCTTTTTTTTTAATTCTTTTTATTGGTATTTTAAACATTACAAAACATCAATAATTCAACTCCCCTCTAATCCCTTCCTCCCCCGGTACATTCTGTGGAGTGTTAACTCGTTTCATCTTCGGGTGATCGCTTGTTGGTGCCGCAGCTTATAGCCTCTCAACAATTCTAGGTTGAGTGTAGCAACTTGTAGTTTAGGACTTTATAATGGTCGGTTTGTCCTTCCCTCAGGTAAAGCTGGGTGGGTGAGTATTTAGGTGCCTACCCTTTACTATTGGGTAGTCTGGAGTTGAGTTAGTAAGTTTTATTATTCATGTCTGATCCGTTAGGGAGCACCTTGCAATGAGAGAGATCCCTCCTTCTCTGTATCAAATTGTTTCAGTAGGTAAAGTGTGTATGCGTCCCACATTTGCCTATTCCCCATTGGTTACCCTGCATATTCCCCCACCTAGACTCCATATCGTTACTTTATTTTTTTTATTTTTTATTTGTTTGGCTGAATTATTCAACCTTTCAAAATTGTTTACATAATAAAAATATTTCATTTTACACAAAGTTAATTTTTTTACATCAATTGAGACATTAAAAAACAAGGAAGAGAAAGAAGCAGAAAGCTTCATAAAATATGCTTTGACTAATAACGATAATTCATTCTTCAAATATGCCAATGTGCAGTTTGAATCCCTGTAATTCACATTGTACGTCGTATATCACCATATAATGTTCAAACTAAATGTGAATCTAGTTTAATTGAGGTGGAATAGCAGTATTAACAAACTGAACAAGAGCAATATGAGTGGCTGTTTTCATATTAGTCTATAGAAAATTCCATATTTCATCTTTAGTATGTGAGGATAAAAATGTACAGCATTTATTAAAGTATCTAAACCGAATGGAGATTAAAGCAGGACATTCAACTACCAAATGGCAAAGAGTTTCACTTTGGTGTGGATCATTACAATAGTGACAGGCAGTGTGATCTTTAGGAATCAAATGTCTTCTAGCCAGAATCCTGTTTGTCAAACATAGATTCAGACGAATACGTAGCATTTGAGATCTAACAAATTTTGAAGGACATTTGACTAGATAGGTTTCCATGATACAAAATCTTTTGAGAGGACACCATAACACCACAATCTACATATTCAAGACCTTGTTTACGGCTGGTAATCCAGTCAAGGCGATGCAATTTCATTTTGGCCTCGGTGGGATTCAACAAAAGGAGTTTGGTTGTAATATCAGCGTCCAATAGTGCACCTAGAACACACTTTGTCCATGTCTTAGGAAGTTTAAGTCGAGATGTAAGAAGGTAGTTCACAAGAATGCCCAAAACATTAGGGGATGTTGCGCCTATTAAACATTTTCTATAAGGTACAGAATTTCCACAATACTTGGCTATGGATGCAGATAGCACCTAGATTGGAGCGTAATAAAGGTAACGGTGTACATTTTGGAAGACCCAATACTGACTTCCAAAATTTGGCATCATAACGATCCCAGAGAGTTCTGGGTTTAGGTGGACCTGTTTCTGCTCCATAAATCATTATCGGGATGACCTTTAGCACTAAAATTAATAGCCTTAAGGTCCATATAGTGCACGTAATCCAAGCAGGTAAATATATGTCCAAATACTAAGTAATGGCAAAGTTCAGCAAGACAGCAAGGGAGGGGTCTGGGGCAAAGTGGTGCTTCCGCTTAGTGCACCGTTACAATATAGTATATCTTCGGACCACTGGGTTATCTCCGGGCATGGTCTTCCTCCCCACACCATTGCCACCCTCTGTTTGGCTAGTATCAGCAGAAGGCCCACTAAATTGGGCAGTAGGATGAGCAGTCGTTGTTCGGCTTCCCAGGTTTCAACAGAAACACCAGAACTGCTTCTCTGAAGGTGTCTGGTAAGCGCCCAGTGTCAACCGCCTCTTGGTATACCTGCAGTAAGTAAGGGGCCAGCTTGTCGATATAATCTTCGTAAAATTTGGCGTGAAACCGTCCGTGCCAGTGACCTTCCCAGATGGTAGAGCTTTGATCGCCTCCTTGACCTCCGCTAGTGTTAATGGTCTGGTCAGCCATTCCCTCTGACCATTCGTACACCAGTATAGCCCTATTTAGTTCAGGTATGAATCCATTTGTCAACTCGTTCTTGCCCTTCCAACAAAGGTTCTGTTAAGTCCTCATCACGGAGTGATGGGACAGGCGGAAAAAGAACAAAGGGTGGAAGCTCGCCCAAACAATAGTCATGGACTGCCATGTCTATTGTTGCAAAAAAGAGAATATTTTGTGCCAAAAATTAGGCATGTGTCGTCTGCTATTCAAATGAATTGTTGAGACTTTTTTTATGCATTCTTTGTCAAGCAGAGGCAGTTTAAAACAAGAATAAAATAGATAAAAACAAAGATTGATTAGTTAAAAACGTCCTCTTGTCCGGTGCTAGATGTGAGTTTGTACGTACACCATTGAGGAGGACTCACTGCTCTGTGAGTTACTTGCAGTTTTTGAGATTTGTTTAGGTTTTTACAGTGAAACCCCACCTAACCAGCAGAGATTCCTATAAATCATTGGTTCCCTCTGTCTAGTATTCGTGGACTCTCTATCCTTGTTTCTTAGACGGAGTTGAAAGAGCCCTTAGTCTCTGAAGTTGTTTGTTTAACTAGACTGGGTTGTTTATGAGCCGATCGGTTTCAGTAGACTGGTGTGGATATGCCACTTTCTACAGGGCTATGAAAAGGCACCTGCCTTGTCTTGTTCTAGTACAGCATTGTCTGTAGTTATAAGTAATGGGCCTACCTGTAGGGGTGTCAGGAGCGGAGGTAGGAAAAAGATACATGTCCCAGGTACAGTTTCTATATAAACTGCCAATCTGTTGTGGTATATATCATACAAGAGGAAAGAGGCTTACCCCATCCTTGGATTCACTAAGTTCCTTGACTTTGTATGGGGTTAGTGGTGGGCATGGTCGCAGGATGCCAGTGCGCGCATTTCTCTATCTCAACCGCGAGTACGTGGGAGTGAGAGGGCGCGTGCAAGGCAGGGCGAGCATCTTAGCTTCTGCAATGTCGGAATACATCTGCAGGGACTGGCAGTCTGCGCATCGTTTTTGGAACGCGGCTGATAACTTGTTACAATGTATAGTTGTTGCCATGACGCTATGAGAGTCACGTGGGTACAAACAAAGATGGCGGCCTGGTCGCTAAGGAAAGGCCGCCATCTTCAAGTGTTTTGCAGTATCTGTTACTGTCACGGACGCATAATAATAAACACATCGGAATCATCCGTGTCGGAACCATCCGTGTCGGAACCCCCAGGTGTCATCACTATTATAGCTGATTGTAGAGCAATCTGCTGTCAGTATACAAATTACATTCATTTTCTACAAAGTTGATTGCAGATATGCACATTTTAAGTGGAATGCTGTATGGCAGCTCCCAAATATGTTCAGTTCCCATGGTGTGTGTGAGAGGTATAGGTATCTTACATATCTCGCTTGTCACAGGATTGCTAGAAAACAAGAGATCTGTGTTTGTGGGTGTGATAGTAAACCTCAGAGGACATGTCCTGCAGAGTGGGGGATGAGCCCTCAGTTGTAATCTGCTGTTCACTAGTGCATTTCTTTCAACAGTGTCCGTTTGTATGTTAGGGATATCAACGCTAATCACATGTGCACGTTATTTCATACATACAAGATTGAGATCATAGACACAAAATCAAATTCATGAATGTCCCATGTCCATTATAAGTTCTGCAGAGGTGTTATGTGTCATAGTCCCGAACTCATCTGGTCTGCTAGCTTGGGCTGAAGGACCTATTATCACATGGTTGCCAGTGTTTGCCAGCTTCAAGGTTCATTTAGGCATGGTATGTCGGGCTTCAGACGGAAAATCCATAGTGTTCCCTTCTGTACACAAGGTTCTGAATGCTACCTCCCCTTCTTGGTATGAGATCTTTTCGATGATTGACCATGTGAAGTCAGATGGTTCATGTTTGGATATTAAATGTTCCACCATCGGGGCAGTCAGTTTCTTAGTGCGTATACATGATCTGTGTTCTGCAAGTCTGGTCTCGATGGAACGTGTGGTCATGCCCACGTAGGACTTTTGACAGGGGCAGGTGATGCCATATGACATTACTACTGTTGAATTTAGTCAGGTTCTTTTGAATCCATGGGTAATGCCAGCCTATGTCGATACTTGTAGATCTTTTTGTAGTGGCACAGACACTACATGTGCCACAGGGTGTGTTCCACCACGGGATTTTGATTCCACAAGGTATTTTATTTGGATTCCGTTTCTTTGTAGGTGTGGACAAGAGTCTCGTAGATTCCGCCCGATTTTCATGGCACACTTTGGAGTATCAAGAGTATGTTCTCCTACATTGAGAATAGGCCATAGTTTATTTTTTAAATCTGTTTGCTAGGGGAGAAAAACTGAAAATTGCTGTTATTTTCCCGTTGGTATCCTTCCGCCTGCCGTGATGTTCCAAGGTCACATCCCTTTATCATGACCCATAGAACACACCCCTTCTGGACTTCCTGGTCCTTATCGCGGCGGGGCTTGTATTCATTACTACTCCCAACATGGCCGTGTCACATGACTCGCCTCGCACCGGCCTTACGTCGAACACAGCACGTTCCATAAATATGCCATGCCCCCACGGGCCCGCGCGTCTCAACGCTATCAACAGGTAGTGACTAGACGTGTGTTTGCTGCTCGACGAATTCTCTACTTCCTAGTCCCTAATTCTTCTCCTTCCACCCTTCCCTTCCAAACTGCTCCTGGAATCCTTGCATATTAGCGACCGTTACTTCCTTCCTGGACATACTGTACCCGCGAATATCCTGGAACTCTGAATGCACGCTGGAGTCGGACGAGACTCGTGTGAGCCTATACAAGACCCGATCCGCCCGCAAGAAGAATCTTCCCGCGGAACTGAGCAAGAAGCGATCTCAGGTGAGACGGGGGAGATTTATGACACCCTTGGGATATTCTTGGCTCTCTTACGGGCTTGCTTCACAAGGTTTTTGGGATATCCTCGCTTCAGTAATTTAGTTGCCAGCTGATTGGATTGTTGGTCATAGTCTGTGAGGTTTGAGCAATTTCTATGATACCTCAGAAATTGACCAAATGCAAGTTGCTTTTGAGGCTGGCAGGGTGGTATCTATTGAATGTCAGGAGGGAGTTCCGGTCTGATGGTTTGTTGAAGACTGTGCTCACAATCTTGTTCCTGATTTCCAGGTTAAGATCTAGGAAATGTACAGCGTTCTTACTGTGTGTTTCGGTGAAGTTCAAGAAAGGGTTTTGTCCATGGAGCCAAATCATGAAGGTCTCCAGTTCTGTTTCGTTGCCTCTGAATATTAACAGTACATCATTGATGTATCTGGACCATAGTGTTATCTTAGCGGTCCAAGGGTTGTTCACATGGTAGATCTTCTCTTCGAAGTCTGCAACATATAGATTTGCAAGGCTTGGTGCAAAAGTTGCGCCCATCGCAGTGCCAGAGATTTGTTCATAGAAGGTATTTTCGTGTATGAAGTAATTCTTAGTTGGGGAAATTTTTGCCAGTTGCATAATGAGTTAAACAGGGGTTTGTAAAGGTGGATCAGTAGTTCTCAGTACTTCTTCAATCACTCTGAGTGTAGCCATATGGGGTATTTTGGCATATAAAGACCCTGTCTAGAGTCACCAGGAGATTTCAGTGTGGAGTTGAAAGGGCAATTCTTCATCAGTTCAGGTACTGCAGTAGTGTCTTAAGTAAGATTTCATCTTTATCACTTCTGGTTTAAGAAAAAAGTCCACAAATTGATGTAGAGGTTCCAGTATGGTTCCTATGCCGGATACGATGGGTCTACCCGGCGGTGGAGACTTACCTTTTGTGCACCTTAGGTAATGCATAAAATGCCGGTTTTCTAGGTGCTTTTGGATTCAGAAAATCATATTCCTTATTGCTAATCAATTCTTCGGCAATTGCTTCTTCCAGAATAGGTGCTATTAGTTGTCTGATCTCCTCTGTGGGTCTATGCCCAGGGGTCTATAGCTCTGATGGTCATTGAGTAGATTTAAGACCATTTTCTTATAGTATGTAGAGTTCATTATTACTGTTGTTCCCCCTTTGTTTGCTGGTTTGATGGTAATGAGTTCATTGGTTGCCAGGGATTGCAGTGCCATTGTGTTTCTTTTTGAGAAGTTCTTACAGCCTGGTATCTCCTCTTTTTCGAGTTCTTCAAGTTTCGTTGTCAGGGCTCTCTCGAAGGTGATTGATTCTGGTAATATGCCTTTCAGCGGAGGGTAGAAAGTGGATTTGCCTCTGAGGTTAGTAGCGCATTTCTCTTCACTGATGGCTATGGAGCCAAAAAACTGTTTCAATCAAATTTTTCTCATCAGTTGAGCTATTTCGATACGTGCTTGAAAAATGGGTCATGGTCTGCTGTGGGGACAAATGAAAGTCCTTTTTCTAGTAACTCTTTCTCATCTGGAGTGAGGGTTTGTGTTGATAGATTCAGAACAAGAGTTTCACTTTCTGGATTGGGTCCGATGACTGGGGGTGATGATCTTCAGGGTCCCTGTGTCCTTGGTGCAACTATGTTGTTGGTCCTTGTTAGGACGGATTTCTGAACTCTGTCCTGGTGGCGCAGAAGTTCAGAAGGCCAACCTAATTACTTGGAACAGGGTAACCTCTGGACGAGCCAGACCAATCAAGGTAGCAATCGCGGCGGTCAAGACTAGGTCTCAAGAGGGTTGAGGGTGACTGAAAGCCCGCACTGAGCACACAAAGCAAGGACACTTACAAACTACTCCAAACAGGTGTTATATTAAAAATATATACACATTTATTCCAAGGCCTTTAAAACAATGACCATAGCGAGAAAATCACAATATAACAATAGTAAACCAACGCATACCATACCAATACAATATATATACAAATACAACAAGTCTCAAGCATTAGATGCACGAAATGTGTAGTCCACCTAAAAGGGAGGGAAAACAGGCAGTGCGAAATAATACATAGACCCAGTCCGCCTTCAGAGGCACCTAACTAAAAGGAAGTCCGAGCCCTGCGAAGAGTGGAGCCTTGTGCTCAAAAGTACCTGCACACGCTGGTGCCAACGGGCAAAAGGGGAGTCTCTTCGAAGGAAATCAGGCAGTTCAGTTTAGTGCACAAATGAAGAACAACAAGTTCCGCGACTCAAGCGCAGCCTCCACTGTGGGCAGAAGCAGAGCACGAGTACGGAAAAGGGTGCTGTTTTGACACAGCGGGGAAAAGCTATGGGCTCCTGCAGGAGGGCGACCAGTTCCTAGCTATGCTACTCACTGGTCCCCGATGCAAGCAGACCCAGGCTTCTCCGCGTCAGTTTCAGTCGCCGGCAGGTTCAGAAGAGCAGGAAGCGTCTCGTCGTCGTGTTGAGTCTGCAGCAGCAGAGTTGAGTAAAAGACGTCCCAATAGAAGAAACCCGCACAGTTTGTTACCACAGCAGGGCAACGGAGCGGCCGTGTGTATCCGAGCCAAATGTACACTACTCATTTCAGACCTGGGAACGCCAAGTGTACGAAGCATGTGAGAGTTACAAGGACTCGAAATACTACACAACCTGGCGGCGGTTACAGAGCAAGACTCCCGTGTAAGCTGGTCAGTCTACTGGATGGCCCAGAGACGCTTCCGAAGGCTTACTGGCAGGAGATGGTGAAGATGCCGAGAATAGCTGTTCCCGCTATTCCAAGGGTCAAAGTACCAGTACAGGCCTTCTGGTTCGATCAAAGGTGAAAAGGGTTTCACAAGGCGACAGCAGTGCAGAGGAGCAGTCCTTCAGCGGGTCACCAGCGATTCCTCGGTCCAGCCTCTTGGTTGCAGGATACTTGGCTCCTGTATTCCTTCGTTCGTGAGAACTCAGGAGATCGACATGGTAGTGGTGTTTCCAGCCCCCTCTTATCCACGGTTCCCTTCGCGCCAAAACGGAGGGGACCCAATGGGAGATCCGCTCATCAACACTCACACCATTCGTGGACCAATCACGGACCACGGTGGTCCCAGGCATTCACACCACCCTAGACTCTCTGGTACCCAGGATGTGTATTGGGACCAGACATCCCAGCCCACATCCTGGAGGCACACATACGACATGTAGAAGCCCGCGAAAGCATCCGTGTTTCGCGGGAAAGTACATGCCCAAATAAGGAAGGCCCCGGGTCGGCTCGACCTGGGGAAGGTGAAGGGAGCAAGACGGTCAGCGGACAGGACAAAGGAGCCTCGTGGTCTGGCCATTTTGGGAGCCAGGCCACCATTTTGGGTTAAGCGCGAGAAACGCGCTTAGAACGCCAAAGGGAGCTCAAAACACAAGAAACGATCGCTGCCACCATTTCCGTCCGTGAATCACTTGCACCGATCAGTTACAATCCTAAACGAGTATCTAGGGCCTGTAGAAGGCTAGAGACCCAAGAGAGCTGTAACTTAGCTTACAGTGGCCTCTTGTGTCATGTTGCACGAAAGCCGCAACATGATAAAAGAAACTAGGGAAAACAGCGTTTCCCGGTACTGACTGTCTTAAGGGCATGTCAGTTTCCCCGTAAGAAAGGAGCGAAAGCCCAGAGGAGTGCGGCAGAAGGCTGCACTTCTCTGGCAAAGTCAAGAACAAGGTGAAAAACAACAGCAAAAAGTTTAGGGGTTGCCACATGGAAGGAAAATTACCTACAATTACGAAATCTTTCCTAACACTCGCCCCTCCCAGACTATGGACAGGGGGAACCAATCCACCCCTGGATGAGTCTCTTGTTCAAGTCGGTTAAACATTCTGGACAACCCATCAGAATTGCTATGTTGGACACCTGGCCTATGCTCAATAGTGAAGTCGAAGCCTTGTGGACTTATGGACCACCTAAGCAACTTTGGATTCTCCCCCTTCCTGTTCATTAGCCACTTTAAGGGCTTATGGTCAGTTTGCACAGTAAAGTGGGTCCCATAGAGGTAGGGCCTCAGCTTCCTTAGGGCCCACACAACAGAGAAACATTCTTTCTCTACCGTGGACCATCTGAGCTCTCTGTCCTTAAGCTGGCGGCTAATAAAACCAATAGGGTGTTCCTTACCCTTCTCATCTACTTGTGATAGTACAGCTCCTATCCCAGTGTCAGAGGCGTCCGTCTGCACGATAAAAGGTCTTTGATAATCAGGGTCCCTGAGGACAGGGGCCTGCCACAAGGAGTCTTTTAAGCCATTGAAGGCCTTCTCACACTCGTCGGTCCAAGTTACCTTCTTGGGTTTCTTCGGAGTTGTGAGGGCAGTCAGAGGGGCAGCTATGGTGCCATAGTCTGCCACGAAGTTTCGGTAATACCCTGTGAGTCCTAAGAAGGCTCTCACTTGGGTTTGTGTAGTGGGGGTAGGCCAGTCTTGTACTGCTTGTACTTTACTGGGAAGAGGCTGTATCCTCCCTCCACCTACTTCATGTCCAAGGTAAACCACTGAACCTTGCCCAATCTGGCATTTACTAGCCTTTATGGTCAGGTGTGCTTTCTGAAGAGCCTGGAGCACAATCCCGAGGTGTTTCACATGGTCTTCCCAGGTGGCACTGAAAACTGCTATATCGTCCAGATATGCAAGACAGAATTCGTCCAACCCATTCAAAACATGATTCACAAGCCTCTGGAAAGTGGCAGGTGCATTCTTCAACCCGAACGGCATTACCCGGAATTGGTAAAGGCCGTCTGGAGTAGAAAATGCTGTCTTCTCCTTGGCATGTTCTGCTAAAGCTATTTGCCAATAGCCAGCAGTGAGGTCAAACGTGCTGAGGTACTTGGAGGCACCCAAAGTATCCACCAGCTCATCTGTTCGAGGCACGGGGTGTGCATCTGTCTTGGTGACAGCATTCAGAGCCCTGTAGTCCACACAGAACCTCAATTCAGAAGTGCCTGCCTTTGGAACCAAAACCACAGGGCTGGACCAAGGACTACTAGAGGATTCAATCACCCCAAGGTCTAACATTTTGTTTACCTCGGTCTTAATATAAGACCGTACTTTGTCTGACATCCTGTATCCCCTACTTTTGGTAGGTACACTTTCTCCTGCGTCTATGTTATGTTTGCACCAAGGTGTCAAACCAGGCGACTGTGAAAACAGGGGGGGAAAACTGCCTAAGCAAACTTTTCACCTCAGCCTGCTGATCAGAAGTCAGGTGAGGGGCCACTCGGACACCCTCAAAGGAGCTATCTGAAGGACCGCTCTGGAACAGGTCGGGGAGAGGTTAAGACTCCTCTTCCTCAACCTCTGAAGCCAGTAGCAGTGCTGCGATTTTGACTCTTGGGACGAAAGCCTTCAGCCTATTCACGTGAAACACTTTTGGAGCCTGTCCAGGCCTACCAAGGTCCACTAAATAGTTAACCTCACCCAGGGGCTCCACCACTGTGTAAGGGCCTGACCATTTGTCCTGTAAAGCTCGAGGCCTTATGGGATTCATGATCAGGACTTGCTGACCAGGTGTAAAGTTCATGAGGGAAGCTTTCTGGTCGTACCAATGTTTCACCAGCGCTTGTCCTGCCTTCAATTTATCACTAGCCAAGCCCATCAGAAGTACCATCCGTTTTCTGAGCCCTAGCACATAATCAACTACGTTGGTAGTAACAGGGGGAGTGGGCATCTCCCATCCCTCTTTGACGATGGCTAAGGGTCCCCGTACAGGATGACCGAACAGAAGTTCGAAGGGGCTGAAGCCAACACCCTCCTGTGGTACCTCTCGGTAGGCAAACAGTAAGCATGGTAAAAGAAGATCCCATTTTCTTCTCTGAGGTTCCTCCAGAGCCCCAATCATGCTCTTTAACGTTCTGTTGAAACGTTCCACCAGACCATTAGTCTGGGGGTGGTATGCAGAAGAGAACTTGTAGGTGACCCCACATTCTTTCCACATAGCCTGCATATACTTCGACATAAAGTTGCTGCTACGATCCGACACAACTTCTTTAGGGAAGCCAACCCTAGTAAATATGCCAAGTAAAGCTTTTGCAACTGACTTGGCAGTTACAGTTTTCAATGGGATGGCCTCAGGATATCTGGTTGCATGGTCGACCAGCACCAGGATAAACCTATTGCCCGAGGATGTTTGCGGGTCAAGGGGACCAACGATGTCGATCCCTACCCTTTCAAATGGTACCCCCACAACTGGGAGCGGTACCAACGGAGCTTGGATTGTCGCGCCAACCTTACCAGACAACTGGCAGGAGGCACAACTCCTGCAGTGACTTTCTACTTGCACCCCCATTTTGGGCCAGTAGAAGTGCATGGATAACCTTTGCTTGGTCCTCTTCATACCAAGGTGACCAGCAAGGGGCACTTCATGCGCTAACTGCAGGAGGAAGGGCCTAACAGCAAGGGGAACCACCAACCTCCTATGGTCTCCTTCTGTAGACACTGTGGGCTCACTATACAGGAGTCAACCTTCCCAATAAATCCTATGCGTCCCAGGAGGTTCACCCTCAAGCTGGGAGCAGGCCTGTCTCCTTAGGCCTTCCAGAGATGGGCACTCACGTTGGCCTTTACTGAATTCGTCCCTATCAGGACCTCCTTCAACTAACAAGTCTTTTAGTTCAGGATGGTCGTTGGGGTCAAATACTTCAGGCATCGCCACCTCCTCGTCAGGCCCGGGCGATTGACCAACTTCCTCCACCGCAGTGGTAGGCGAGCTCGGGGGAATATTCTCTTTCCCTCGTCTTGACTTGTTGACTCCTTTCGCCTTGGGTTTCCCCTTCGGCTGGGGCGGCGTATTGGTCTTGGCCAATGCTGCCCATGCTTGAGACCGTGTGTAGGGTCTTTCGGCAGTGTCTCCTACGAGCCCTAAAGCTCTGAGATCATTACCTAACAAGACCTTTCCCGGGACGTTTCTCTGAATGCTCACTGGAATCCTGACTGCTGTACCATTTAAAGTAAGATTTACAGGTATTACTGGGAACATACGGAGTGGGCCGTCAGCCAACTTAGTGGGCATCAGAGTAGCTCTGGCAACTTCCTCCGAGTCTACCAAGGTAGAATCCGCTACAGTTCGACTGCACCCACTATCCCTAAGAGCTGGAGTATCTACTCCATTGATCAGCACACTGTCTTTAAAGTAGTGCTTGGTATTATCTGGAATCCTAGCATAAGCCTCTGTGACTTTAGGCTCCCAGGAACCCAGGGAAACTAAAACTACCTCAGCCTCTATCCCGCTGGGAAATGAGTCTGAGGAAAAGGATGCTCCTGTAATCTCTTCTTCCTCGTAGGAGGAGAAGGCCAGATTAGCGGAGTGGACCCCCAAAGGTCTAACCTTACACCGGGGATCCCCCTTCACGTGGTCAGTTGCTCCACAAGCAAAACAAGATCCATTGGGTCTGTTTACATAGGGAGGCTTATTGTAACCAGAGTTCTGTTTCGGAGGCTGACCTCCACTACCCTGTGAGTTCTCTTGTGTCTTACCCTTATTTTTCTTTTTGTGGCACTTATGAGAAGAAGATTTATCAGATTCTCCACCCTCCTTATCTTTGGACTTTTTCCCTTCCTCCTGCTTACCAGGATGAGTTTTGTCCTTATGGGACACTCGATGTGACACCCATAAATCTGCTGCAATGGCCAGCTTCTTAGGATCTATCTCCTTCGAATCGGCCAAATGCTGCTTAAGCTCCGGGGAAGAAGATGCAAAAATGTGTTCCAGCATGACAAGATTTATCATGCCTTCGAAGGTAGAAACCTTATAACCTTCGACCCAGCCAGTTAAGTTTTTCAAGGATTCAGTGACATAAGATACCCAAGTACCACCTTCCTTTTTCTTATACTCTCTGAAACGTTTCAAATATTGGCTCGGAGTCTTCCCAAACTTTAAAATGAGAGTTTGTTTTGACATTGCAAAATCAGCTCGCTCAGCCTTCGACATTTCCATAATGGCACTACAGCCAGAATGGGGCAGTCTGCTGAGTAACCAGGCAATCTTATCAGCATTGTCAACTTGTTGAACTTCGCATGCATACTCAAACGCATTCAGCCAGTCCATAATGTCATTCCTTTCCTCATACACACTGAGCAGATCTTTCGGAAACCGTGGATGAGAGGAGGCCCCAGACCCATGTCCAGGACCCTTGGACCCATTTGCAACCTGAAGCTTGGCCAGTTCCAACTGGTGATCCCTGTCTTTCTGTTTTTCTGCCTGTTCGATTTTTAGTTTGGCTATGCTGAATTCAAGCTCCTTCTGCCTAAACCGCAGCTCTTGCTTCTTGAATTCAAGCATAGCCTCCCCATCAGCACTGGCAGAGGAAACATTAGACATCTCATCCTCCCTGTCCTCGTGGTCGCGGTGGATCAGTGCAGCGGCAGAACCGTCGGTTCTACCAGTGAGAGCAGCCCCACCTCCTTCCGCACTGTCCTCAGAAGTTATAGCGTCAAGCTGCGCTTCTTGCCACGCCACGATTCTTTGGATCATATCCAATTTCGTGCCTTGAGAGGAAACACCTCTCTCCGCACACATCTTTTTCAATGTTTCTGATTTGGAAGCATTTAAAGTTAACAAGGTATTTGTTTCCATACTGTTAGATAGGACTATGGCCTTTTTAAAGCTATACTATAACAATTCACTACGTGTCCTGTTAGGAATAACTTGAAATACCTTAGTTCGTGCGTAACACTGGATACCTTCAGTCGTATCCCACCGCTGTACACCAATTTGTTAAGACCGATTTCTGAACTCTGTCCTGGTGGCGCAGAAGTTCAGAAGGCCAACCTAATTACTTGGAACAGGGTAACCTCTGGACGAGCCAGACCAATCAAGGTAGCGATCGCGGCGGTCAAGACTAGGTCTCAAGAGGGGTGAGGGTGACTGAAAGCCCGCACTGAGCACACAAAGCAAGGACACTTACAAACTACTCCAAACAGGTGTTATATTAAAAATATATACACATTTATTCCAAGGCCTTTAAAACAATGACCGTAGCGAGACAATCACAATATAACAATAGTAAACCAACGCATACCATACCAATACAATATATATACAAATACAACAAGTCTCAAGTGTTAGATGCACGAAATGTGTAGTCCACCTAAAAGGGAGGGAAAACAGGCAGTGCGAAATAATGCTTAGACCCAGTCCGCCTTCAGAGGCACCTAACTAAAAGGAAGTCCGAGCCCTGTGAAGAGTGGAGCCTTGTGCTCAAAAGTACCTGCACACGCTGGTGCCAACGGGCAAAAGGGGAGTCTCTTCGAAGGAAATCGGGCAGTTCAGTTTAGTGCACAAATGAAGAACAACAAGTTCCGCGACTCAAGCGCAGCCTCCACTGTGGGCAGAAGCAGAGCGCGAGTACGGAAAAGGGCGCTGTTTTGACACAGCGGGGTAAAGCTATGGGCTCCTGCAGGATTGCGACCAGTTCCTAGCTATGCTACTCACCGGTCCCCGATGCAAGCAGACCCAGGCTTCTCCGCGTCCGTTTCAGTCGCTGGCAGGTTCAGAAGAGCAGGGAGCGTCTCGTCGTCGTGTTGAGTCTGCAGCAGCAGAGTTGAGTAAAAGACGTCTCACTAGAAGAAACCCGCACAGTTGGTTACCACAGCAGGGCAACGGAGCGGCCGTGTGTATCCGAGCCAAATGTACACTACTCACTTCAGACCTGGGAACGCCAAGTGTACGAAGCATGTGAGAGTGACAAGGACTCCAAATACTACACAAGCTGGCGGCGGTTACAGAGCAAGACTCCCGTGTAAGCTGTTCAGTCTACTGGATGGCCCAGAGACGCTTCCGAAGGCTTACTGGCAGGAGATGGTGAAGATGCCGAGAATAGCTGTTCCCGCTATTCCAAGGGTCGAAGTACCAGTACAGGCCTTCTGGTTCGATCAAAGGTGAAAAGGGTTTCACAAGGTGACAGCAGTGCAGAGGAGCCTTCAGCGGGTCACCAGCGATTCCTCGGTCCAGCCTCTTGGTTGCAGGATACTTGGCTCCTGTATTCCTTCGTTCGTGAGAACTCAGGAGATCGACATGGTAGTGGTGTTTCCAGCCCCCTCTTATCCACGGTTCCCTTCGTGCCAAAACGGAGGGGACCCAATGGGAGATCCGCTCATCAACACTCACACCATTCGTGGACCAATCACGGACCACGGTGGTCCCAGGCATTCATACCACCCTAGACTCTCTGGCACCCAGGATGTGTATTGGGACCAGACATCCCAGCCCACATCCTGGAGGCACACATACGACATGTAGAAGCCCGCGAAAGCATCCGTGTTTCGCGGGAAAGTACATGCCCAAATAAGGAAGGCCCCGGGTCGGCTCGACCTGGGGAAGGTGAAGGGAGCAAGACGGTCAGCGGACAGGACAAAGGAGCCTCGTGGTCTGGCCATTTTGGGAGCCAGGCCACCATTTTGGGTTAAGCGCGAGAAACGCGCTTAGAACGCCAAAGGGAGCTCAAAACACAAGAAACGATCGCTGCCACCATTTCCGTCCGTGAATCACTTGCACCGATCAGTTACAATCCTAAACGAGTATCTAGGGCCTGTAGAAGGCTAGAGACCCAAGAGAGCTGTAACTTAGCTTACAGTGGCATCTTGTGTCATGTTGCACGAAAGCCGCAACATGATAAAAGAAACTAGGGAAAACAGCGTTTTCCGGTACTGACTGTCTTAAGGGCATGTCAGTTTCCCCGTAAGAAAGGAGCGAAAGCCCAGAGGAGTGCGGCAGAAGGCTGCACTTCTCTGGCAAAGTCAAGAACAAGGTGAAAAACAACAGCAAAAAGTTTAGGGGTTGCCACATGGAAGGAAAATTACCTACAATTACGAAATCTTTCCTAACAGTCCTGTCCATCCCTGTCTGTGTCCTCTGCTGTGGGTCACTGGGGTGATTGGTTTTGCCAATATACTTGTGCCTGCCAATTGCCACTGCCTTTGTTTTTGGTTTTGCCTTGTCCTTTTTGAAAAAAAGGTTGCGCTGCAAAGGGTGCGTTAGTTAATAATGTATTACTCAAGGAGCTTGAAGATCCTGATGCATTTGAGCCACTGCTGCTGGAGCTCCAGATTGAAAAAGTCTGGTTATTCGGTTTAGGTCGGTTATTCTGGATCCTTTTTCTATTGTATTGGTTTAGTTGTTGTGCAGGTATGGAGGGAATGCTCTTGCTCTGATCCTCATAGTATGTGTCACTAATGTAGGGATAGATCTTTTCTTGCGATAAAGCTGCCTGGTCTTTCTTTAGTTTACCTACTTTTTTGTTTAGATTAAAGTCTCTGAAATCCTTCATGGATGCATCTAGATCTTCTAGACTCTTATTGTATTTTGCGAGGATATTGGATGACTTTAAGGCTTCTTGTTTCTCTTCTTTTTCCTTTGAGTTTCTCAGATACTGCTTTTGCCGTGCTAATAATTAATACAAGCCAGTCTCTTGTGCATTTGTTGGATATATTGCTCCAATCTTTTTCTAAATTGTAGATGTTCCTAAAATATCCTTGGTTCAATTCTTATAATTAGGCCCATTGGGGCTGCATGCGCTCGTAAATACCTTGTCATGGAGGCCCCGTGGAGTTAAGACCTGATTAGTTTTTTTAGGACTTCTAACTCATTCTATTCATCTGTCTTGGTTCCTACAGATGGAATGTTCTCTGCACCTAAAATGGAGGGAATAGATAGAATGTCCTCTACCAAGTCCTCTGCATATGCTAGACATCTGGCTTCTGACATTTTTGCTTTAGGTTGGTGATCGATGGTCTCCCTCTGAGGTTGTATAAGGGATGAGTCAATGTATTTAAAAGAACAACTGGTATAGGGTTGCTTGATGAATTCAAGCTACAGTACACAGCTAATGGCTGCAAGAAGGACTACAAAACACAATAGGACTGTTCAGGGATACCTCCTGTGGGTTGCCCAAATCTGTTAACGCACCAAGAAACCACACAGGTTAATCATTTAGAAAAATGTCAAATGCACCAACATGTGTTGCCCTCGACTCGTTCTTGCCCTTCCAACCAAGGTTCCGTTAAGTCCTCGTCCGGAAGGGACAAGCGGAAAAAGAACAAACGGTGGAAGATTGCCCCAACAATAGTCATGGACTGACATATCTATTGTTGCAAAAAAGAGAATTTTCTGTGCTAAAAGGCACATGCCAGACCAAAAATGAGGCATCTGTCGTCTGCTATCCAAATGAATTGTTGAAAATTTGATTATGCATTCTATGTCAAGCAGAGGCAGTTTCAAACAAGAAAAAATAAATAGATCAAAAAACCCAAAAAGTTTGAATAGCACATGTTGGTGCTCTTGAAACTTTTCTAAATGATTAACCTGTGTGTTTTCTTGGTGTGACAACAGATTTGGGCAACCCACAGGAGGTAGCCCTGAACAGTCCTATTGTGTTTTGTAGACAAATCAATTTCTGCCTGGGCGGAGCGGGTTTGGGTTGAATATAGGTGTGTATAGAATTTCTAAAACTCCTGGATGATTTTGAGATCTTCAAATTGGTTGTTCCTGGTGTCATTGGCTATTGCTACTATCCTGCCCTTCTGGCCGCCCATCCTTGTTGCCTGGCCCTCACCATATTGTCGGGGCGCGGTCCTATCCCAAAGATATTTTATTTCCTGCTGTGCTAGAGAGTGGAATTCCGGAGTGCCTGCATTATTCCTGATTGTAGGCTTGTGTAGGGGTGGGGTTAGCCTCCTGTAGGGCTTGGATGATTACCTCCTTGGAAGCTCGTTCCCTCCTTATGTGTCGTATGATACCGGATTCCCATGCGATACATTCCCCTCGGATCACACATTTAAACCCCTCCCACAGAGTTCACGCTGAGTCTACTGACCCCTCGTTAATCTCAAAATATGAATCAATGAACGCTGACAATCCTTCCTTGAAAACCGTGCCTGAGACTACCTCACTCTTAAACCTCCAGGGAGGTCTTGTCCCACCCCTCCTGAGCAATGTAACCATGAAAAGAACGGGAGCATGGTCTCATAACCTACTGGCTAGAGTATCTATGCCAGTGGTCTGGCCTAGGATGGTTCGGGATATCAAAAAGTAATCTAGCCAAGATGCTGAGTTATGTGGTCCGTGTATTCACCACACGTCTTCAAACCTCACACCTGGGCCATTCCCTGCAGTTTGGTAGACACCCTTGTGTTGGAGCGTGGGTTTCCCCCTGTACGGTCCCAAGAGGGATCTAAAACTTCATTGAAGTCTCCCACCCATATTCTCTCCCCTTTGGGTATACTTCCCAACTTTTTTTCGATCCATTCTAGTGATCCTATTGTATCTTGATTAGGTCCGTAGTAGTTGATCAGAGTATATAGTTTGCCTTGTATTACTCCCGTAACCACCAATGCTCTGCCTTCTCTATCCTTCTGGGTCTTTGTTTTTCGGAATCCCACTGAGTTGTCTATCAGGATGCCTACCCCCTTTGCTTGTTTGTTTTTTCATTTATAATGTGCACCATGCCCGAAGATATCAGGGCGTAGAGGTTACAAGAAGGTTCACAGCTTGGTTACAAAGGCAAATTTACGATACGTAGAGAGATCAATACTGGGTAGTGCAATTTGAAAGTAAGAACAGACAAAAAAATAATACAGTAGCAGGTCATGCTGGTGAAAGGCAGACAATAGTTTAAGGACTGCGAAGCAGGTGTTGAACCTTACTGGTCATGAGCTTTAAAACAATTGATACGTTTCTGCCTGAACTGAAGATATGGCTGGTCCACTCGTATAGTAGGGGCGCATAGAGTTCCATAGCTCAGCAGGTTTTACAGGAAAGCTACCACCCCCCACCTTGGATATTTCGGTTCTTGGGGCAATGAGGCAGTTGGCATTTGCTGATCTGGTGGGCCTAGTTGAAGATTTTCTGCAAAATCTTTCACTAAGGTAAAGGGGGGCTGCGTTATTGAGACATTTATACGTAAGCGATGCGGTTTTAAGCTGGATTTTGTCACTCGTAGTGAGCCAGTTGTTTTGTCTTCTGAGTTCGGAAATGTGAATTCTCCTAGAGATGCCCAAAGCAGCTCTAAGGGCATTGTTTTGGAAGGTTTGGATTATCTTCATGATGTATTTGTTGGAACCAATGTAGAGAGGGTTACAGTAGTCTATTTTAGACAATATGAGGGCTCTGGCAAGGGTGATACAGCTATCTTTAGAAAGAAAAGCTTTGCCTGTTCGAATGAGCGTGCATGTATATGCAGTCGTGGATGCCATAGAGTTGACTGTGTGGTAAATGAAAGGGTGAAGTCGAGGTAGGAACCTAGCGTTTTTACCTTGGTGGCAACCTTGATTGAGTTACCGTTAATTATAAAGGAAGTGTAGTCGGGTCCTAATTTTTTTACGTTTAGACTAGTGCCCAGGATAATGAGTTCAGTCTTGTCGTCATTCAGGCATAAGCTATGAGTTGCAGTCCATGCCTGGATGACGAGGTAAACCCTGTTCACCAGGGCCAAATCCTTGTCGTAATCTCTGGAAAGTGGAAGGAGAATATGACTATCATTTGCATAATTAGTTTAGATGATGCCACGATGGTCCAGATCGTCGAAAAGGGCTTAGTGAAGATGTTGTACAAGGTAGGCAAAACACAAGATCCCTGGGGTACTCTGCAGGTGATGGGCGTAGGGTCTGCTGCAGCTGAAGGTGAGAAGAATCTCATGGTCCTATTACTGAGAAATTATTCAATCCATGTAATGGCTTCCTTGGAGAAATGCACAGCTGATTTCAAATGGCTGCAGAGGACCTTGTGCTCAACAAGGTCAATGCGGCTGATGGATTTAAAAGGAGAAGGGCTTATTTCCCTTTGTCCCTAAGTTTGTCTATGTAAATCTTTGATGTCGATTTAAAGCAGTTTCTGTTACATGTTGGGAACGGAAGCCTGATTGTCACACTCCTAGTAAGTGGTTAAATTCAAGGAATGTTGTGATTGGTAAATAAGCAACCTTATCTATTATTTTAAGGAGAAAGGCAGAGTAGTGATGGGTCAATAGTTGGTCGGGATGGATTGCATATGAGGAGAAGTATCTATGACATCCCCAACTTCTCCCGAATTTAGTCGTTGATTCTGTCGTAAAATGGGTCTCCTGTAGCAGAGCGACCCCCACCTGGTGGTGTCTCATATTTTGCAGGACCTTCTGACACTTGGGAGGGGCAATTGCGGCCCCTTACATTCCATGTCAAGAATTTAAGTGTCGCCATCTCAGGAGTGTTCAAGCCAGTGCTGTAGGTTCGTTCATGGCCACCTTAACTTCTTGCCTCCTGATTTACATTCAGCTAGTTTCACCCTGTACATATATACTGCTCTGCCTGTAGTACCGGTACGTTCCCTCCCCACCCGCCTCCCCCCTACCTTTTTAAAAAAAAGATTATTTGTTTGGCTGAATAATTCAACCTTTCAAATTTTCATTCATTATACTTAGAAAGTTTAATTATTTACATCATCATGTTTACAATATCATTCAATCATACAGTTCTAAAAATAAACAAAACAAAAATGATTATCCTTTATATATTAAAAATGATAAGTTCACTATACATACATGACTACAAAGTCTCGAAATCATAACACAAATAAAACAATATTTCAGGTTTGTCTCTCTAGTTAGAATAACATTCACATATTGGACAAGTGCAATTTGTACTGCAGTTCTTAAACTAGTGAATCATACACACCATACTTCATTTTTGTATCGATAGCAGTTAAACTAGATCAATTTGTTAAAATGTCTTTTCCGTATACAATTCAAAGCCGGACATTCAACGACCAAATGTGACAGAGTTTCTATCTGTGTCTGACCAGTACAGAATCAGCAAGTATTTTGGTTTTTCAGAATTATCCCTCTTCTTGCTAGGATTTCATTAGTTGAGCATAGATTAATTTGTATTCTTAACAATTGAGTTCTAATGGAATGAGAAGGACTTTTTGCTAAATAGCTCTCCATAAACTTTTGTGACCAAATAATGTGATATTAAAATTCACATATCTTTGACATTGATCTAAGATACGTATCCAGTCAAATCGATAAAGGGATTGTTTGGCCTTCTCAGGATTCATTACTTAGAGCATCTAATACCCATTTACTCCAGTTTTGGAACATTTTTCTGCAGAAGATAAGACATATTGCGCCACCATACCCAGAATATTTGATGCAGATGCTCCTATTAAGCATTTCCTGTATAGACTACAGATTTTCCATAGTACTTGGCTGTGACTAGAAATAGAACCCAATTGATGTCGTAGTAATGGCAAAGGTGTACAACTAGGAAGGCTCAAGAACGATTTCCAAAATTTGGCCTCATGCTGGTCCCAATAATTCCTCGATCTGGGCATCATTGTATCAGACACATACGTGACTATTGGAACTGCTTTCTGTTGAAAGAATGCCATTATATGTGATGACGTGAATTTACACTATTTATACAGGAGTATTTTTGCCTGTGATGTGAGTTAATTTTAACATCCATTTTCAAGGCATACGTAGAGTTATTGGTTCCAGTGAAGGGATTCCCCAAATATTTGTAATGTGATACAACCGCCAAGGTCTGTAGAGTCCATATATAATTGGACATTTTGTTATTCTTTTTCCTCTGACACATTACAATTTTTTTTTTTCAGAGTTGATCAGTATCTTAGCAAAAATAATGTAACTAAGTTATTTAGCAAGTTTTTAAGTCCTTTAGGAGTCTGAGAGATGAGGACAAGATCGTCCAGATAAAGAAGCCAGGTAATTTTGGTGCATCTGCAATGGTGTCCTCCAATGTAATTCCCATGTCCAAAAAAAAACATTGAACAAAGTGGATGCCAAGATGCACCCTTGCTTCAGTCCTCGTTCTGTCTTAATTCTGGCAGACAGTAACCCATCTAACGTGGGCCTGACTTGGATGGTCATTTCAGTGTGCAGCATCTTAATTAGTGTAAGGAGCGAAGGTGGACATTCATAGCGTTTCAATTTAGCAAATAATAACTGCCGATCAACCGAATCGAAAGCTTTGCGAAAATCTACAAATGCCATGTATAAGGTTTGATTTTGTTCCAAATATTTAGATTTCAACTTAAGAGTGATCCTATTCAGTGAGGTGCCTAATCCAGTTATGAAACCCGACTGGAAAGGATCTCTTTTGTTTGTAGTCATTGATCACGCATTGAGTTGTTGTAATATGATGCGACTGTAGATCTTACCAGGCGCATCGAGCAATGCAATAGGTCTATAGCTTTCGGGGTTAAGATGGTCACCCTTTTTATGAACTGGAAAAATTATGGAGTGTTACCAAGAAGGTGGTATATGCTGTGAGTAATTTATCTGCTCAAATATGTGATATAAGATGTCTGTCCAAATTTCAGGGTGTTTCAAGATTTTGTTTGAAAGGCTATCAGAGCATGGGGCTCTAGATTGGCTTACTGTATTGATACAGTATATCTGCTCTGTCTATATTGAGATTAAAATGGTCTGGCGATTTACTCTCATGTTTCTTAGAGAAAATGGTTTTGCATATATATTCGTGAAATGTTTTACCGAGGCAACCTCAGATACACTATGTGCCTGTGTCACCATTTGGGAGGTTGATGTTACTTTATTTAGTGTTTGCCAGATCTGCACTGTGTTTTTGTTTCGTATCAACGTAAACATTTGTTCTCCATCTCTTTGAAAGAGTGGGACACAATGTGAGCGTAACCAGTTTTTGTAGGCTGTTTTAACTCTGGTTAAAGCTACAAATCTCATGCTTGGGGGCTGGGGGGGGGAGAGTTTGAGGGCCTCTCGCCTTTGAAGCCAAAAATGAGATTTTCTATGTTTATCCTCGGCATCAAATGCATGTTTTCTGCACAACTGCCTCCCCTGATTGGGCTTGTTTGTGATATAAATTTGCATAAGATCGTAATATGGTACGTCACTGAAAAGTTCTCTAGTCAAAGAGTCGGCAAAGACATAGGACAAGGTTTCTCCAAAGTGTGTTAGAGCCTGCTCCGTCCAAGTCACACCATTTAATCTATTATTAACAATTATTTACCCCACCAGCTTTGAGCTCTAATTGCTGAGTGGTGACAGACCATTTTGCAGTCAACATTTGATTATCGCTGTGAAGTACAGGTTCTATTCGAAAAGAGATTATTTTGGAGAATAGCCTCGTATCTACATACATGTAATCAATAGTAGCTTTTGACAGCCCCCGAGCCCATTGTTAGGGGGTGGGGGTGTATCATCAATAGAAGCACCATTTAAGATACACTGTGCACAAGATTTCATTAGATGTTCCCATTGTAGCCGCCTTGCCCTCTCCTGTTTGTGATCATGCTCAAAATAGTGCAGATTAAGATCACCAGCCACTATAGTATAAGAGATCTCAGGTACAGGTGCAATATAATCCCGTGTGTTGGATACATCATGGAGAAACCTTTCAACATCAATACCTCTGAGGTTCCAGTATAAGTTAACCAGGGCATACAATACAGAACTATCAGAAATAATGGTTAACTGAAAATAGGGATTCGCAGCATAGGAAAAAATTATACATAGCTATGCATAAGTTCTTGTACCAGTGAGGAGACCAGACATAGGGCGACCTTCGACTCCTTTTAAAGCTGGAGTTAGATGTATTGCATGATCATTCCACATGGGTGTGTCAATAAGCCAGGTCTCCTGTAACATAATCAGATGAAGTTCTCCAATTTACACCCCTTGTTGTTTATTAAATGTTCATAACCACATGTATTCCACGATACAAGTGTGATTGTCCTGTCTTCAATTTGTTGCTCTAGTTAACTTCTGGAGCCACCACAGTTACAAACAAATTTCGAGCCCGATTGTGCACTTATATTAGTTGTTACAAGCTTTGTGGTCAACATAGGAGAGCCTTATTCCTGAAGTCTAACAGCTGGCATGCTGCCAGATACATATGATGCACCCACTCTTAGTATGAATCCCATGACAAATAGTTAGTCTTTAGCTTGCCAAATCATATTTTGCACAACTCCAACTCGAGAGCAGAACCATATGCAAACAGTACTTGTGATAGTGTCATTGATAAATTCGATTTGATCAAGGTCTGAGCTACTTATATCCTCTAGCATTGGGATGTCTGAAAAGAATTCCATTATGCTACGTCGATTCAGATTGTACTGAGAAAAAGGTGCTGGGTGGCAGCCAAGGATTAAGGAGCTTGAATTCATGCCACAAGAGAATAAGTTTGGTTGATGTTTTGGAGTTTGTTTAGTCTTGTGTGGATTAATAGTTTTAGGGAGGAGTTTCCTATTTTGTGAGTTATTTTTAGGTAATGACTGTAGCATGGGAGCTATCTTGAAGCCATTTCCTTCATATTGTTGTTCACCAACTCTCAACGGGCAATTAATGTTCGAATTCACCAATGGGAGATGTATGTTAGGTACACTACTACCACCAGGCGGACATGGGTGGTTAATGTCCGCGCATTCAGATGAATAAGTATATGAGGAACCTTGAGTTTTATTGTTTAAATGACTAGCTTGTTTTAAGTCCCGATTTAAAGGACATTCATCAGGTCGCCTATGGGGAGCAAGCAGAGGAGCTCCTAATTTGGCGGGATTTGAAAATCTAGCCATGTATTCATCAACCTCCTTGCTAGTTTCTCGGCGTCTACACTTTCATTGCTTGGTCGTCTTGTACTGTTTGAGTCGGGCACTGTGGGGTAACAATGATGGCGTGTTCAGAAGTTTTAAAAGCAGGCATGTTTTGATAGTTTTGGACTGATGCTATTAGCTCATCCAATGGAGCATATTGTATAGTATTTACTTCAGGTTTATGAGGAGCCGCCAGTTTTAATTTGTGCACTTGATTTAATAGCAAGTATTTTTTTGAGACTGCTAATGACGCCATTTACGTGCTTTTAGGCAGTACTTTTAAGGTTTTAATAAAATGCTTGGTAGCCGCCGTAGTAGTATGTTTAATAGTTTTAAATTTTTTTTGTCTTTTTTCCTTTTGAGAGTGCTGTTTTCTTATCCATATGTCCAGCTTTAGAAAAGCTTTGTCATCAGACGTTATAGGCTGCGAATCCTTTGGCGGTACGTTGTGCATATCCCCAACCACAATGTTGATGATTTTGTCAATAAACAGAAGAGATGGTGTAGCTTCAGTAAAAGTAAACGCAGGCTTTGGGGAGATGGATGATGAAATGACAGGGCTAGCAAGTGATGTAGGCCTATTCACATATAGCGAGCACATAGGTTCAATAGTTTTGACCAGTGGTGAAGTTCTCTCTGGCTAAAATATTTCTCGGGATTATAGTTGCTATTTGAGAGGTTTGAGTATTGATCTTATCATTAAGCGTTTCATACAATGTAATTATAGTATTCATGGTCATATTCACGGCATCAAAAGTAATGTTTATTAATTTACTTAGACCTTCATTGTTATGTTGGGTGTCAATTAAAATACGTTTTTGCAGTGTTGGTACAGGAAAAGAAGAAGCTACGTTAGAATTAGCATAGCTAACGTCGGCAAACAAACCGGGAGAAGAAGATGGCTTTTCAGAAGACTCTCGAACAGAAAAGTCCATTCTGATGGAATCTAAGTCGATTACTGCCATGTCGCTGAGCAAATCCTGACAATTGTCAGTGTTGTCCAACATAATGGTAGCCATCGAGTCGCCCTTAAGAACGGTCCTGTTCGATAGAGATACATTACATGGTATTGCATAAGATAAATTTAACCCTACAGTAGAGGAAACAATAACATTTGCATTTTCGATAATAGGTGGGGTACTTGCAGAAGGTTGTATTGTCAAACCTGTAACTAGAGTAGATTGCACTGCAGCTGCGCAAGAAACAGTATCTCCAGCTCCGCTTCTACCCACAACATGTGTGTGCTATGCTTTCGCTTGAGGGGCGGCTATGGGCCCGACCCTCTCACACCATTGCGGGTGTGTTAGTTACTGACTTGCTAATCTGAACTCCAGCCTGGTTCGATCTCTCGCTATTCAGACTTCTTCAGACGTATCAGTCATTATTCGCCCCCAGTCTGGGGGGGTCTCGGCAGCATGTCAATGAAGGAGCGGCTTCCTCCAGGGTCCGCAAGAAGATGGGCCGTCCATCATGTTCAATCCTTAGTTTTGCCGGAAACATCATGGCATATTTTATATTCCTTTCTCGCAGCCTTTTCTTGATGTCAATGAATGTTCTTCTGGTTGCTTGCACCTTATCTGAGAAAACTGGGAAGAACTTAATTGTATCCCCATTGTACGAGACATCCCCTTCTCTCTAGCCTTTGAAGTGCTGTGTCCCTGTCATGATAGTTGAACAGGCGAGCTATTAGCTGTCGAGGCGGCGCCCCAGGGAGCGGTCTCCTCCCACCCGGTATTTTGTGCTCTCTCAACGACTATGCATAGTGGGGAGAACCGCTCGAGGCCCAACACCTCCACCAGCATTCTCTCCATCAGGGAATACATTTTCCACTGGACCGCCGTTTCTGATAGGCCCACATACCAAATGTTGTTGCGTCTTGACCTAGATTCATGGTCTTCCTGCTTCTCTTTGAGCTCCATTAGGGCCTTCCGCACCCCGGTCATGTCTCGTCCTCCACTCTCGAAATTCTCTCCTCTGCCTCATCCAGTCTCTCCCCGTACTTGTCCAGACTGACCTGCATGTGGTCCACCTTGCAAGTTAGCGTATCAAGCTTCCCGTCAAGGGATTGTATGCCGGTCTGTAGCTGTGTGAAAATGGCCTTTATATCCTGGAATGCGGTTGCGGGGTCCGGTCAAGGCGTTGGGGTGTGCACTTCTGAGGAATCGTGCATTGTGCCGGTGTTCTTGGCTTGAGTATCAGTAGTGTGTGCTTGCCTCGGGTGGTCTTCTTATGTGAGTCTAGATCTTTGTTATTATCACAGCGCTTTCCCTATCTCCACTCTGGAGCCCGGGGTTATGACCTCAGCTGCTTGTAGGGCCCTGCTGTAGGTATACAGCCACAGCTGGTTGGGCTGATCCTGGTTCCTAATATGACGTCCACTGCCACGCCACCAATGACTAGGTCACGTGCCCCACAGGATGTATGTCCGAGGTGTAGGGGGCTCCAGCCCCAGTGTGTATTTGTATTTAATATTTATATTGCCCACCGAACCCTTAGGTAACTGGGTGCTGGAAAGAGACTTAGATGTTACATACATGTAGAACAATAAAGACACGGTTGCAGTTAGCAGGACCAATGGTTACAGATGGGTCTGGAATCAAGAAGCATAAATAACATATGTGGAAATGCCATCGGCAATCATGAGGAAGACGTTAGAAGTTAGGGGTGGTGTCAAGGTACAGACGATAGGGCCTCATTGGGCAGGCATGCTGCTTAACCAGTTTTTAATTTTGCGATTTGAATGTCAGGAAGGATGGTTCTTGTCTGTAAATAATGGGCATGGAGTTCCAGCGTTTGGCTGCTTGGACTAGGAAGCTGGCTCATGCAGTTTTTAGGTTGAATCTAGGTACTGCAAGGCAGTGAGAAAGGGCAGATCTGGTGGTGCGGGAAGATTGGTGCTTGCAGATTTTGTCAGACAAGTATTTGGGGGCTGTGTTGGCGAGGCACTTATTTGTGATTACTAAGGTAAGGAGAGTGATTCTGTCATGAACTGACAGCCAGTTGGCATTGCGTCTAGGCTTTGAGATGTGGCTGGATCTGGGTAGGTTAAGTGCTGCTCTCAATGAGTTATTTTGCAGGACCTGAAGCCTGTTAGGTTAAGTTCAGAGGAGCCTAGAAAGAGCGTGTTGCAGTAGTCCATTTTTGACAATGCTAATGCTCTGGCTAGCGTTGGGCAACTACTGGTGGACAGGTAGGATTTGCAACTATAAGTTAATTTGTTAGTACAGGCTGTGGAGGCCACCACAGAGCTGACTTGTTTCTTTAGAGATAGTGTTGAGTCGAGAAAGACCCCCCTGTGTTTTTATTTCCTTGGAAACCTTGATCGTGTTACCGTCAATGTTGAAGGATGAGTACCTGTGGTCAAGCTTATTCAAGAGTGCCTGAGTGCCGACAATCAGGAGCTTGGTCTTATCGTTCAGGCATAGGCTGTTGGATGCCATCCTGGCCTGGATTTCTAGGTAGATATCATTGAGTAGTTTAGAGTCTTGGTCATAGCAGCCAGTGAGGGGGATGAGGACTTGGGTGTCATCGACGTAGTTGGTGTAGATGACACCCAAGTTGTCCAGGCGATCGAATAGGAGCTTTGTGAATATGTTGTATAACGTGGGTGACACGCACAGGTCTGCTGAGGCTGATAGAGAAAAAACTCTGCTGGTCCGATTGGAGAGAAAGGAGTTGACCCAATTGGAGGCATTGGTGGAGAAGGCTGCAGCTGTGGTGAGGTGCCCAGTTAGAATTTGGTGGTCGACAAGGTCAAAGGCTGCTGACAAGTCTAAGAGCAGGAGGATAGCTATCTTGCCTTTGTCCTTCACCTCGTCTGTTTGGATCTTCAAGTCTAGGAGAGCTGTCTCCGTTCCATGCCTTGGCCTGAAGCCAGTTTGTCTGAGGCCTAATAGGTTGTTTTCCGCTAAATGCTTCTGAATTTGCAGATGTGCAACTCGGTCCAGAATTTTTAAGAGGAAGGGGACGGCAGTAATTTGTTGGAGTGTTAGGGTCTAGGTTTGTATTTTTTAGGAGAGGCATAACCCAGGCTTCCTTGAGGTTGTTAGGGACTTGGTTGGGGTTGAAGGATGAGTTTATCAGTGTGGCGATGAATGGGGCCAGGTCTTTAGCTCTGTCCTTAATGATGGAAGCTGGACAGATGTCCCCATGACAATGAGAAGGTTTCAGAATTTTAATGATGTTTTCCACTTCCTTTGGTGTTACTTGGGAGAACGCAAAAGGTGTGCATTGTGGAAGACTAGTCTTTGGCATGGGTTTAGGGCAATGGCAGCTTGTGAGGCTAGATTCTTTAGATTCAATCTTACTTTGTAATAAGGTGATTTTGACAGCTAGAACTTGCTGGATTTTTGTGCACCAGGCTGTGTCCTTGGTGCAGTCCTTGGAGGGCTGTGCTCGGGATTCAAGCTCCTTTAAGATACTAAAGAGCTCTTTAGAGCTTGATTTGGCATTTTGGATTCTGTTGATGTAAGATTCTTTTTTAGTGGATAAGATAGATGCTTTATAGGTTGCCGCAGCTAAGGTGAATAAGATTTAGTTGTGAATGGTGGTGATTTACGCCATAAGGTTTCCGCCGCCCTTTTGGTGTTTCTTAAGATTTTTAGTTCAGGTGTGAACCACTTGTTGAGATGGGAGATTGGTTTAGCTTTTCTTAGTTTGAGAGGTGCGGATGTGTCTAAAGCTGATTTAAGTGTAGTGTTATATACATCGACCATCTTGTTATAGTCAAGATTCTTGGAAGTGTCCAGGATATTGCTGATGAGCGGCCTGAGACTATTGATAGAGATGTTTCGGCAATTTCGGGACAGGGTGGGGGGGCTAAGGTGGTGCTTGGGGGGCTAGTTCCCTGGATAGAGAATGAGATGAAGTGGTGGTCTCACCATGCCACTGTTTAGTTCTGTAGAATCGTGATGGAACAATTGAGATTGGACATCCAGTCCAGTTTTCAGCCTTTGGTGTGTGTCGGTACTCTGATTCTGTGTTTGAAAACCAGATGTGATGCACCTAAGTGACCGATGTGAGTGCTTTGGATTACTTGGGGCCAATCTTCCCCTCACCTGCAATCATGACTAGCAAGGTCTTGCAGGGGGAAGTCATATGGGTTGATGCATTTTCCAGGTTTCATTGTTTAGGTGGCCAGCCCGATGCCTTTCAGTAAGTCTCTGATGTCAGTGCTACTCAAATGGCTTCGGGTAGCTCATTACGCAGTCTCTATGAGTTAGTGTTGGTATGCGCTCTGGGCATCACTGCAGTGCAAACTCCCCCGACAGCCCCCACTAGTAGACTTAAGCAACATCTAGGCCCATGAGGCATGCTCCCCACCTCAGATCAGTTCAGGGAGCAGCTTCAGTCCGGTATTTATTAATGCCTTGACGTGTGGCAGTAATGTTCATACATGCTCCAGGTTTTGTCTATGATTGTTGAAGGGGGGTCTGCTGTGAACGATAGGGACCTGGTCTCTCTTGTGCCTGCTTAATTGTAATACATGTGTCCAAAAGCAGTAGCTCCAAGTAGGCGGGCATATGAATATGTCTTTGTGCATCCCTTTAGCAGGGTATCCCTGTTTCTTCGCTGCTTCTTACCGTGGCCGTAGGTCCCGGTGGGGCCGCCTCATCACCCGTTCCGGCAGGGTGAAGTCGCCCGAGGTAGTGGCGTCACCAGTTCATTCTCACCGTGTAGCAGATCTTTCCAAGATCTGGTGTCCGGATGTAGTCTGCTATGGGCGAGCTACGTCAGCTACAGTTTATGAGCCTCCCACGGGTCGCGGATGGCCCTGCGGCCCTGTGTGTTGCGCAACCTTGATGCTCATCCACTCCTGGCAGCGAGTATCACTTGTCCACACACTTCAGGGTGCCCCGAAGCGGGCGACGGGCCTAGCTGTGATGTGCTGCCGCCGCAGAGGCAGGAGCAGTCAGGAGCTGCACTCTGTACTCTGTCGGCACCTCAAGGCGGCTGCACCACGTAGCTCAGCCTTAGGGTGCCCACCCTCCAGGGGCGTCCCTCAGCTGCTGGCAGTGTGGGAGTGGATACAGGGGGTAACAGTTGTCTTCAGTTCCTGCCGCCTTGGATCTGGTCCTCTGCTCTTCTCCAGTGGGGTTCTCCTGTCGAGGTGACACAGCGTCTCCGAGCCCTGCAGGACAGCCCCTCCTCCTCTCCCCGATGCCTCTGATTCTCAGTGGCCGATTCGGCTCAGCTGATTTTCAGGGTATTCCTGCACTGATTTCACCCAGAGTCTCCACAGGATCACACCACTTTTGGCTTAGATTCATGCCACATAGTATGGGCTTGCAGTCAGTAATGCAGCAGATAATGGTCCGGATGTATGCAGGTGCTGGGGAGGTCTATGGACCCCTGGCCATTTTGCTCTGGCTCCATAGCGCCTCCCCTATTTTACCATTTTTAATACAGATGGGGAGATCAAGAATCTATTTTAGTAGAATCACAATGTCCTTTGAGAGTGATGCCAAAATCATTGCTGTTTAGGTATCCTGTATATTCCCCAAAGAGATCAGCTGATCCCTTCCATATAATGAGAATATTGTCAATTTAACAACTCCACACAACTACATTCTGTTCAAAAGTACTGCTCACCAATGCAGGAGTATCCTCATAGTAGGCCATGAAAAGATTGGACAGTGAAGGGGCATATTTGGCACCCATTGCAATACCACTCGTCTGTAGGTACTATACATCATTAAAAAGAAATACATTATTGTTCAGTGTAAATCCAAGAAAGCCATAAGCTTTCCAAAGCCATAATAGCCAGCAGATGATCAGTGGAGGTGTATATTGCTGTTGCATCCAATGTGGCTAATAATCCTCTTGCCACTCGGTATCTTGCAGGAGCTGTAGTACATGTGTACTGTATCTAATATAAGATTTTGGCTTTAGTGTATGTTCATTGGCAGACCCTATACCAATCATAGGCCAAACTTGGTATTGGCAGACCCTATACCAATCATAGGCCAAACTTATGGAAGTGTGTCAAAAGGTTTGTGAATTTTACCCAAAAAGTATACAGTTGGCCTGGTTAGTTTTGCAATGTAAAAAAAGACTTTCCCTTATCCATCAATAGTCCTCATCCTTGCCATTCCATGATTAATTTCTCTAGTTCCTGGACCATTTTGTTTGTATGATTAGAGGCTAGTTTCGTGTAGTACCCTGGTGTTTCCATGTGCAACAAACCCATATGTAGGTAATCATTTCTATTCATAATGACCACATTACCACCCTTGTCTGATTCCTTGATTACAATGTTCATGTCTGTGGCTAATGCATCAAGAGCTCTTTGTTCATTCTTGGTGAGATTTTTGTGCCAAATTATGTTTTTTCAATTTGTAATCTAGTTGGTTATGTATGTCAGTTATGACTGCTTTATGAATGGTGTCAATTATATTTACTGTAGGCATCTGAGGGGTAAACTTTGATTTGTGTTTGAGTTCTTTCAATTTCAGATTCCTGGCTGGTATATCTAAATCTGTGTCTATGGCATCCCAACTGGCCAGGGTCGCTGTTTCAAGAGACATCAAGAGATGGGTGTTCTCAATGTCCCAGATGGAAAAGTGACTCAATGGTCACTCTGGTCTTTTTGACATATAAGTCTAAGATTTATTTGCACATTTTCTGACAAATTTGAAAGATGTCGATCTGAAAGTTTGTGAAGACAGTGCTTCTTGTCGGAGCAAAGAACAGTCAATTATTTAAAAGAGACTCTTCTGCCTCAGTAAATTGCCGGTTGGACAAGTTGATGACTAATTTTGGTTGATCATTTCACTATCTCTCTCCTTGTGTTCGATCTCGTCAGTCTGCCTGTCGCCCCTGACTCTCCGTCTGAACTTCCTCCTTCCTCCGATGGCGTGTTAGCTATTAATATATGTGTTGTAAGGGGATCCTGAAATTGCACATGTTTCGATAAGTCTCCTTGAGTGCCTTTCCAGTACCATTGGATCCCTTCTTTTTTCTGATTGTTGGTATTTTTGATGATGCCAGTAGGTTCCGTTAAGTTAGTATGAGAGGATTCTCCTTCAGATTCAATGTCTGAGCTGCCCTGTGGTAGCATCAAATTTAGGTTGAAACATATAAACACGATCTTCGCGATAATCGCATTCATCTCTAAAATATTTCCTCAATTTGCAAATTTATATTTCATCTTGTTAAGATTTAAGAAATTTAAGAATGTCATACATCTTATTATAGTTTGTTTGTTTCGTACTTTCTAAACTTGTCATTTCTGTAATCTCTTGTTTAAGTTGAACAATCCGCTCTTCAGTTCTGACATGCTTTATGGTCGCAAGGATCCAAAGCAGAGCAGATGTGATTAGTAAAATGCATTGTCCCTAAATCGTTGCTATAAAAAGAGAATTATTGCTATCTATTTATATGTGAAAAAAGACATCGGACAGTGCAAGATTTCTATAGGTTATATAGAAGCAAAATTTCCTTCAAATAAAGATTAAACAGTAGCTGTTGCTGAGAAGTAAAGTCCTTGTTTTTTCTCATCTTTCTCATTACATGGACACAATCTTTCTGTTCTACCTTCAGAATCATGACACATTAATGGGGGGGGGCGTTCTTTCCTTCAGGTCTTCATCTCGTGCAGCTGTAGTATTTAAACATCAATCATTAAATTAAATATGACATACATTTAAAATGTCAAATAACATTTAATAGAGGGCCTAACGGGAGCTAATAAGGGTATGCCCCAGCTCGAAATGTCCAACACAAAAATTGTGCAAAAAAACCAACAATCTAATTCCATGCAACTTAGCATACAAGATCCTCATCCCATTCAAAGCACTAGGGATAAAAGATGAGCCCCGGAAAAATTTGCTAACCAGCCCTCTTTCCTCTTAAATCTCCCTGGTGGGTGGATTAAGAAATCTGTAAGTACTCCGTCAGCGATATGCGATATGCGTGGTGTCACCATTTACGCAACATTACTTCACCTCCTACCACACTCGCTCCCACATCCC